>NC_084461.1:88875714-89203928 GCF_027409185.1 Cynocephalus volans
CTATTTAAGTCTTTAATCCATTTTGAGTTGATTTTGGTATATGGCAAGAGGTACAGGTCTAGTTTTATTATCCTACATTTAGATGTCCAGGTTTCCCAGTACTATTTACTGAAGAGGCAGTTTTTTCCTCAATGTATTTCTTGGTGCCTTTGTCAAAGACCAGTTGGGTGTAAGTCTGGTTTCTGGGTTCTCTATTCTGTTCCATTGGTCCAAGTGTCTGTTTTTATATGTCTTGGTTACTATAGACTTGTGGTATAATTTGAAGTCAGGTAGTGTTAAGCTTCCAGCTTTATTTATTTATTTATTTATTTTTGCTTAGAATTGCTTTGGCTGTTTGGGGTCTTTTGTTGTTCCATGTGAATTTTAGGATTGCTTTTGTATTTCTGTGAAGAATGTCATTGGTATTTTGATGGAGATTGCACTGAATCTGTAGATCGCTTTGGGTAATAAGGGTATTTTCACAATGTTAATTCTTCTAATCCTAGAGCATGGAATATCTTTCCATCTTTTTTGTCCTCTTTAATTTCTTTCAGCAGTGATTGTAGTTCTCATTGTGGAGATCTTTCACTTCCTTGGCTAAATGTATTCCTAGGTTTGTTTTGTTTTGTTTTGTGACTTTTTCTTGATTTCTTTCTCTGCTAGTTTTTGTTGGAATATAAAAAAACTACTAGTTTTGGCATGTTGATTTTGTATCCTGAAACTTTACTGAAAACATCACATCTAAGGGTTTTTTGGTAGAGTCTTTAGGGTTTTTTATATATAAGATCATGTCATTTGCAAACAGGGATAGTTTGATTTTCTTTTCTAATATAGATGCCATTTCTTTCTCTTGCCTGATGGCTCTGGCTAATACTTCTAATACTTTGTTAAATGGTGAGAGTGGGCATCCTTGTCTTGTTCCTGTTCTTAAGGGAAAAGCTTTCATCCCATTCAGGATGATATTGGCAGTGGATTTTTCACATATGGCTTTAATTGTGTTGAGATACTTTCCTTCTCTACCTAATTTGCTGAGTCTGTATCATGAAAGGATGCTGAATTCTGTCAAATGCTTTTTCTGCATCTATTGAGATAATCACACAGTTTTGTCCTTGAGTTTGTTGATGTGGTATATCACATTTATTGGCTTACATATGTTGAACCATCCTTGCATCCCTGAAGTGAATCCCACTTGATCATGGTATATAATTTTTTGATATGTTGCTGCATTCTGTCTGCTAAGATTTTGTTGAGGATTTTTGCATCTATGTTCTTCAAACATATTGGCCTATAGTTTTCTTTTTTTGTTGTATTTTTGTCTGGTTTTGGTATCGGGGTGATGCTGGTCTCATAGAATGAGTTTGGGAGAATGGCCTCTGTTTCAATCTTTTTCGAATGGTTTGAAGAGAATTGGTGTTAATTTCTCTTAAAAGGTTTGGTAGAATTCAGCATAAAGCCATCTGGTCCTGGGCTTTTTCTTTGTTGAGAAACTGCTGCTTACTGCTTCAATCTTGTTGTTGCTTGTTATTGGTTTGTTCAGATTTTCTATTTCTTCTTGGTTCAGTCTTGGTAATCTGTACGTGTCCAAAAACTTTTTAATTTCTTCCATGGTTTCAAATTTATTGGCATATAGTTGTTTATAATAGTCTCTAATGATTCTTTGTATTTCTGTTGTATCATTTGTAATGTTTCTTTTTTCATTTCTAATTTTTTTTATTTGGGTCTTCTCTCTTCTTTTTTTAGTTAGCCCAGCTAATGGTTTGTCCATCTTCTATTTGTCTGTTTTGTTCATTTCTCACAAAAACAAAATTTTATTTCATTGATCTTTTGTATATCTTCGGGGGTGCCTATTTCATTTAGTTCTGCTCTAATCTTAATTCTTTCTTTCTGTCTACTAATTTTGGGATTGGATTATTCTTATTTTTCTAGTTCTTTAAGGTGTTGTATTAGGTTGTTTATTTAAAATCTTCCTATTCTTTTGATATAAGTATTTATTGCAGTAAACTTTCCTCTTAGTACTGCTTTTGTAGTATCCCACAGGTTTTGGTATGATGTGTCATCTTCATTAGCTTCGAGAAAAGCTTTGGTTTCCTGTTTAATTTCTTCTTGGACCCAAATGTCATTCAGATGCATGTTGTTTAGTTTCCATGTATTTGTATAGTTTCCAGAGTTTCACTTGTTATTGATTTCTAGATTTAATCTGTTGTTGTCTGAAAGGATACTTGAAATGATTTAAATTTTTTCAAATTTGTTGAGACTTTATTTGTGACTTAACATGTGGTCTGTCTTGGAGGACGTTCCATGTGCTTATGAGAAGAATGTATATTCTGTAGGTGTTCAGTGAAATTTCTGTAGATATGTGCCAAGTCCAATTGGTTTAAAGTGTAGTTTAAATCCTGTGTTTCTGTTTATTTGTTGCCAAGATGACCTGTTCAATGCTGAGAGAGGGGTGTTCAGGTTCCCGACTATTATTTGTATTAGGATCTATCTCTTTCTTTTGGTTTAACAATGTTTGCTTTATATATCTGAGTGCTCTGGTGTTGGGTGCATATATATTTATGATCATCATGTCTTTTCATTGGATAGATCATTCTAAACGTTTGTCTAAATTACCCCAATATCCACTAAATACATAACATTGATCCAAATCAACATCCTTACCATGATCTATATAATAAACAGTGCAATGCACCTGATTTTGAAAAACAAAATTGGCATCTAAAAGGATGTAAACTCAATGTTAAGCATGGACTCATACAGGGCCTGCATGGCCACCTAGTCCTTCCTGAGTCTTTAAAGCTTCCATTGTTATAAACTCTGCATTAAACAACTCATTATGGAGCAGACAAAATGATCCAAATTATGAAAAATATGTTGGTGAGGTGACTGTTGCAAAATTGCTAAAATGGTTTAAAAACAATGTTTGGTTTGTCAAATTCATAATTCTGGGATGCCAAAAAACAAAACAACAACAAAAAAAAAACTTCAAGTGGTGCATTTCCACAACCTAATGGGCCATTTGAACACTTACAGATGGACTTCATTCAGGTGCCACCCTCAGTGGGGTTTCAGGATGTTCTTGCAATAGTTTGTATGTTTTCTGGTTGGGTAGAAGCTTTCCCATACAGAAAATTCAATGCTGTGACAGTAGCTAAGATTATTAGAAAATGTGTTTCCTTTATCAGGTATGCCTGGAAAAATCTCCAGTAATATAGAAAAACATTCCAGTGATAGGGAAACTCATTTTATTGGGCAAATTATAAAGCAGTTAAATAAGGTGTTACAAACACAATGGCACTACATTGTCCTTATCACCCTCAGTCTTCTGGAAAGGTTGAAAGAATAAATGGCATCTTAAAACTAAAATTGGCAGAGTTAACTGAATCAATTGGGTTGCTTTGGGCAAAGATACTGCCATTGGCTTTACTGGCAATCAGATCCAGTCCACTAGAAAACATAAGTTGACCCCTTATGATGTAGTTACTGGAATACCTATGTTCCTAATAATAGAACCTCATGACCTCCTCTTCTAATTCTGATATGACTAAATACTGCAAGGCTTTACTGCATTCTGCCAAAGTGTATTTTCACCAGGTGAGGGAAGCTTTTCATGATCCACCAGCTGAGGACAATCACACTTTTCATGGTCTTCTGGAATGTCATCAGAAAAAGATTGCCCTTGAACCTCATTGGAAGGTACCATACCAAGCTCTTCTCACCACCCACACTGACGTGAAGCTTCAGGGCCTTGAATATTGGATCCATGTCTCACAACTAAAATGGCCCCTCCAGACTCTTTGAACTGTGAACTTGTTGGAGACTTTAAGGTAAAGCTGACCAGAGAAATTTCTTCCCCAAAGCAGATAGTGTCATAGAAGTAAGACAGTTTTCTCAAGAACGCAGATCAAGATGTCTCTGTCGTCTGTGTAAGCCTTATGCTTTTTTCTTTTCTCTTATTTCTTTTTGTCCTAATCCTTTCCTTTTCCCCACAGAAAAATACATGGGATCATAATCAGTGGATGGCTTTAGCTCAAGCTTATGCTTTAGCACAAAACCACAGCAATTGTGGGTTTTGTGGATTGATACCAAAAAATCAGGAAACAATTCCACTGACACCAGAGCCTCTCCATGTTCCCAATGAGAGTCATCTTGAAACTGCAAAGGAAAAGTGGAAAGCTACCTTTGATATTCTAAATATTGCTGCTACTTGCTTTCCTGCACTCACTAGAAACAAAATTCTAACTTTTCCAATTAATAATCTGGTTATTACAAAATATAGAAAACCTGTCCAAGTGATGCCTGTGAAAGGTATATTGTGCTTTCAGGCACCATGCACTCAAGATCTGGGAATTATCTATGTGGGTACAAGTAATTATTTATTTAATGTCACCAGATTAAATCCAGTAGGGTCCCTTTTTTCCAAATGTGGTTATACACCCTTACTGCATGCTATAAAGAAATCACAAAAAAGTAAATTTCCTACTGGATGCTATTATGGAGCTGTGCATATTTATGGGTGAACAGATTTATCTGACCCTTGCTCTAGTGCTCTAATGCTCCAATGAGAGTAGGTGGCCTTCCTTTCTAGCTCCCAAGGGCCTATATTTGGTCTGCACAGAATCTGCTTATTCCATTCTGCCTCCTCACTGGTTTGGATCTTGCTTGGCTAGCTCTTTCCTGCCTTTCCAATAGCATTCCCTGAAAGTTTTCAAAATAGATCCTATCATCAGAGGTCAAAACATTCAATAAATGAAATTAGCACCAACCTTGAAATAGATAACAGTATGCTAGTCTCTCCTGAGGAAAGACTCCAGTAGTGTCCCTGATGGCTCACTCTTGGTGGTAGCTGGGTACCAGTTGTAGGAATTTGAACTTAATCCATAAGTTGGGGGGAAAAACTTGGACTTTGTAGACCTCTCTGGGTTTTGGTTGGGCAGAAGCCACTCTTTAAAAGGTGGATGAAAACATAAGTATTCAACAAAAACACCTAATGGGACATCATGCAGCTTTAGAACTCCTTTTTGCTCAAGAAGGGGGATTATATTTGGTATTGAAGAAAACTGAGTATTGTACCTATCTCTCCTCTGATTTGGTTATCACAGAAAGCTTAATTTAAAAGGTGGCTGATACTGCTGTTTTTTTAGACTCTGCCACCAAATACATTAAGGGAATTTCTCAAGAGAAAGGAATACATGAGGTGTTCACAGGAGCAACTAAACAGTTGGTTTGCAGGCATCCTAATAGTGGATAACAAGCTTGGGTTTTCCAAGGTTTTCTAATCTTTATATTTTTTCTAGTTGGTCTCCAGGTTATTATGAGTTGTGTTACTAGCCTAAAACCAAAAATGAACGCTTCTTTAAATCAAGCCACTTCACAGAGAACTATGGTCCTTAATTGCTGCCATACCCCAAACAAGGACTATAACCAAATAGACTGAAATACACTTGAATTTTCTATATTGCCTGAAGCTTAACTTGTCTGTTTTGGTTTGGTTCATTTCATAAGAACTGCTGTTTTAAGACTACACTTTGGACTTTTGATAGTCATCATAGTATCCTTGGTGTGCTGTATTCTCTCAAGTCTTAAATGTTTTGTGCACAGCCATCCATCACACATTGAATGGTCTCACTTTGACTAGATCAGCAATAACATGAGAATTGGTCAACTGGTGTGATGTTGAAACTACTGAACTCCATACTGAGACCAAAGAAGACTGGTAAACTCTATACTGAGAGTATAGACAGAAACAAAAATTTTACCTTTTGAAAGGGGCATTTCACTTCTTCTGTTAGTCTAACTACATGGAGGGTAAGTCAATTTAATTTTCAACTGAACTGGTGGAGACTTGTGAATTCCACACTGAGACCAAAAAAGTCATTTGTGATCATGACAGAGAGTGGCATCAATGTATAATGTTTTGGTCAATCTTTAAAAATGAGAGGCTGATCAAAATAGGAGAATTGTTAAATCAAACTAAAAATTTTTGGCTTGAGAAAGCCTCCACATTCTCATTCTTGAGCTCTTATATCTGAACTGCAATGTAACGTACCACATAAGCACATGGACAAATTAAAAGCCTAACTTAGAAGTGCGTTTCTGTGATGATAGCTGAATCTCAGCCAATTGCAGGCAGTCAACTGTGTGTCCCTCACTTCCTTTTTTTGTACTGTCACTTCCTTTTTTCTGTCTATACATCTAACTGACCATTTTTGGCCATAGTCCCTCTGAATCTATTCTGATTCTAGAAGCTGCCCAATTTATGAATCATTTCTTCCTCAAATCAAACTTTGTTAAATTCAATTTGCTTGAATTTATTCTTTTAACAGGCTGAGAATCTGACTTTTACTTTGTAGAAGCTGCTGCTGAAGAATAAAGCTTTCTTTGGCTTAACAGGGCTGGAGTGACAAAATTGAAGAGAGCTAAGGCTTCAAACAAATAGTAAGTAATCTGCTGAATATCAAAAGCAGGGAAAGGGCACTCAAATACATGTAGCTCAATTATAAAGCACAGGCAGATCTACAAAATTTTGCCACTGTTTAAATCTAAAGCTCTGCTGATGAGAAACCCTGATCACCCATCACTCACTCCTCAAAATTTTGGAACCAGTAATGAACTGAATCAAGCTAAACATACAAACTATATGTGAACCAGTTCAATCAAAAATTAAATTGACTTACCCTCCATTTGGTTAAACTAACAGAAGAAGTGAAATGCCCCTTTCTAAAGGTAAATTTTTGTTTCATTCTATACTGTTCTTTTAATACAAAAGTCCTGGAATGCAATCAAATATTGCAAGACATATTAAAAGGCAAGTAAATTAAATTTCTAATCAAAAGTGGAAGCAGTCAATAAAAGTATACTCAGGGAGAACCTAGATGTTGGAATCAACCGGCAAGAACTTTAAAATAAATATAATAAAAATGTAAATGCATCTAGTATAAAAGGCAGACAATGTGCATAAAGAAATGAGAAAGTTTCAGTTTAAAATGGAAAAATGAACCATGTAGAAACTACAAAAATAAACCAGGTAGAAATGTTAGAAATAAAGAATATAA
Organism: Cynocephalus volans; assembly: GCF_027409185.1. Lineage (NCBI taxonomy): Eukaryota > Metazoa > Chordata > Mammalia > Dermoptera > Cynocephalidae > Cynocephalus > Cynocephalus volans. The sequence continues at coordinate 88,882,746 of NC_084461.1, forward strand.
TACCAAAAATAAATAATTCATTATATATGTTTAACAACAAACTGGACAGATAAGAGAAAACAACCACTGACCTTGAAGACAGGTCAATTGACAATATTCAAAGAGACTAAAAGAAGGAAAAAGAACAGAACATCCAAGATACGTGAAATAATATCAAGTGGTGACACATATATTTAAGTGGATTCCCAGAAGGAAAGAGGAGAAAAAGTTAAATAAAACCAACATCTTAAATGGTGATGTCCAAGTACTTTCCAAAAATGCTGACATTAACCCATAGATCTAAGAAGCTCAGCATATCCCAAAGAGGAAAATAAGGGAAGATATATAAAAACCATATTTAGGCGCATCATAGTCAATCTAGTCAAACAGTCAAACATAATCAAAGACAAAAATAAAATCTTGAAAAAAGTCAGATTAATAAAACAATTGCATATAGGAAAGCAATGTTACAAATGACAGCTGACTTCTCACCAGAAACAATGGAGACCAGAAAATGATGTAATATCTTTAAAGTTCTGAAAGTTAAAAAGAAATTAGTCATTTTAGGATTCTATATCAAGCAAAAATACATTCTCAGTAAGCAAAAGGTGAAAAAACTTATCTCCTGCATAAAAAAAGTTATTCAGGTATCTATACCAGATAAAAGCCCAGATCTGCAGAAATGGGCACATCTTTGGATGAATCTAAAAGAATGCACACACACACACATACCATATTGATAAATACATGGCATAATTTAAGAAAGAGAATATTAATGGAGGAAAATGGAAATTAAATAGTGATTAAAATAACAATAAAAGACATAAAAATCCTAAATGTATCTGATGTGTACCAAACAATGGGGCTTCAAAATACCTGAAGAAAAAAAGTGAAAAGTTTAAAGTAGAAATGGAAGCATATACAGCAGAGTTGCAAATTTTAGCATCTCTGAAGTCAACAATACAACACAAATACAAAAAATATTAGTTATAATGTAGAAGATCTGAATAATCATACAAATTGATCTCATTGACATTTATAAAAGATGACACCAAATAACAGCAAAATATACACGTGTTATGTGCACATGGACAATTCGCCAAAATAAAGCATCTGGTAGGTCATAAGAAAAGTCTCAGAGTTTCAGCTTCTGTGACCCACTAATTTTCCTTCTAGGGATTTACCTAAGTGGGAAAAAAAATATGTCTATAAAAACATTTGTATAAGAATGTGCACAGCAGCCTTAGTTATAACAACCAAACACTGTAAACAACCCAAATGTCCATTAGTAAGAGAAGTGATAAATAAACTGCCATATATTCACAAAATGAAATGGTACTCAGCAATTTTTTAAAAAAACACAAACAGCTTCTATACAAGGAACATAAATGAATCTCATAAAAGCATAACATTAATCAAGACTGAAATTAAAAAAAAGAATACACAAAAAAGAGAACATGAATTTATACAACAAGCAAAACTAAAATATTTTAATAAAAGTCTGAAAGGAGATTATCTGGGGAGGAGGGAAATGGACAGGAAAAGGGCACAGGGGATATTTCTAAATCTTGTTTTGGGTGCTGTTCTACAGATGTACTCAATTATCAAAAGCCATCAAACTGAAATCCCAAGATCTATATAAATTATATTAATTGACCCTCTATTTTCTTTTAAAAGTACAGTTCGATGCATTTTTAACAAAATAAACACCACCTGGATCAAGAACAAAATGTTGTCAGCACCTGACAGTGATGGAGTAACTGGGAAAAACACGTTGACTTTCCTCTACACTCACAACATAACAATTAATACACAGAAGACAGACTTCTGTGACCAAATGTGTGGGGATTTCTCCCCACTGGCAAACAAGCCAACAATTCTTCAGCAGACACCAGCTGGGTGTGCTCCAATTTAACTCTGATGCTATCTACCTGGAGATAGTGTCAGATCCCACAGGGTGAGGGCTCAGTCCCCAAGACTGCCCAACACTTCAGATGCCAGTCATAAGTCCAGGCTTCTGGAACTTTTAACCAACCAGTTATAAACTGGGGTTCCTTTAACCCCCTCCTTGGGTTTGATTAGTTTGTGTAAGGAAAATTGAAATATAAACGGTCAGGATTCCTCAGATGTTTGGAATGTTGCCAAGCATGACCTAGCCTGTTTAATGTAAATATGCACACGTGCGCCTGGGTGTCCCTTGGTAATCGTCTGATGTAATTGCACATGTGCACTCAGGTGTTCTTTGGTTATCTGACTTGCAAAGTGTAAAGGACAAATGGTTCTGATCCACAGTGACCCCTGCCTGTAGGATGCCCCAGAGGGGCCACAGGGAAGCCACTACTGCTGCTAGAGGCTGTGGCTGCAAGCTGTTGCTGCCAGTGCCCCCAGGAGACCACCACCACTGCTGCTGGAGGCTGCTGTAGCTGCTGCTATTGCTGAGGAAGCTGAGGACTGAGCTCACATTGGAATGTACCTGTCAACTCTGTCAATGGCTCCCAGGATCTTTCCCAATTACTTAGCTCGCAACCTGCCTGTGAGGGGTCTGTGACCCAGCCTGGCACATGAGGGGTCTGTAACCCAGTCTATACAATGGGTTTGAAGGGTGTGAGCCCTAGCCCAACAGTTTGCTAGAGCAGCTCCCAGAACTCAGGGGAACACATACTTACATTTACAAGTATATAATAAAGGATATTACAAAGGATACAGATAAAGAGATGCATAGGGCGAGGTATGGGGAAAGGGTGTGCAGCTTTCATGCCCTCCCTGGGTGTGCCACCCTCTAGGAACCTCCAGTGTTCAGCTATCCAGAAGCTCTCCAAGCCCAGGCCACAGGTTTTTATGGAGGCTTCATCAAATAGGCATAATTGATTAAATCACTGTCCACTGGTGATCAACTGAATCTTCAGCTTCTCTCTCCTTCTTGGAGGTCAGGGATGGGACTAAAAGTCCCACCTTGGTCTTTTCTGTGACCAGCCCCCATCTTGAAGCTACCTAGAGGTTGCCAGCCATCATTAGCCTATGAAAAGATTCTTATCACTTTGGAGATTCTAAGGAGTTTAGGACTTGTACAGCAGGAGATGGAGATGAAAACCAAATGCATATTGTCACAACATATCATAGCACCCTAAATGCTCTCTTCATAATTCTTCAAGGTTACTAACCTGTAAGAGTTCATTTTGTTTGCTTTTAAATATATGTATATAAAAGGTCAAAATTATGTAAGTGAAATCATCCAGTACCTACACACTTCTTTGTATCCAGTTTCTGTCACTTAACATTACATTTGTGTGATTCACCCGTATTTTATGTACTTGTGTACTTTTCATTTTCATTGCTGTATAGTATTCCATTCTTGAGTTAGCCAAAATTTATTATACATTTTGTTGTTAATCGACTATTTGGTTATTCACTTTTGTGAAGAATTCCTTCAAGTCTTTTATCCACTTTTCTGTTATTGATCCTTTGCTTATTGATTTGCGGGAGTTTTGTATACATTCTGGACATTAGTCCTTTTTCACCTTTTTTAGCTTTTTCCCTGTCTTTCACACTGTGGTTATCTTGTCTCTTAATTATTTCTTTCCATGATCAGAATTTATTAATTTTAATGTAGTCTGATTTATTTTTCTTGTATAGCTAGTGCTTCATGTGTCGTATTTGTCCGGTCTTTTCCTACTCCAAGGTCATGAAACTACTTCTGTTTTCCTCAAAAAGCTTTGTTTTATTTTTCATAGTAATGTATCTAGAATTTATTTTTGTATATGAGGCAAAGTAGGGGATCAAAATACATTTCTCTTAGATATACATATATAAAATGACCAATTACCTTTTGTTTAAAAGACCATCTTTTTCACCATTGCCTTGTTTCATCATAAATCAATTGAGTGTTCATGTATGGATCTGTTTCTGGATTCTCTATTCTGTTCCATTGGTAAATGAGATGATACTTGCACCAATACCACACTTTATTAATTATAAAGGTTTTATAATAGGTTTTGCTATCTGGTAGCATATGGGTATATACCTCAATTTTGTTTTTTCTTCAATATTCTCTTGATAAGTCTTGCCCTTTGGCTTTCTATATGAATTTTAGTTACTTTGTTGATTTCAAAAATATCTTCTATAATTTTGTTTCTAATCACATTGATGCTATAGATTAATTTAAGAGAAGTGGCATTTATTAATCTTCCTATATGTAAACACAACACGTTTTCATTTATTTAGATTTTATTTCATTTCTCTCAACTTAATTTTGTAGTTGCAAGTAGAGATTTTGTACATCTTTCAATGTATTTTTCTCGGTACTTAATTTTTTTGGTGATATTGTATTTATTATATTGAATTTTGTTGCAGCTTGTATTTACAGTTGATTTTTGTGTATCAATTATATATTAATATTAAGCAACTTTGCTTAATTTACTTATTAATTCTAATATATTGTATTTCTTGATATGGGTGGTAATTACAGTTGTGTTTAAGTTATAAAAATGTATTAAGCTATACATTTATAATATTTGCTCTTTTCTGTGTTTGTGTGTGTGTGTGTATACATATATGAACATATATGCATAAACATATATATAATATTTCAATAAAAATCTACCAAAAATCCAAACCTGATGAAGTGGTAAACATGGTGAGCTAAAATAGGAAGTGTATGCAAAGGACTTACTAATCATTACTCTACTGCAAATGAGCTAGAGCTGATGGAATCCTTTATTTGGGGTAAATGCACTTGATGAGCCATCTGATAAAAATGTAATATTTAACAAAGAAAGAATCAGCCCACACACACCCAAAAAGAAAGAATCAGAAGGATTTTCTTGCCAGCCATCAAAAAGAATTCATTAACTAATATTACAAAATTTTTACTAATTTTTGAATGTAAAACTTTAGAGAATCCAATTAATGCAACAGCCTTCTTTCCCAGGGGGAAAAGTTAAATATGCAAATGTATGAACAAAATTTTATATTTCAGATATGTGGAAGTTTATTATGTGCTCCTAGAATTCATGGATCCATATTGAATAAACCTTGCTCTAGAGTAGCGCTGTGCATAGAACATTGTTCAGCAACAGTGGCAGTTCTACATCTGCAGTGTCAACTAGTCAACTGTGACCACTAAGGATGTAAAATTTGGTTACTGTGGCTGATGACCTAATTTTTTAAAATTGAATTTAATTTTAATTAATTTAAATTTACCCACAAATAGTAAATGTCTACCATACTGCAGCTCTAGAGACTCTAAAATAGCTATCATCAAAGTTTACTATAGTTAAAATTACCTAAGCACTTTATTTAAAATACACATGCCAATCACAAAACCCTGGAATTCTTTTTCCTCCCAACTTTATTAAAGTATAATTTATAAATAAGTTTAAAATGATATTAATTTATAATATTATGTCTATATATTGTGCAATGATTAAATCAAGGTGATTAATATATCCATCACATAACTTAACTATTTTTTTGCAGTGACACCATTTACAATCTATTCCTAGCAATGTTTATATATACAATGCATTAAGTATAGTTACCATGCTATATAAAAGATGTCCAGAACTTATTTCTCCTGTCTAACTGTGTCTTCTTTTTATTCCTCTGAATAAAAATTTCAAATTAAATGTCTTCAAGCTCACTGAGTCTTTCTTCTTCTTGAGTCTGCTATTGAAGTTTGCTATAAAATTTTTCAGTTCTGTTATTGTGTTCTTTAGTTCCAGAGTTTTTGTTTGGTTCTTTTTTATGGTGTTTATCTCTTTTCTGAATTTATCATTTTGTTTGTGCATTATTTTCCCGATTCTGCTTCACTGACTACTGGTGTACTCTTGTAACTCACTGAGCTTCTTTATGATGAATTCTGTGTCAGGCATTTCATAAATCTCCATTTCTTTTTGTCAGTTACTGGTGTTTTATTTTGTTTCTTTAGTAGTGTCATGTTTTCTTGATTATTTGTGATCTTTGTGACCATGCATTGGTGTCTGTGCTTCTGAAGAAGATGCAGTTATTTCACTCTTTACAGAATGGATTTGTCAAGGATAACCCTTCCCCAGTCAGTTGGTCTACAGATTCTGGGGAATTTATTTGGCAGGCTCCATGAATGAGCTTGCTGCTGGAGTCCTTGGGTAAGCTGGTCTGGCGCCTGGGAGCAAATGGGCTGATCCAACACCTGGGTCCACAGAAGCTGGCCTGGAACCTGGGTCTGTGGGGTCAGGCTTGAAGCCTGAGTTCACTGGGGTAGAACTGAATTCTGGGTTCACCTTGGCTGGACTGATGCCAGGATCCACTGGGGTGGACATGTTGACTGGGCTTATGAGGGCGGGCCCAAACCCCCAATCTGTGGGGGCCAGTCTGGGGCCTAGGTTCATTGGAATTGATCTGGTCCTAGGGAAGGCCTTAAGCATGAGTCCATGGGGCAATCCTGGATCCTCCAAGTGTGGGGCAGTCCTGAAGCTTGCATCAGCAAAGACTGGAACAAAACTGGGGTCTACTGGGGTGGGGCTGGACCTTGGGTTAACTGGATCCTGGTGCTGGGGGGACCACCCTGGAGTCTGGGACTACAGGGGCCAGACAGATTCTGGGTGGGCCTGAGCCTGTATCTTCAAGGACTTGCCTGTAGGTTGAGTCTGCAATTGCCATCCTGGACTGTAGGGCTGTGAAGGCCAGCCTAGAGCTGGGTTTCCCTGACATGGGCCTGGTTTAAAGTCCAGAGAAAAGGCAGGTGCTCTTATTTATAGTGTCCATTCCTCTGCATGAAGGGTATCTTGCAGAGGGTATCTCTCTGCTCTGTGCTTGGGGGACAGGGGGTGGTGATGGGGATGATGTGAAACCATACTTCCTATCCTCTACAATGTGTTTTCTCACTTTTGTGCTACACCCAGTGCTATATTCTCTCACCTTATTTCCTCAGCCTTTGTGAAGGTATTTTCCTATGTATATGGGTGGTCAAATTGATGTTTCTGTGAGAGGTGATACTGGAAAATCCTATTCTTCATCTTTATGACATCCTTCAGTCCCTGGAATTCTAACTCAGGGCCTCAGAATTTATATTTTTAATAAGAATTCCAAGTGATTCTGATTCATATAACCCATAAAAATACATTTTAAATTATACTAGTCTATGATAAATTGCAGTTTCCCGTCTTTGCTCTTTTTTTCTGACCGTAATTCTCTATGTCCTTTTAGTAGTTCCTTAGTGGGACCTCTAGTAGTCCATCAGCTTTTTCGGTTATGTGCTGTGTTTGAAAACTGCTATGTTACAATTATATATTTTAAAAAATTAAAAGTTTCAGCAATGTTTTAAGATTTCCTTAAGAACAATGTCTAATTTTGTTGAATTATGTCTGAGAAATTAATTTTGACTTTTTAAATGTCATTTTGACTTTTTGAATTTTTTTTGCATTAGTTTAGTGTTCGGTGTAGGTTAAGCTTGCTGAATAATTGACTTTAGAATTAGAAGGCATTGCTCTATACTACTTATCAAGCAGATGTTTGTTACTGTTAAATATTAGAATCTTATTATGTGGTTCTTTAAATTTTTGAACCCACTCAGTAAAATCACAAAGCTTATAAACACTTTTTAAAATAGCACACAAAAAGTATTCGTACAATAAAATTATTGAATGTTTATGCTGATTATGACATCAGAAATTAGGTTACCAGAAATGGAGGGTGGGGAGAATAATGAGAAGCTATTGCTTAACGAGTACAGAGTTCATGTTTAGGATGATGAAAAAGTTTTGGAAATAGATATTGATTATAGTTACCCAACATTGTGAATATAATTAATTCCACACAATTGTATGTTTTAAAATGCTTAAAATGAAAATTCTTATATTATATATGTTTTACCACAGTAAAAAATAAAAAGGACTTCAGAAATTCCATAGTACAATATCCTCACTTAACAGATGAATAAATTAAGATCCAAGAAGGTCCAGTAAATTTTCCAAACACAGACATATTTAGACTTTCCCAACACTTTGACCAGAGCTTATACCACCACAGCATCTCAATTCCCTCTCTCTCTTGTTTATTCAACAAATACTGAATGTTTGCTATTCCTAAGCACTGATGTATCATTGAACTAAAGATAAAAATTTACGTTTAAGTGAGAGAAGGGTATCTTGATTCTCTTTAGTCATACAATTTTTTTTTCAAATTTATACAGTTTCTTACTGTGGAGATAGAAAGGGTCACAAGGTCAAGTAATTTGGTTGTATTTGTATAGAGGCAAAATTACTTACTAAATTGAAATTCTGCTAAATATCACCCTTTATTTAGGAATAACATAGAACAATTGTGTATTTAATGCTGTAACTTAGATGCTTACATAAATTCTATAGCACTTTAGCTTCTAAGATATTTTCTACATAATCATATGAGCCTCTTTTAATCATCAAAGTATCTATTTGCTCACGGTTTATTATTACTCTACCTTACTGTAAACAACTACAAGTTTTTAAAATAATTTTGCTTTTCTACATTTCTTCAATAGATATCACTTACATAATCCTATCAGTATGTAGGCCATTATTGTCTTGTTATAGATCCAACAATGTCCTTTGTGTCCACATTCTTCAGTGTCCCGAAAGGTACAAGAAGTTTCTCCTGCTTTTTTAAAAATGTATGGTCCAGGAATACTCCCTATGAAAAATGCATTGATTGTAAATTCTCCATGAAAACACTATAGGTCAATATCATAATTATTTTCCCCTAAAATTAAACACAATGCGTGTGTGTGTGTGTGTGTGTGTGTGTGTGTGTGTGTGTTGTGTGTGTGTTTATATATATTATATATATTAAATATATATATTATATATATACACATTATATATAACATATACACATACATATGAGGGGTTTCAAAAGTTCATGAAAAAATTCATTTTACCTTTTTATTTCATTTTTCTACAAACTTTTTGAAGTACCCTCATATGTGCGTGTGTGTGTCTAATGAATCATCACTCTAAACGTACCATATACTTATAAATAGGATTAACCACCAGGAATAAAGTTAGTTTTCAAAAACTCTTTATCCCTGTAGCTATAAAAAATTAATAGATTTTCATCTTTTTAGAATATGGTACATATCACTATTTAGATAACATCTCAAAATCTTTGTTGACTTTTGCATGAAAAATTTTAGGAGAAAGTATTTAAAACAGAGAACCAAATAATAATTTGGTGAACTTGATGTGTCTTCGAAAATCTCTAATTGTGAAATTTTCAATGACTGAAAAATGAGTTTGCAATGTATATCTGTTATTTATCAAGATACTGAGAAAAACAGCTGAAAATGCAAATACTTTGGTGTGTTTATAGTAGCCCCAAATTCAGATAACTTCAGATCCAGAGGAATAGCTGTGCTCCTGAGGGAAACCTCTACTTTCTCTCAGAGATAACATCTCCTCAGCAACAATGTTACTTTCAGCTAAAAACAAATTAACAGTCACACACACAGCATCAACCCAAAGACACCAGAATCAGGTTCTCAGAACTAAAATCTCTAATAATTGATCACCTTCCTTAAGAAAATATCAGGGCCCTCTTGCCTCATAACTCGTGATTGCTGCCAACAACAATTACCTAGATCTCCCCGTCTCAGTGAGTAACAGCACTCTCTTCACAGTTGCTCAAGGTGAAAAACCTAGGCCTACTATTCCTTTTACTCCCCACCATCTTTTTCCAAATCTTTTATAAATCTTTGTAAGACTGACTCAAAACATATCTTGGATATGTTGATTTCTCTCTATCCCCACCACAACTCCCAGAATCCAATTTAATATAACTCTTAAACTTCACCAAAAGTCTCCCTTTTATTTTCCTCCACATTTATCTCCTGTAAATATTTCTCCCAGCAGCAGCAGAATTATCTTTTAAAAGTGAATCAAATAACATCTATCCTCTGTTAAAAATTCTCTGGTGGCAAATCCTTGCAATATCTAGAGACAGTTCATATCTACAGTATTATTGTATGCTACCCTCTCCCATTCAAATGTACATCAGCCTCACTGGATTTTTTCTGATGCAGGAAACTGCACTTGCTGTTTCCCATGCTATCTCTTCCACTGCAAATCTCTCCTTATCTAGGAGATCATTGTCCAACACAAAGATATGTTCTAATATTTCCCAGTTAAAAAAGCTATTTTTAATCGCATGTGTAGATCAAGCTGTGGAATGATTTCTCTGATCCCCATTAGACTCATACTTAGATTTTTCTACATTCTTTTAGGACATGCCTTCCAGTTTTCAATCCAATTTAATTTTTTCTTACCCCACCAATATTTTTAATTAACTTCTTAAATCAGGGGTCCTAATACAGTCATAATGTTGATTTAAAATCTATTTTTTGCTACCTAAAAAAGCTAAAGGAAAGAGTGTATTACCTTCAGCAAAACCAATTTGTTCTTTGGAGCACATAAATTTTTAAAGACATCAGACTTAGTGTCTTTGTTTAATGTTTAAATGCACTAGTCTAGGTTAGTGACTTCTCAAACACACAAGCAATGTGAAGTATAGTTGCTGTAATTATACAAGAGTTTCGAATCAGATTACCACGACACTTGTATGAGATGAAGAATATACATCAGATTTAAGATCGTTTCTTCTGATCAAATATAATATAATGCATACATATTTTGTATGACAGTTATGGTGAGCTTTAGGTTAGGTATACTCTCTTTACATTAAATGTCTCCTAAATTCTGCAAGGCAGCTTCACCATTCACTTGCTTTGTGTTATTTTACCATTATTATTTATAATATATATGTAGACACATACACATATCAAAAAAAAGGAATAATTTCAAGTAATAAAAGATTGCCAGAAATTCGTACCAAATATTCTCAAAATCACAAAGGCTACACCGTAGGCCAGAGAATGTAGTTTGTCAGGTGTAATCCTGAAAGCAAATAACAACAATATCACCAATATATTATTACTAACTGTAGAGAATGTATACTAGATTCAAGGTTAATTTATTTTTCTTGTACATCAGTTATACTAAGAGTCTTTAGTGAGTTGACAGAATTCAGTCTGGCCTACTGAAGGCCTGCAACTTTCTCCATATCCTGCTCCTTACCAACCAATTCCAAAGCTTCTTGCTCTTCACAAAGAGAAAGAATTTTATGGCCCACATCCTCTGTCCAGCCTTCTTTTTCTTTCCTAAAAAACTTAGCACTAGCTTCCATATTTGTTTTTCTTCATTCTGTTGTGCGCACTCATTATTTTAGATTTCTTTTTGCTCCTGTGAGATCAGCTCTCCACCTTTTTCTACCTTGCTCTCTGCCCTGGGAGGCTGACCTAAATGGACTACATCAATAGGCTTTCTTGCCTTCTGGCTTCTGATTGGTTCTACCAGTGGGCATTCTGAGTGAGGGAGGAAAGTGAAGTCAAGGTCTTCATTCCCAGACTCTCTCCCTGCAGTCATCTCAGGCTGATTGGGTCCCCCTAGGCAAAGCAGTGCACTCTACAGGCCTCTCTCACACTCCTTGTTTCCCTTTGAGCCTCAGGTGGTTTGAGCCTCAGGTGGTAACATATGAGAGGTACTGCACTATACTTTGGGAGTCCTTACACTCTGCCCATATTTTATTTTATTTATTTATTTATTTATTTATTTTTATTTTTTTTTTATTAAGTTTTATTTTGTCGATATACATTGTGGCTGATTATTGCTCCCCATCACCAAAACCTCCCTCCCTTCTCCCTCCCCCCTCCCCCTCCCCCCAACAATGTCCTTTCTGTTTGCTTGTCGTATCAACTTCAAGTAGTTGTGGTTGTTATATCTTCTTCCCCCCCCCCCCCGGTTTGTGTGTGTGTGTGTGTGTGTGTGTGAATTTATATATTAATTTTTAGCTCCCACCAATAAGTGAGAACATGTGGTATTTCTCTTTCTGTGCCTGACTTGTTTCATTTAATATAATTCTCTCAAGGTCCATCCATGTTGTTGCAAATGGCAGTATTTCATTCGTTTTTATAGCTGAGTAGTATTCCATTGTGTAGATGTACCACATTTTCCGTATCCACTCATCTGATGATGGACATTTGGGCTGGTTCCAACTCTTGGTTATTGTAAAGAGTGCAGCGATGAACACTGGGGAACAGGTATACCTTCGACTTGATGATTTCCATTCCTCTGGGTATATTCCCAACAGTGGGATAGCTGGGTCGTATGGTAGATCTATCTGCAATTGTTTGAGGAACCTCCATACCATTTTCCATAGAGGCTGCACCATTTTGCAGTCCCACCAACAATGTATGAGAGTTCCTTTTTCTCCGCAACCTCGCCAGCATTTATCGTTCAGAGTCTTTTGGATTTTAGCCATCCTAACTGGGGTTAGATGGTATCTCAATGTGGTTTTGATTTGCATTTCCTGGATGCTGAGTGATGTTGAGCATTTTTTCATATGTCTGTTGGCCATTTGTATATCTTCCTTAGAGAAATGCCTACTTAGCTCTTTTGCCCATTTTTTAATTGGGTTGCTTGTTTTCTTCTTGTAAAGTTGTTTGAGTTCCTTATATATTCTGGATATTAATCCTTTGTCAGATGTATATTTTGCAAATATTTTCTCCCACTCTGTTGGTTGTCTTTTAACTCTGTTAATTGTTTCTTTTGCTGTGCAGAAGCTTTTTAGTTTGATATAATCCCATTTGTTTATTTTTCCTTTGGTTGCCCGTGCTTTTGGGGTTGTATTCATGAAGTCTGTGCCCAGTCCTATTTCCTGAAGTGTTTCTCCTATGTTTTCTTTAAGAAGTTTTATTGTTTCAGGGTGTATATTTAAATCCTTAATCCATTTTGAGTTGATTTTAGTATACGGTGATAGGTATGGATCTAGTTTCATTCTCCTGCATATGGATATCCAGTTATCCCAGCACCATTTGCTGAAGAGGCAGTCCCTTCCCCAGTGAATAGGCTTGGTGCCTTTGTCAAAGATCAGATGGCAGTAAGTGTGTGGGTTGATTTCTGGATTCTCTATTCTATTCCATTGGTCAGTGTGTCTGTTTTTATGCCAGTACCATACTGTTTTGGTTATTATAGCTTTGTAGTATTTAAATAGCCACTTTATTCAACATTACTCAAATTGTCCTAATTCGAAGGTGCCACCTCTTTCCTGTTGGACATGTATCTATTAAACTCAGTATTTAAAGGCTAAAATAAATAAAAATAAATTTCCCAAATATAACGAATTAGAATCTCTGTATCTCATCTTGGTCAACCGTATTTGTTTAAAAAAGAAAATTGATGTATAATATCACATATTAGTAGTTTGGAAAATAAATTTAAAATACAATTAAAATAATCTTTGAACATTTTAAGAAGTGAAAAAATAAAAGCTACATTTTAAATGCGTATTTTAAATAAACTCTATACATACTCTTTATTTCCTTGTATTAGAACTTGAACAATAAACTGTAGTATGACCAACATTTTCATCCAAAATGATTCTATTTATAAAAATATAACATACATACTGTATTTTGTAATATTTCTCAAAAAGTGAGATAATTCTACCAATGTCAACCTGGTAAATATACATATATCTTCCTCAAATATTTTCTACTCAGAAAATGAAAAGAAATTAACCAATTCTCAGACAATAATTGTATGTTTAAATTAAAATAATTTACACTTTTATTACAAGCAGATTCATTAAAGAGAGGTTTTTTAAAAAAAAAAAGTTGTGCCACATTTTAGAACCAAACTTAAGTATAAAGTTTTTGGTATAAAGTGGAAATGTTGGTCATATGCTTAATTATAATTGAGGGTTCTGTTTCATTTGGCATAAGGAGTTTTCTTATACGTAATATAATGGTGCTCTCTGAAGCACATACACAGCTGACAATTACTCGTAATTACAATTATTAAGTATTTATGTATCTTCAGTTTGATCACATCCCTCTTTCTAACTAATATATAAAATAAGAGGAAAAGATTAATGATTCCCAGGATTTTTCAAGGTCACTTAAAGGAGCAGCACAACACTAAACAGATACACACACACACACACACACACACACACACACACACACACACAGAAACCAACATTTTAATAAAAAAACTACTGTTTTAACAACAAAGTAAATACCTAAAAAAAGATTTTGTCTAATGAGTAAAGCTGTAATAGAATGGTTTAATAATCTCATACAATATAAAAATACTTCGTTAGTACTTTTCCAAAACGTAAAAGAAAGCTTCCACCATCTTTTATATGACCTCTAAGTTTATATTTTCAGTCCATATCTTTCTTCTAAGACGTCAATCAGTTCTAGACATAATTTCCTGTCTTGCACAAAATTTGTTCTTCCCCTACTGCTCCCTGTCTCAAGAAATGGAACCATCATCCATGCACTTCTCAAGTCCAAACCCTAGCAAAAGACATTCTCAATATCCTTTTCCTCATTCACCACAGTCAATCAGTAATCGAATACTACATTTAAAAACACATTTTTTTCATATCTCTCTCTGCTTTACCCTATGTCTAATGTCACTGGCCTGTTACAAGCCTATATCTTTTGTCTGAAATAAATGAAACAACTTTCTAATTTGTCTCCCAGTAACCTTTCTTATCCCCTGTCCATTCTCCACATAAGAGCCAAAGTGACTTTTTAAGATGAAATTCTGATTATTTCATTGCTTCACACTAGGATCCTTTGATGGCTTCCCATTGTTCTTAGAATAAAATCTAGAACTGCAAAAAAATTTACAATGGCCAGCCTGATCTCATCAGTCTCATTCCACTCCACCTCCCAAATTTTGCCCTCATCACCCTCTTTGTTCATTACCTTCTATTACACAGCACTCTCGTAAAGCTACTACTCCCACCAGAATCTTTGTATGTGTTGTTCCCACTGTGAACAGTACTCATCTTGCATTCGGGGTTACCTCAAACATCTTTTCTTTAGAATATGCTCCCTGAATCTGTCCTATAGTTTTCTCACTGTATTTTCTACAGCTTACAGTTAAATACTTATTAGTGAAATTACATATTTTTCCTGTCTATCTTGCACCCTCTAACATCCATCAGAGCAGCAGGGACCTAGTCATTTTCTTTCCTCTTTTTTCCACTTTTTTTCCCTTACAGTGCTCATCCCCTTCCTTTTTTAAATCCACAGTGAGTATTACAATCGGGAAGACATAATATGTTAAAGTAATGAAGAATGAATGGGAAAAAAGTTGAAGAACTAGTTTTTCTTAATAAGCAACTCGATGGAAAGATACAGGCAAATTATGATTTTTTTTTTTTCCCCAGACTAAGCCTTACACAGCTTCAGATTGCAGCAAACTTCTAGAGTGGAAAAGAATTTTGTTATCCTTAGCCCCATATGATCACCAAAAACTCTTCCAGTTTGCTTGTCCTCCAGTAGTGACTCTCTACTTGGTGTTGGTTCAGATTGTCAGCATCTAGCCTGCATTAGAATTGGCTAATACCTCATGGACAACTTTAGATGCCCAGCTCACATCCAAGAGATTCTGCTCTCACTGGATTTCAGTCATTCTAGTCCTTTGCCTTTTTCTGACTTTAAATATATGATTTTTATCATTTAACCCAACTTTTCCAGCTAACTTCTATAAGAGCATGGGCCTGCTGCAAACTACTCTATTGTACCCTCTTTCCATGGCTTTAATGACAATTATTTAGATATTATTTAGATAATTATTTCATAATTTATATTTTTGGTTTTGACTCATTGAATGTTTTGAAATTAAACATTATTTGTTGAATTTTTAATATAATTATATGCATTGGAAAGCAAAAACATATAAAGAGGACACACTGGAGAAACTTGCTTCTTTATTCCCCTGCCCTCATCTACCCCCATTTCTACCCCACCTCTTAAAGCAATCATTTTAATTACTTTCTTGTTTATACCTCCAGTATTTCTTTATGCAAATACAGATAACTATAAATACATATCTCTATATTCCCCCCTTTCTTCAAAGGAGGTAGCATGCTATGTTTACTGTTCTGTACTTTCTATATGAACATACAGATCTTCCCTATTCATTTTTACAGTTGCATAATATTGCATTGTTCAGAAATGCAATCATTTATTCAATAACCTGTTGTTCCTTCACACTTAGTTTTTTCCCAGTGTTTTGATTATCTCTATCATATGTTATCTATATCATATTTCATGTATTATATTATACATATGTTATATGCAATATGGCATATGATATCTATAACCTTACAGATGTAAATTGATCTGTTTTCAGATTATCTGAGATAAGAATTTTAAGAAGTGAAAATGCTCTCATAAAGGGTAAACACATTTGTAGTTTAGTTAGGTATTACAGATAGCCCTTTATAGGAGTTGTACCATTTTGTACTTCCTCAAGCAATATTTGAGAATACTTCTTGCTATACAGTTCTATAAACAAATTCTATTATCAAAGTTTTATTTCTTTAAGTGTGATATATAATAAATGTTATCATATTAAAATTTTAATTTATTTCTTTCTTATTGTTGGTGTGGATAAACATCCTTTCATATTTGTATTCACATTTTTTCTTTGATACTTTCCCACTTTTCTATTTGGTTATTAATCTTAGGAGTACTTTACATTTTTAGAGGGATTAGTCTTTTTATAGAATATGAGTTGCAAATATTAAGTGTTGCTTGACTTTTGACTTTGCTTATTATTTTTAATTTTATGGAGTAAAATTTATCAATCTTTCCCTCTTGACTTCTAGACTTTGAGTCATAATTAGAAATACCCCCTTTTAAAGATAATAAAGAAATTAGCCATTTTTTAACACTAAATCTTTGTTCCATTTGAGTTTTTCCAGTATATAATATGAGCTCTAGATAAATTTTTTTCATCCAAAATCTGTCCAGTTATACCAAAACCAATTTCCAAATTAAATTTCCTTATCAGTTAGGGTCTATTTCTAGACTTACTGTCAATCTGTTTATAAGTTGATATGATATTTTTAATTATTGAGATTTTATGGTGTATTAGCTTATGAGGCTAAGTCTCCACTGTTGTGCTTCTTTGTTTCAGACTCTCAGGTTAATCTTACCTGTTCTGTTTCCATCAGAACTTTAGAATCAGGTTGTTTAGATCAAAAATTCTATTGGCATTTTCATTATCATATTAAAATTATCAATTAACTCAAAGAGAACTAATATATGTTTGGTACTTGTTTCCTATTCATAATACAAAATATGTCTTTCCTATTCATTCAAGTCAGTCTGCTTTTGTGACATTCAAGTGTGTGTGTACCTGCATGAGTGTGTATGTGTTTTGCTTGATTTATACTTTTTATTTTGAAAGCATAATAGCCTCACAGGAAGTTGTAAAAATAGTACAAAGTGTTCTTTGTTCCTTCACCCAACTTCCCCCAATGGTGACATATTATATGACTGTAATACAATATCAAAACCAGATAATTAACATTGGCACATTGCTGTTGACTAGACTCTAGACTTTCTCCTGTTTTCATTGTTCACTTAATGTGGGTGAAAAAATCTAAAATTGAATTTATTTGTGTGTATATGTAGCTCTAATTATATTCTATGTATTGATTCATGTAACCAGCACCAAAAACAAGACACAGAATGTTCCATCTCCTCAAAAAAAGTTAAGAAAGCAACCCCATTTATAATAGCTACCAAAAAATAAAATACCTATGAATAAATCTAACAAAGGGACATCTCTACAATGAAAACTACAACACACTGAAGAAATAAAAAGAATACAAAAAAGAAAAAATGGAAAGACATTCCATGCTTATGGATTGGTAAAATTAACGTTGTGTAAATGTCCATACTACTCAAAGTGATCTACAGGTTCAATGCAATCTCTATCAAATTACCAAAGACATTCTTCATGGAAATAGAAAAAGCAATCCTTACATTCATATGGGACAACAAAAGACCTCAAATAGCCAAAGCTATCCTGAATAAAAATGGGGAGCATTACACTACCTGACTTCCAATTATACTACAAAGCTACAGTAACCAAAACAGCATGGTATTGGCATAAACATAGACATTTGGACCAATGGAACATAATAGAAAGCCCAGAAATAATCCTACATTTTTACAACCAATTAATCTTAATAAAGGTGCTAAAAACACAAATTGGGGAAACGACAGCCTCTTCAAGAAATGGTGCTGGGCACCATGGGCCCTGCAGTATGAAGCTGGGGACTGGACCCTCCACCAACAGCCAGGCACACCACCAGCACCACAGGGCCCAACTAGGGTCCTGAGGCATGAAGCCAGACACCAGACCCTCTGCCCACAACCAGGCACACCACCAGTGCCATGGGGCCCACCCAGGGTCCTGGGGTATGGAGCCAGGGACTGGACCTCCTGCCCACAACCAGGCACACCACCAGTGCCAAGGAGCATGCCAAAAACATCACCTCCATGTTGGTAGCCCACTACAGCCACCACAGTAACCATGGATGCTGTGAAAGTGGCTAGATATCACAACCATCACACAGATGGTCCACCAGCCACTGGAGTGCATTGGCACAAGGAGAGTCACCAGCAGAGATGAAAGAAAAGAAGAGGATATCTGTCTCCACAAAACTCATTCCAGAGTGAAAGAAGAAACATCTGTTCTATGATAATTTGGGGGACCTGAACACACCTCTCAGCATTGGACAGATCATCTAGGCAACAAATCAACAGAGCAACCATTACTCTTTCAGAAGGATGGAAGAAATCTAGGGTAATTAGAGGGGCAAGGGGGAGGGAGATGGGGATGGGGAGAGATTGGACAAGGGCATAAAGAATAAATACAATAGGTAACAATATATGTACTAGTAATATTGATTTGATCAACATATGTCAACATTGAACCCCCAAAATATGTATAATCAAGTATGATTCGATAAAAATTAAAACAATTAAAAAAATAAATAAAAATAAATAAATGGTGCTGGGGAACCTGGACATCCATATATAGAAGAATGAAATTAGACCCATACCTCTCTCCATATACCAAAATCAACTCAAAATGGATTAAAGACTTAAATGTGAGGCCTAAAACTACAAATCTTCCAGAAGAAAACACAGGAGAAATGCTCTAAGAGTTAGGACAAGGCAACGATTTTATGAATGAGGTCTCAAAAGCACAGGCAACAAAAGTAAAAATAAGTAAATGGGATTATATCGAATTAAAAAGCTTCTGCACAGTAAAGGGAACAATCATCAGATCAAAAAGACAACCTACAGAATGGGAGAAAATATTTGCAAATTATGCATCCAACAAGGGGTTAATTTCCAGACTATACAAGGAACTCAAACAACTCAATAGTACAAAATCAAATAACCTAATTTAAAAATGGGCAAGGGAGCTCAATAGACATTTCTCAAAAGAAGACATACAAATGGCCAACAGGTACATGAAAAAATGTTCAACATCACTAATCATCAGGTTAATACAAATCAAAACCACCTTAAGACACTATCTCACCCCAGTTAGACTGGCCATGATCAAAAAGCCAGAAAATAACAAATGCTGGTAAGGATGCAGGAAAATGGGAACCCTCTTCCACTGTTGGTGGGACTTTAAAGGAGTCCAGTCATTATGGAAAACAGTATAAAGTTTCTTCAGACAACTACAGAAAGAATTACCACATGACCAGCAATCCCACTACTGGGTATATACCCAAAAAACGGAAAGCATCATGTTGAAGGGATACCTGCACCCCCATTTTTATTGCAGTTCTTTGCACAACAGCCAAGATATGGAACCAACTTAAATGTCCATCAACAGATGATTGGATAAAGAAAATGTAGTATATATACATAATTGAATACTACTTAGCAATAAAAAAGGATGAAATTCTGCTATTTGCAGTAACATAGATGAGCTTGGAGAAAATTATGTTGTGAAATAAGCCAGGCACAGAAAGAAAAATGTTGCATGTTCTCCCTCATATGTGGGCACTAAAAAAAAAGAGAACATAACAAGCAAGCCAGCAAACAAATAAATAATAAGTTTCTGTTAAAAGGAGGAGAAGAACAATGGTTACAAGAGGCAGGAAAGGAGAGTAGAGGAGGGATAGTGAGAGGCTGATTAATGGACACAAAAGCACAGCAAGATACATAAAATAAGCAACAAAATGTCAATAAGTGAGGAAAATGATGCCAAAGTATAGAGTTAGCTTTGATTTTTTCCTTCTTCTTTTTTAGAAATCAAAGTTGTCAATAGCCTAAAGTAATTTTTTATAATGTAACATGTTTTTTGTAAGCTTCATAGTAACACAAAAACTTATGAGACATACTAAAAATAAATAGCAAGAAAGCAAAATATAAAGCCAGAGAAAACCACGCAACCACAAGCAAAGACAGTAACATGGGAAAAAGGAAAAAAAGATCTAAAAAACAACCAGAAAAA
Source organism: Cynocephalus volans (assembly GCF_027409185.1). Lineage (NCBI taxonomy): Eukaryota > Metazoa > Chordata > Mammalia > Dermoptera > Cynocephalidae > Cynocephalus > Cynocephalus volans. The sequence goes on from NC_084461.1 coordinate 88,903,085, forward strand.
AAAGTAAAATGGCAGTAATGAGTCTCTATATGTCAACAATAATCCTAGATGTAAAGTGATTAAGAACCCCAATTAAAAGACACAGAGTGGCTGAATTGATTATAAAACAAGAACCAAGAATATGCTGCCTACAAGAACACTTAATTGATCAAGACACATCAGCTGAAAGTGAAGGGATGGAAAAAGATATTTCATACAAATGGAAACCAAAAAAGAGCAGGAGTAGCTATACTTATATCAGGTAAAATAGACTTCAAGCCAACAAAAGTAAAAATAGATGAGGAAGTCATTATATAATGATAAAGGGATCAGTTCAATAAGAGGATATAACAATTCTATATAAATATGTGCCCAATTCCGAAGTACACAGTTATATAAAGCAATCACTATTGGCTCTAATGGGAGAGGTAGACTCCAACACAATAATAGTTGAGGACTTTAATACCCACTTTCAGAAAAGGACAGATCATCCAGACAGAAAATTAAACAGGAAATATCAATATTAATCTCTACTTTAGGCCAACTTGACCTAATGGACATTTATAGAACATTTCATCCAACAGCTGCAGAATACACATTCTTTCAGCAGCACATGGAACATTCTCTAGAATAGAATGTATGTTAGGACACAAAACAAGTCTCACAAAATTTTTAAAAATCAAAGTCACATCAATTACCTTGTCCAACCACAATGGATTAAAACTAGAAATTAACAAAACAAGGAGCACTATAAACCATACAAATGCATGGAAATTAAACAAAATGCTCCTAAACAACAAATGAACAAAATAAAAAATTAAGAAGAAAATTTAAAAATTCCTGGAGAAAAATGAAAATGAAAACACAACATTCCAGAACCTATGGATACAGCAAAAGCAGTTACAAGAGGGAACTTTATAGAAATAAATGCCTGCATCAAAAAAGAATAAAAACTCCAAAGAAACAACCTAATGTTACAGCTCAAGGAGCTGGAAAAATACAAATAAATTAAATGTGAAATCAGTAGAAGGAGAGAAATAACAAAAATTAAAGCAGAAATAAATGAATTAAAGATTTAAAGAAAAATGCAAAAGATCAACGAAACAGAGTTTTCTGAAAAGATAAAATCGGTCAAACTAGCTAAACTAATGAAGAAGAGAGGAGACTCAAATAAATAAAATCAGAAATGAAAAGGGAGACATTACAACAGATACCACAAAAATATAAAAGATAATAAGAGACTACTACAAAAACTATATGGGAGCAAACTGGACAACCTAGAAGAAATGAATAAATTTCTGGACACATACAACTTACCAAATTTGAATCATGAAAAACTAGAAAGCCTAAACAGACCAGTAGTGAGTAATGATATTGAAGCAGTAATAAAAAAGTCTTCCAACAAAGAAAACGCAGTAATAAAAAAGTCTTCCAACAAAGAAAACCCAGGACCAAATGGCTTCACTGCCATATTCTACCAAACATTTAAAGAACTAACACCAATTCTTCTCAAACTCTTCCCCAAAATTGAAGAGGATGGAATACTTTCAAACTCATTCTATGAGGCCAGCACTACCCTCATACCTAAACTGGAAAAAAAGACACAATGAAAAAAGAAAACTGCAGACCAATATCCCTAATGAGCACAGATGTGAAGATCCTCAACAAAATACTAGCAAACAGAATCCAGCAACACATTAAAAAGATCATACACCATGATCAAGTGGAATTCATCCCAGGGATGCAAGGATGGTTCAACATATGCAAATCTATAAACATGATACATGGCATCAACAGAATGAAGCAAAAAATACATATGATCATTTCAATAGATGCAGGAAAGCATTTGATAAGAACAAACACTCCTTCATGATAAAAACACTCAACAAATTAGGTATAGAAAGAATGTACCTCAACACAACGAAGGTCATATATGACAAACCCATAGCCAATATCATACTGAATGAACAAAAATTGGAGGCTTTTCTTCTAAGATCACTCATATGTGGAATCTAAAAAAAGAAAAATGGTTTTCACAGAATTAAAGAGTAGAATAATGGTACCAGGGTGGGAGGGGGGAGGACAGTGGTGGCATAATGGGTAAAAAAACTATGCTATTTACCCTAAGTGAATCATTGTGCAGTATATCCATATATTAAAATAAAATACTGTACCCCCAATAAATATGTACAAGTAAATGTTAAAATATTTTGAATTTTAAAAATGGGACCAAAAAAAGAAACTAATAATAGTCTATATACTCCAATCAAAAAACAAAATTGTCACTCTGGATTTAAAAGGAACAAACATGACAACTATATCATGCTTAGGAGAGGTACACCTTAAACACATATTAGTCACAGAAAGATTGAAAGTAGAAGAATAGAAAAGTATATATTATGCACATGCTAATAAAAAATAGCTGATGAAACTATACTAAAGTGAGAAAAAGACTAAATGGGTTACTAGAGATAAAGAAGGGTATTTCATAAGGGTAAAGGGGTCAGTAAAGCAAAGAGTTGCAGCAATTCTCAATTTGGGTTTAATTAATATAGCCTCAATATATATACAGCAAAAATAATAGAAACAAAAGAATAGACAAGTCCAAAACAATAAAGAAATATTTTATTATCATTTACAAGTCTAAAGAAATTTTCAAAGAAAACATACAAATATGTTCTTCCAAGACAGTGGACTTAATCTAGAAATAAAATAAAAATATTACAAGAAAATTTCTAAGTGTTCATAAATTAAATATATCCTTACAAATTACCCATGGCTTAAAGAAAAAAAAAAATACACTGAAAGACATATACAAACTGAAAGAATGAGAAAAACTATATCAAGACTTTTGAGATGTACCTAAACTTCTCTCTGGATAGAAACAATTATATATACAGCAACAACTATATATACCAATATACAGAAGATATATATGGTATTGGCACATGGACCAGTAGAACAGAATTGAGAACCTAGAAAACAAACCAGGTACTTACAGATCTTTGACATAGGCACCAAGAACATATATTAGGGAAAGGACAGCATCTTCAGTAAATGGTTGGGAAAACTGGATATCCACGTGAAGAAGAATGAAACTAGACCCATACCTCTTGCTTTGTATCAAAATCAATTCAAAATGGGTTAAAGACTTATGTATAAGACCTGAGACTATAAAACTTCTAGAAGAAAACACAGGGGAAACACATCAGAATGCAGGACTGGGCAAAGACTTTATGAAAAAGACCCCAAAAGCACAAGCAACAAAAGAAAAAATAAACAAAAGAAATTATATCAAACTAAAAAGCTTCTGCACAGCAAAGGAAACAATCAACAGAGTGAAAAGAATGGGAGAAAATATTTGCAAACTCTACATCTGACAAGGGCTTAATAACCAGAATATAGAAGGATCTCACTATAAAAAAAACCCAAAACCCCACAAATAATCCAATTTAAAAATGGGCAAGGGAGCTCAATAGACTTTTTCAAATGAAGATACAAATGGCCAGCAGGTATGTGAAAAAAATGCTCAACATCACTAAACACCAGGGAAATGTAAATCAAAACCATATTGAAATATCATCTCACACCAGTTAGACTGGCTATTATCAAAATGACTGAGAATAACAAATGCTGATGAGGATGTGAGGAAAAGGGAACTCTTCTACACTGTTGGTGGGACTGTAAAGTAGTACAGCCATTATGGAAAAGAGTATGGAGGCTTCTCAAACAACTACAGAAAGAACTGCCATACAATCCAGCAATCCCACTTCTAGGTACATACCCAAAGGAATGGAAATCCTTATGTAAAAGGGATACCTGCACTCCAGTGTTCATCACAGCTCTGTTTACAATAGCCAAGATTTGGAACCAACCTAAATGTCCACCGACTGGATGAGGAAAATGTGGTATATATACACAATGGAATACTACTCAGCTATAAAAAGAACGAAATTCTGCCATTTGTAGCAACATGGATGAGCTTGGAGAAAATTACGTTAAGTGAAATAGGCCAGGCACAGAAAGAGAAATACCACATGTCCTCACTCACAAGTGGGAGCTGACAAAGAAATGAAAGAAAGAAAGAAGGAAGGAAGGAGAGAAAAAGAAAGGAAGAAAGAAGAGAGAGAGAGAGAGAGAGAGAGAAAGACCACAATAAAAATGTAAACTTTCAGAAGGAGAAAACAGACCTATAGTTATTAGAGGTGGGAATGGGGGATTAGGAAGTAATTGGGTAAGGGACACAGAGTAATCACAATTTGTAATGATGAACATGATAATAATATTGATTTGATCATCATATACTGTACCCAAAATACTAGTCAACTCTGTACCCATAAATATGTATAATCAAAAATAAATAAATAAATAATAATCATAAAAGAAATTAAATTATACCCTTCTAAATAACCAATGGCTTAAAGAAAAAATATGCTGAAAGACATATTTGAATTGAAAGAATGATAAAAAATATATCAAGACTTTTGAGATGGAGCTAAATTTATGTTTGGAAGAAACAATTATATGTACTAATATATAGAAGATATGTGTGAATAAAATAAAAATATAACCATAAAAGTAAAATGATGAAAACTATAAAGACAAAAGCAGAAAAATGTATTGTCCTATACTCAAGTACACATAGACACATACACACTCAAATGCACACACACAAAGACATTTATTTTAAAAGATAAAACCTTCTCATAAAAAATTTCCAGGCCCTGGTGACATCACAAGTGATTTCTTTCAAAGATTTAATTTTTTAAATATTACACTTTTATAAAATAGCCCAGAGATTAGGAAAAGAAGAAATATTTTCCAGCTTTTTTTATGAGGCCAGCATAACATTGATGCCAAAACCTAACAATCACATTAATAAAAGGGAAAATCATAAGCTAAGCTTGTTCATGAATGCAGATGCAGATGTCTAAACAAAATATTAGCAAAACAAATCAAGCAAGTAACCAAATCCAATTTACTTCTAGAATAATGCAGAAATATTCTACTGTAATAATCTCGATAGATGCTTCAAATGCATCTGATAAAATTCAAAAATCATTAATTAATAAAATGTCTTAGTGAACTAGGAATGGAAGCAAACTGCCTTATTCTGATAGATGGTGTCAAATACCACACTTACTGGCAATACTTACAGTATTGCATCTACCAGTGAAATATCAAAAGCCTTTATCCTAAGGGACAAAAAAGCAAGGATGGTACACTGCTGTGGAGAAAGGATAGCCTTTAAATAAATGGTGATGAATCTATCAGTATCCATATAAAAAAGAATAAACCTGAATCCCTACCCTATAGAAAATCATTTCCAGCTCCTTTGTAACTTTTCTAATCTTTTATTAAAATGGTAATATAGGAAATGTCCTCATCATTTTGAATCAGGGAAAGGTTTCTTAAAGCGAACATTAAAGTCAAAAAGTTTATTTTACTCAAAAGATGCCATTAGCAATGTGAAAAGGTAAGTAATAAAGTGGGAGAAGATTTTTGTCATGAACATATATGACAAATGACCCCCCACTTAGCATAAATGAAGTCCTACAGATCAAATAATAACAAAAAGATAGTCAACCCAATGTAAAAATGAACAAAAGATTCGATCACACATTTAACAAAACTGCGTATTCATATGGCTAATAAATGCAGGAAAATATGTTCAATGCCATTAGTTATCTGAACAAGAAAATTAAAATCAGAATAAAATATCAAAACACACCCACTCATCAAAAATGCTAGTATTTAAAAACAATTAACAGTAGAATGACAGAAGAATAAATTTGTCCAAACACATTTTAAATTTATTAAAAATCTTAACATATTAAATCATATCTATTACGGCTTAATTTATGTATACCCTATGACCCAGCAATTCCACTGCAATATGTGTACTCAACAGAAATGTATTCATACATTCTCCCAAAAGACAACTGCAAGAATGTTCATAGAAACAATAATTATAATAGCCACAAGTTGGAAACAACATTAATTGTAGAATGAATGAACAAATTTTGGTATATTCATACAATGGATATGCCGTGCTGTACAATATAGTGACCATTCGCCATATATGCTCTTTAAATTTAAATTGATTAAAACTAAATAAAATTAAAATTTCAGTGCCTCATTTACACTAAACATATTTCAAATGCTCAGCAGCACATGTGGCTAGAGGCTACTGTATTGGACAGCAGAGATATAGAATATTTCCAACACTGCAGAAAATCTGATTGTACAGCACTGCTATACAGAGCAATGAAAATGAATTTGTTACATACAACAATATGAATGACTCATACTCACATAGTTGAGTAAAACAATGCAGACACAAATGACTATATGCTGTGTCATCCTGTGTATGCATTAAGTTCAAACACAAAACAAATTAACCTACTTCTTAAAGTACTCAGGATAGTGGTAACCACAGGGGATGAGGCAGTTAGTGACAAGAAGAGAGTTGAGTGCATGGTGGCGGGGAGGGGCTTCTGGAATTCTTATAACTATCGATTTCTTGAAATGGATTGTGGTTACACAGGTGTGTTCACTTTGTAAAAATTCATCAATCTATATACTTGCAATTAGTATGCACTTCTGAATATATGCTATGCTTCAATAAAAATAACTGTAAAAATGATATCTCTTGACTCTCTCCATTTACTATCTATAAGGCAGTCAGCCGGCAATCTCATCCTTCCTTTGAGCTCTACCCCACCTTCTTCTCCCATTTTTGTTAATTGAGTAATTTCTACTTTATCAGAGTATGTTGTGGGTTGAAAGTCCCCTCAAAATCATTGAACTTTGAATTGTGTACCCTAAGTTTTATGTATTAGAAACTTGGCCCCCACTGTGACTGTAGAGAGGGTGGAAAATACTATCATCCTAATTGAAAGGTGGGGCCTTGAAGAGGTGATTACATTGCAGGACCATTGCAGTAGTGAACAGATCAATAATGGTGGTCAGGGCATGGTTCTGAGACCTTTAAAAGGAGAGTGAATGAGGAACTATCACTCTCTGTGCTCTGCCATTTTCTGCCATGTGAGACCCCTGGGTCACTGTCACCACCACCAAGACCCTCACCAGATGTGTTTCCTGGACTTTGGACTTCCCAGTCTCCAAAACATAAACAATAAGTTTTGTTTTCTTTATAAATTAGCCAGTTCTATGTATTTTGTTATAAGCAACAGAAACAGACTAATACAAAGAATATTATATTTTATTCTCTTTTGTCACCCTTAGGTAGAGTTTAGTATTGGTCTTAATTCTAATACAAATTCATTATATTTATTTAAATATATTAGTTAGATAAGTAGTTAAATCTGTTTAAACATATGCAGTTTTCACCACCAGTCCTTTTACCAAAGTTTTCCTAATCATATCTTGGCTGGTTATAACTTCCCTTGCTGTTGATTCTTAAGGAATATCACTGTATTAGTCCATTTTTGTTGTTAATAACAGAATACCTGAGACTGGGTAATTTATAAAGAAAATAAGTTTATTTTTTACAGTTCTGGAGGCTGGGAAGTCTAAGATAAAGGGTGTGCATCTGGTGAGGGTCTTTTTGCTGGTGGGGACTCTCTGCACAGTCCTGAGGCAGCACCAGGCACAACATGGCAAGGAGTCTGAGAGTGTTAGCTCAGGTCTCTATTTCTTGTCTTATGATATGATTAATGCCCCACCCTCCTGATCTCATCTAATCTCAAAAGTCCTCTCAAACATAAGAGTGGAATTTCCCACTCTCTACTACTGTTACAGTGGGGATTAAGTTTCAACATGAATTTTGAAGGGGAAAAACATTCAAACCATAGCAATCTCATAAAATAATATCTCCTGTATTCTTCCATATCAAATCCATTTATAACTATAGGGCAGTTTGTAGATAAAATAATTAGTCAATATTTTATTTCCTTGAGAATTGTTTGTGCTTCTCCACAGTCTTCTATAAATAAATATTGCTGTTGAGAAATCTGACTGCAAACTTTGTTTGCTTTCCCTTTTTTTAGGTGACAAAAGGATTTTTTTTTCTTCACCTTTAAATCCTATAATTTTACTATGATATATCTCAGTGTTAATTGTTCTGGGTCAATTTCCCTAGACATTAATGTGCTATTTCAATATGTAGATTTAAATCTTATTTTATTTCAGTATTTATTTTTTATTTTTATTGTTTATTATTTCAGTAATTAATTTAGCTAGAGATTTAAATAAATATTAATTGTTTGATTGTTCACCTTTTCTCAGTAATTAATTTAGCTAGAGATTTAAATAAATATTAATTGTTTGATTGTTCACCTTTTCTCTTTAGAAACTCCAAGTATATGTGTGCTGGATCTTCTTTTCCTGTTGTCTATATTGTCATTTTTTTGTAATGCTTTATTTATTTTCATTTTATATTCTCAATTTTTTCTTTCTTGTTTTGTTTCCTATGCCCCTAATTATGCTTTCTATGTTATCTTTTCTTCATTGTGTGCTTTATAACAGTGCTGAAATTTTTTCCCCTTTTATTTCTTTTCTGAGTTCTGTCAATTCTTATTCCATAGCCTCCCTTATCTAGCTATTTTCTCCTGTTTTGTGGCAGTGATTGTTTCTTTTTTTCTTTTGAGTTTAAGTTTACATGTAGTTACATTTATATTTTTATCTGATTCAGGGTAACATTTGGGGGGGTGAGTTTTTATTGCCTATAGTAAAGTAACATTTGATAATTTTCACTTCTTTTGCCACAATTATTTTGCATGTAAGCAGAATTTCTTCCTTTTCTACTTCCTCATATTTGAATGAAATCAATTTTCTTAAACCAGAGACAGAAGATTGTAGGGTTTCCAAGCTCCAAAACTGAAGGATTCTCTCCTCTGCTGATGTAGACGACTTAAATATGGTTCCTATGGGTGGCAACACTTCCTCTGCCTCTCCAAACCTGTCCTACTTCAAAAGAACTTCTATGACCAGCCCTGAAGTTCTGAGATCTCTTCACATTTCTTGCTTTCAAAAGTTATGCATTCATTTGTAGCAGGTATACTTTCCAGCACTTTTTAAGATTTGTGATGTCTGGACCTCCTGTGTACTTTTTAAGTCTTCTCTCTTATTTTTTCCACAGAGATTCTGCCTTGACCTATCTACCTAAGATGTGTTCCTAGAATAACCACCTCAAGGTTAGGCCCTCTCCTTCTGAGCAGGAATATATTCTGGAGATATCTGAAGTTAATCATGAGGTCCTCTCCACATTTCCTGTTCTTTATACCATCTTTGTAAATCTACAAACTGGCTTCCAGTCCTGCTTCAATTTTGGCAATACTTATTTGCAGTTTCAACTTTGTCATTTTTTCTCTATCTCATAATTGTATTGAAACTATAGTATAATGTGCATGCATGCATGTGTGTGTGTGTAAGTGTGTGTTTGTTGTATTTCCTTTATTGCTCTGTTCGGTTACCAAGTGAGAAGATACAGAACCGTACTTCTGGAATACTACTATTATCTCTCTTATCTTACTGCTGGGAACATTTTCTTGGATGTTTCACATGAATTTTAAATGATGCATGTTAAAAACTGTACTGATCTTCAATCTAAGCTTTCTCTTCTCATTGAATTTCCTGTCTTAGTTAATGAAACTGTTATTCATTCAGTTCCCCAAACTGCAAGTCTGGATATAATACTAGATTTCTCCATATTCTGTACCAGGCACATCAAAATAAGTCTTACCCTATCCAAACTAAATATTTCTCAAATGTTCTATCATCTTTATCTCTAAATACCACTACTACATTCTATGTACTTTCCTTTTTTTCCAGTTTTTCCCTTCAGCTCCATCTTCCACACTGTCTTCAAAGTACACTATCTAAAATGCATATCTGGAGGGCTGGCCCATGGCTCACTCGGAAGAGTGTGGTGCTGATAACACCAAGGCCACGGGTTCGGATCCTATATAGGGATGGCCGGTTAGCTCACTGGTTGAGCATGGTGCTGACAACACCAAGCCGAGGGTTAAGATCCCCTTACCAGTCATCCTTTTTATAAAAAAATAAATAAATAAATAATAAAATGCATATCTGGGATAACATCATTCACATTGACATGGCAAAGAAAGCTTTCCATAATCCAGGATTTTATCTACCTCAATCTCTTTGTCTCATTCACCATTGCGTTATTCCTATTGTAATAAACTCCTGGTCAAGATATTTCACAAATTTTTGCCTCTACTTTTACCGCTCACTTTTCCTATGATATCTACACACTTTATGCAAATAAATTAGTTAAAAGAGAATTATGTATATGCATACATTTTGACAAAGTAACAATTTTTCCCTTTGCATTTGCTACCATGAAACACAGTATATCACTTGCCACACTATTCTAAAATCTTCCTAATGTTACTTTTCTTGTGTATTAAATGAATAATGATTATGAATAATCTATACGTACCGGAAGATGGCCAGTGTGATTGGTACAGCAGAAAAACCAGAAAATACAAGTATAGAAAAGATAAAAGCAATGAACAAAGGTAATTTATAGCACTTTGTATCACATTTCCCAGGTCTGGCATCAATAGAATCACCTTGATCATCTGTAGTTATTAATCCCTCTTTAATGCAAGAACAATTGTAGTACACCTAAGAATAATGAAGAGGAAACAATCTTTCAGAAACATAGTCATGAAGAAAAACATCTTTTATCATGAAATAAAAACTAAATCAATAAATGCAGGGAGACTGGACAGTTTTATTAATAAATATCATTACCTTAAATAAGTGTGAGTTTCTAAGCTACTAATATAGGCCCACAATCCTCTATTCACAATTTTTAAGTCCAGAGAACTCTGAAAACCAAAGAAAGGCTATTTGTATAACTAATTTTGTGACAAACTATGACCTAGAATATTGTAAAGCTACTTAATGTGTTCATTTTATCTCTCAGAATGAGAATGTGTTGGTTCAGAAATACTAACTTGTTTGATTACAGTTGCTGCTCTGCTGAGTGTGAAATGTAATAGGCAGATAATCTACTATACTTTCTTTTTAAATCCAACAATTGAGACATTTGAATCCAAAAGTTTTGGAGAAAGGCTTGTGAGCCTTTGCTATAAGTATTTCTCTGCCCAAATGTACTGCCCAAACTGAGAGAACATGATGAGTCTCCATGCAGTCACAAGAGCATTGCAATGGTAATGAAAGACACAGTGCTATCTTTAATCTTTATTGTTATTTAATATTTAATATTTAGTGCTATCTTTATTTTTGTTACTTTTTGTTATAAAAATAATTCATTATCACTGAAAAAATAAGATATAGAAAACTGGAAAAAATAAAATAGTCAATACCCCAAATACTGGTATTATTTTGGGGCATTTGGGTTTTTTTTTTTTAAACATATTATGTTAAATAAAAGAACAAGGTACATGAAAATGTGTATAACACGCTCCCAATTATATACAAAAGTCTCTACATGCTTTTGTAAATATTTCTATTTCTGGAAGGATGCACAAGAAGGTAAAATTAGATGCTTCTGAATATGAGCAGGGTATTGAGGGCTTGGAATAGAAAGGAAACACATTTAACAGTAAAGTTTGGAATGTTTGAATTATTTACCATGGATATTACTTCATTAAATAATGAGGTAAATTTAAAATAACATTTTAACGATTAATTTATTCATTCAACAAATATTTATTCAGCATCTGCAAAGTAACAGGCAACAATCTAGATGCTGTAAATAACAGTGAACAAAAAGAGAAAAGTTCCTGACCTCATAGAGCATATAGTCAAGTTTTTGACTTACTTTTATGTTACACATATGCTTTTTTCTTTCTTATTTTTCTACTTAGCATTATATACTATGCTTTGAATAGTCATCTCTAAAACTTCATACTACCCTTTCAAGTATATATGTCACCATTTATATAAACTCATCTCTTTAATTTGCCAATTTCTTTCTTTTTTTACTTTTTAAAGATTATTTAGATGTATTATTTTCCTGGAATTGAGACTCAATATTGGAAATATTGCATCTAAAGGCAGTAACATTTTAAAGGTTGTTTTATATATATTTCTGAATTTCTTAAAAATATATTGGAAAAGTTTATAACACCAGTAAAATATAAGTATCTGTTAATTTGAGATATCAACATTTCTTTCAAAATTTATCAAATTTAAAAAGAGAAGAGTATCTCATTGTTGCTTTTATTTACATGTTTTAATTTTAGAGTTGAATTTTATTTTCATATTCTTATTGATGATTACTGTAATGGATTTATGTATGCAATTTTAGTATAAAATGTTAGACAAACAGTGACATAACAAACCAAGCTTTATGAGAGAACACTAAGAAGGCATATCTACAAGCCATTACCTACAGTGTGAAGAGGCAACTATTCAACTGCCATCATTGAAATTAAACAAAGCAACAAATAAAGAAAAAAAGAAGTAAGCTCTATATTTGATGGATTAATAAAACAACCTCAATCTTGATTCAAAATATATGAAAAATGGTGTCTTAATGTAGTAAAATGTATTCCAAATGAAAAGATGCAAATAAAATACACATACTTCTGTACACTGAAGGTATCTTGTAGAGTTCTCCAATAGGGGAGCATGAATTAGAAAGCCAAGATATTCACTGAATCGCTACAGTAGTGCTAGACATCTATAACTAACAATAATTTATTGCATGTTCTCAATTGGTTAGAAGAGGGGAGCTCAAATGTTCTCATCATAAAGAAATGATAAATTTTTATGATGATTAATATGCTAATTATCCTGAGAGGAGAGTGGAAAGATATTGGGACAGAAAAAGAAATTTTAATAAAAAATTGCTGAAAACTTAAATTTGGTGAAAATGTAAATTCATTGATTCAAGAAGTTCTGTGAACTCCAAACAGGATAAACTCAAAGAAAACCAAAACTACATAAATTATAATCACACTGATAAAAAGCAAAATTGAAGAAAAAAATATTAAAAGCAGCTAGATAAAAAAATACACATTATATAAAAGTGAAATCAATTATTTAAATCATTACAGATTTTGTGTCAGAATCCATGGAGGCCAGAAGACAGAAGCAGCATCTTTCAACCACTGAAAGAAAATAACTATCAACCCAGAATTTGATGTCCAGTGAAAATAGCCTTCCAGAATTAGAAAAAATAATGATATTTGAAATTGAAGAAATACTAAGAGAATGTCACCTGCTTTACAAGAAATGTCAAAATAAGTTCCTCAAACTTAAGGCAAATGTTGATACTGGGGGAAACTAGGATCTTCATGAATAATGAATATTAAATTTCAGATGAATGATGAATATCAAATAAAAGACTACTTTTATTTTCTTAAGATAGATAGACTATATCATTGTTTTTTAAACAAATTATAACATTATCTACCAGAAATTTCAAGGCATATAGCTGTAAAAGATATTACAGTGACAACATAAAGGTTACTGGGGAGGTGTAAAGTACCTGTATGGTACAAGACTTTTGCATTACTTGATGTGGCACAATATTAGCTCTAAATAGACTGTGGAAGTTTAGGTATGCATATTGTAATCCCAAGAGTCATCAATTAAAAAAAAATTAAAGAGATATAAACAAAATGCTAAAACCTCTATTGAAATAAAACAGCAAAATAATTAAATTCCAATAATAAAAATAGCAGGTAGATATAAATCCAGCCATATCAACAATTAAATTAAATGTTAGTAGTCTAAAAACTGCAATTAAAAGACATTAACAGAATTGAAGAACAAGCAAAACCATACCATATGCTGTCTCCAGGAGCCACTTTAAACCTAGAGACACAAATAAGTAGAAAATAAACGGATAAAAATAAGATATGGAAATAAGATATACCATGGAAAAAATCAGCAAAAGAAAGCTAGAGTAACTATTTAATGTCACACAAAACAGATTTTAAGACAAAGTATTATTACCAGAGATTGAAAGAAACATTTGATAAATATAAAATGAACAGTCCATCAAGAAGATGTGACAATTATCAGTGTGAATGCACATAACAGAGTCTCAAAATACATGAAGCAAAAATAAAGGGAGAAATAGAAATTACACAATTATATTAGGAGATCTCTTACATACACAATGTTCAGAATTTAGTATAACATTATAAGCCATGCAAACTGACAAGAAAAATTGGCTTAAAATTAAGAAAAAATAAATAAACAATATAAGTAGACATAAGTAGACGCATAGGTGATCCTGACAGTGGACAGAGGAGTAAGAACTTGAAAATAGCTATTATAATATCTTCCAGAAAATACAGGGAAATTGGATAAAACAGTTTAAGTTATGTAGAATTTCACCAGAGACCTAGATTCTACATAAATATAAATCCTAGAACTGAAAAATATGAGTGAAATTAGATCTTCAGAAAATAGGTTTAACAGCAGAGTGGACACTGCAGATCAGAGGATTCATAACTGGAAGATAGATCAATAAAAAATATCTACATTTAAACAAACAGATGAAAGGAGATGAAAAATAGAGAAAACAACATATGGGGACAGAGAAAAGATCTATTTGTAGCCTATGCTAGGCAAAATTCTAAGATGGCACTCGAGATTCCCTCCTGCTATTACACAAAGCCTGCATAATCCCTATGATTGTGAATTGATGAATTTTACTTCCCTTACTAAGTCACATTATATGGCATAGTTGACTTTAGGAAAGAGAGATTATCTTAGGTAAGGCTTACCTAATTAGATGAGCCTTAAAATAGAGTGGGTTCTTCCTGAAGTCAAGAGTTCAAAGCATGAGACATAAGAAAGATTTTTTATTTGCTAGCCTTGAAGATGGAGGAGACCATTTGCAAAAGAATGTGGGTGGCCCGTAAAAGCTAAAACTGGCCCCCAGCAGACAGCTAGCAAGGAAACAGGGATCTCATTTTTTACAACCTAAAAAAAATTGAATTTGTCCAATGATCTGAATGAGTTAATAAGTAAATTCTTTCCCAGATCCTCCAGAAAGGAGCACAGCTAGGCCAGCACCTTGATTTTAGCCCGTAAAACTCTGAGCTGAGGACCCAGTCATGCCATGTCTGGACTTCTGACCTTAGAACTGTGAGCTAATAAATGGGTGTTATGGAACAGTAATAAACTAATACATGGTCTCACAAAGAACAGGAGAGAGAGAGAGAAGCTAACAGGGGTGAATTTTCCGACTAATAGATATTAATACACAGACTCAAGATGTTCTATGAAATTCCAGCAAAATAAATATAATGCAAACCACATACAGGCACGTCAAAGTAAAACTACTAAACCAAAAACAAAGAGAAAATCCTAAAAACAACCAGAGACAGAAGACAATATAATGCTATCTTTTAAATGCTGGGGGAAAAAATCACTGCCAATTTAGAATTCCATACCCAGTGAAGTTTTCAAACATGAAGGTGAAATAGGTTTATTCAGGTGGAAAGAAAATAGTCCCATATAAAAACATGAAAATGCAAGGAAAGGAGTAAACATAAGTAAATATTAACTGTACAAAGCAACATCAACAATAGTATATGTCATTTAAAGTAAATGAAAAAAATAAGTATATAACAAAAATAGCACAAAGATAGGAAGTAAATGAATTTAAAATATTTTAAGAATATTTCAACTGAAAGAGAACATGAAGGCTTGGTTCTTATAATTCTTCATGCTTTGGATGAGATTTATTTCCCCCTCCATAGACAAACATTGAAGTTCCTCCTAAGAGCAGCCTCTGGAAGCCGCATTCTATTTTATAATGAAATCAGCTGCTGAAAACCAGGTTGAGGAAGAAGATCATGAAGAGAAGCCCAAGAGTGCTGTAGTACTCATATAAGGAAATTTGAAGATCTTTAGGAGTATGGATAAGAAGAATATATGAGTCTCAATGAGGCAAAACTACCCAGGAATATTATCAACAGCATATTTATTTTCAGTTTTAGTAAAGCTGCGATTTTTCTTCAGAATCTTAGAAATATTCAGAAGTATAGTACTTTCTGTCACTCTTCTTGCAAATGTTTGCATGAGTTTAATTGAAGAGCATCCAGTTCTAACTCATTTTGGTCCTGATCACATTTTGAATATGAACGTTTAACCAGAATTATTTCAAAGTTGACATATTTTCAGTGAGATAACTTTTGGAGGGAATTCCATTAACACCATTTTGATCATTTTGATCTCCATACTCGATCATTTTTGTGTACAGTGTTTATCTTATTTTAATTTTCATTTTACTAAAATTATTTTAATTTTCATTTTACTAAAAATATTTTTATTGTTATAGACTTTTCCCATTTGAAATTAATGCTTATTCTATCCATTAATTTTCCCTCTTTATATCAAATTTTACTAATAGCTCTGCTATTGTGGGTTTTTCTTCCAAGCCATTATTTCTATTAAAGCTAATTGTCCTGTTGGGTAATTTCTGACAGATCAATTTTATTCTTCTATCAATTTTTATGAAAAAAATATTTTATTCTTCTTTCAACTTTTATTAAGTATCAAATGTTACCACACAATTGGAGCAACTATTTTGTAGCTTATTTCTATCACTGTTATTCATTATAAATCAATTATTTCTCAGAGAAATATAAGAAAATTATAAAGAGTTTCATAAAACAGAAAGAAAGTCCCCAAAAGGGATTCCCCAGAAAAGAAAAGAGGGGTTGAAACCATATAGTGAATGGCCTGTTTAGCTCTTGAATATTTCATGGTATCAAAACATCAAGGTCAAATAGTTCTGCTTTTTACTGTGGTGACATGGTGAGCATTTTTTAAAACTTTATTTCAAAATAAAATGGAGGAGAAGAAGTAGGTAGGATATAGGTAAAGCAAGATTTTCCATAAGTTAATAAACTGTTGAAGATGGTAGTTGGTATATGGGAGTTCATTGTACTTTTCTATTTCACCTAAAACATTCCACACTAACATATTTAAAACATTTTAAGCATAATTTTTAATATATAATATAACATTTGAGAAGAATTTTTAAGAGTACACAATCTTTTTTATTTTAATATTCTATTAAAATCTAAATATATATTGTTAAATTATAGACCAGTGAACATATTACCATGAGGAATTAAATTAGAGATGGTCAGGTGTTCTAATTTCTTATGATGAAATGATCTATTTATAATAGGGAAAAATATTGAGGCTGGCCGGTTAGCTCAGTTGGTTACAGCATGGTGCTGATGACACCAAGGTCCAGGGTTTGATCCCTGCACCTGCCAGTCGCAAAAAAAAAAAAAAAAAAAAAAAAAAGAACAGTATCATGTATGTGTATAAATAATAAAGGATTTTATCTTATCACCTATTAAGATAGGTGGCATAATGCCTGTGAATCAGGAAATATACCCCATTGTTGCTCTCTCCCCTTCACAAAGACTAACCAGAGCAGGGAAAGAGAAACAGAGTTTTTAAAGCATGGTCCATAGTTCTGTGCCATTTAAATGGTAAAATCTGGAGTAGACAGTCCATTATCTAGTTAAAAGTTTATGTATGCAACTTTGGATATATAAAAAAAAATTTAACACAGAGCCAAACAAGCAGTAAAGTGATCAGCTGCTGTTCATGAAAAAATGAAAATTGTTGGGAGTGCAGTAGATGGCCCAGGGAAACAAGAGATTTCTGACGGTAATGGTCCCAAAGATGATCAAATAGAGTTTCAAAATGGTCCCAATTCATGTAAATGCCATAGGATAAACAGAGATGGCATATACTCAATTTCACATCACTTTTATTACTGCCATATGAATCATCTCTAACTTTCTTACTGTTCTGTAATGTCCAATATGCTTATAAAGGCCTTTTGTGTATGGTGAATTCTGGTAAACAATGAAAAGACTAATTTCTATGTCTGAGTTAATGTGGGGCAGAAAGCAGGAGACAGCAAGAAGGTATAGAGTAACATTTTGAATTTCACAGAAGGAAAAACTGAATGAAAAGTGACCGGAAGTGTTGTATTGTGTGTGAAATATCGTGGTTCAAGGTTTGGGGGGATTGGGTGCTGCTGATAAGTAGCACAGAACCAAGGCAAACTACATAAATGAAAGACAAAATGTTCTCTTGAACTGTTTCTTTCAACTTTGCTATGGCAAGAGGTAAATGGTAGTTACCTACTGCTTTAAAACTATGAAATTGGGATAATATAATATATGTAGGCATGTCTGAATATGGGGTATCTCTTCCACTCCCAATTCCCATAAGCCCTTTGTATTGTAACAGCATAACATAAATTTTATTTTCTTGTTTTTAAAGTTAAAAGAGGAAAGAAAAAAAAGCTGGTATAAAGATAGGAGTAAAATATAAACACCATCTATAAGTTGAACATCTTACTAGAAAGGAACACATTAAAAATTAATTACCTTTTGCCCATGCAATGTTTTAGAATGTTTGCAGCCTGCAAAGCAGGGAGAAAAATATTCAATATCATCTCTTCCACATATAGAAGAATATAATGAAGACGAGCATTTACATTTCTCATTGCAAGGAGCTGTGAGGTTTCCCAACTGCCCTGTTCTGTAAAAACAAGATTGAATGTAATTACCATTGTTTTATAATGAATAATGTGTATATCAAGAGATCAATGAGATCCATAAATTATGCTTATTGAAATAAGTTCTTTTATAACAACTTTACTGAGGTATAACTCACATACAATAAACTGTACATATTTAGATTGTGCAAGAATTTTAGGCTCCAAAAAGACAAATTTCCATGGAGGTATTTTATGTAAGTTGAGTTCAATTAAAACTAGGTTGATTCATACTGAATGTCATCCAGGCAAAACCCAAATACCTGATTCTTAATGTTTCAGGTTCTTATTCTGCATCTAAACTTTATTTATAGGCTCATAAATAAATTATTTTAAAAAGTTAGAATTTGGAGTGGGTTGTTGCTTGAGAATTACAGAATATGACAGGCAAATAAATCCAATAATGAATGGTTTTTATCATTATTTTAGGAATGTAATGGATATCTACATAGGGTGACCATATTCTTTTGTTTGCCTGAGACAGTCCCCATTGATGCCTTGTGTGCTGTCATAATTATTAGTAGAACGTTTAACTCTCAAAAATGTCCAGGATTGAATGAATAATATGTTTCCATTTGTCTTACATTTAGTCACTAACCATTGTAGTAATGTAATCACTAGGCTTTGTGATAAACTGTCATACAAAAAAAAAAATAAATCACAAACATCTAAGAAGAGATCTAGTGAAAAGAACTCTAGAATCAAACTCTAGATTTTAATCTTGGATATACCCACTAAATAGCTATTTTCTTGATTTTTCATTTATTATGTAAAGAAATTGGACTAAACAATTAGAAATGTTCTTTTCTAGAACTGGAGATCACACTATTACAAGTCTTTAATTAAAGTTAATGGGAAAACATTAGCAAGTAAGGAATTCAAAATCATGATAAGGATTTCATAGTCACTTTATCTATAGTCTAGGTATATTGTCTCCAACTCCATATACAAAAACTATGAACGGTGTCCTTTGTGTTCATGCTTTGGAAACAATTTTAATGAAAAGCAATAAGTTAAATGAAATTGATGTGTATTTTGCTTTTGACATCATACAGAGTAAAAAATAAGAATTTTGGAAAAACTGGTGGATAAATGTTTGTGGCAAATCTTCGAATTCTGTACTTTTCTCTTCCATACTAGAGATACCTGCTTTTTCACTTGGCACAAGGCTGCCTAGAATAAGTACTTTTCCATACTAACCATATAGTGTGGCCATATGTCTAAGACCTGGTCAACTATGTAAAGCAGCGTGTACTAGTTATTAATGACTTCTTGTTATATAACAGTTAGAGAGGAGAAATAAAGCTTTGATCACTAATAGCCAGCCATCTTAATTCATGAAGTGATGATAGTAATTAAAGCAACACATGGTACAGCAATAAGACTGAAAGAACATGGTTCTTTGATACCACACATACTCTAGCCTCTAACTTTGATACTCCAGCCTCTAACTTTTTGCAGCTTTCATGAAGAGAGAAAAAAACAAAATGAAATTCTATGTTATTCAAGCCATTCTTTTTTATTTCTGCTACTTGTGGCCAAGCTAAATATGTTACACCTCTGAAAGTAGGAAAGATTGATTATATCTAAGCATTACAACCTTTTTGTTCTAAAGACGAAATATTGCAAGCATTCACAAAAGAACAGAGAATACAGAACACTCATATATCCAACCCTCAATTTTCTTAGATCTTAAGTAGAAAACTCCTGTGCACCTGTCTCTCCCCATCCCTTTTTTACTCTTCCACTCAACAGTAAATATTCTTCTTAATTTAATGTTATAGATTTGAATTCATGGTGCAAATTTAATGTAATCAAATATACCAACCTTTTCATTTAAACATTTTAGTGTTTTGTGTCTTCTTTAAAAAATCTTGTCCTATAGTAAGGTCAAAAAACTATTTTCCCTCTGTTTTTTTCCTGAACATTTAAAGTTTCATTTTCACTCTTAGGTCTTTTATAAGCTGCAGTGAAATTGCTGTGTACTGTGGGTGGCTGAAATCTGTTGTTGTTGTTGTTGTTTTGTTTTGTTTTCCTGTTGGATTAGTAAGCGCCCTGGTACATTTTTTGAAAAACTCAGCCTTCCTCACAGATTTCTAAACTTTTTATTCTAAATTATTTTTTCTAAATTTTTTGTAAATCAAATTTCCAAGTTTTCAAGGATATATTTCTCGGCTCTTTATTTTGAAGTCTTTGTTCATCTCTGCAATTAAGAATATACTGTCTTAATTGTTGTGTGTTTACAATGAATTTTAATATCAAGTAGGGAATTCTTCCACCTTGCCCTTCTTTTTAGGAAGTGTATTATTCGTTCTTGGTCTTTTGCCCTTCCAAATGACTATGAAACATAAGTTTTCAAGATACATGAAAAATTCTATTAAGATTTTCATTACAATTGCAAGAAATTTATAAGTTAATTTGTAGAAAAGTGACAGCTTTATAATAGTCTTCCAATATATGAACATCCTATAGCTTTCCATTTGTTTGGGTGGCATTTTATGCATATCCTTCAGATCTTAGAGGAAAAGCTTTCATCCATCATTGAGTGTGATGTTAGCTATGGGCTTGTTGTAAATGGCCTTTATTGTCTAGAGGTACATTTCTTCTATGCCTAGTTTGTTGAGAGTTTTTTTCATAAAATAATTTTATCAAATAATTTTTCTGTATTTGTTGAAATAATCTTATGGTTTTTGTCCTTTCTGTTAATATGGTGTAACACATTTACTGATTTGTATATCTTAAACCATCTTTGCATTTCAGAGATATATTCCACTTGATCATAGTGAATGATCCTTTTAATGTGCTGTTGAATTTAGTTTGCTAGTATTTTGTTAAGGATTTTTGCATAGGTTCATCAGGGATAGTGGCCTGTAATTTTCTTTTCTTGTAGTGTTCTTTATTGGCTTTGGCATCAGGATTATGCTAGCCTTATAAAATGGGTTTGAAAGTATTCCCTCTTCTTCAATTTTTTGGAAGAGTTTGAGAATAATTAGTATTTGTTCTTTAAAAGTGTTTGGTAGAATTCTGGTGTGAAGCCATCTGATCCTGGGCTTTTCTTTGACAGGAGATTTTTTATTGTCCATTCAGTTTCCTTACTCTGAAGTTCAAATTTTCTATTTGTTGGTATGTTGTATGGATCTAAGAATTCAACCATTTCTTCTAGGTTATTGGTTTTTTTGGTGTGTAATTGTTCATTATACTCATTTATGATCCTTTGTATTTCTGTGGTATCAGTTGTAACATCTCTTTCATTTCTGACTTAATTTGACTCTTCTGTCTTTCCTTCTTAGTCTGGCTAAAGGTTTGCCAATTTTGTTTATCTTTTCAAAGAACCAACTCTTAGTTTTGTTGATTTTAGTTTAGTTTCTACTCTTTCTATTTTCTATTTCTGCTCTGATCTTTATTTCCTTCCTTCTACATACTTTGAGCTTAGTCTGTTCTTCCTTTTCTAGTTTCTTGAGGCGTACTTTTAAGTTGCTCTTTTGATATCTTTCTTATTTTTTGATATAGGCACTTATTGCTATAAACTTAACTCTTAGAACAACTTTTGCTGCATCCCATAAGTTTTGGTATGCTGTGTTTCCACTTTCATTTGTCTGAAGGTATTTTTTAATTCCCCCTTTAATTTCTTCTTTGGCCCTTAGTTGTTCAAGAACATTTTTCTTAATTTCCAAGTATTTGTAAATTTTCCAGAGTTCCTCCTGTTACTGATTTCTAGTTTTGTTCCATTGTGCTTATAAAGATACTTGATACGATTTCAGTCTTCTTAAAATTTTCAAGACTTGTTTTGTGGCCTAACAAATGATCTGTCCTGGAGAATGTTCTGTGTGCACTTAAGAAGAATATGTATTCTACTGCTGTTGGAACAATTTTCTATATATCTGCTAGGTCCATTTGGTCTAAAGTGTTGTTCAAGTTCACTGTTTCCTTATTGATTTTCTGTATGAATGATCTATCCATTGTTGAAAGTGGAGTATTAAAATTCCCTATTATTATTGTATTTCAATCTATCTCACCTTTCATATTTGTTAATATTTTCTTTATACATTTAGGTGCTCCAATGTTGGGTGTGTATATATTTAAAATTGCTATATTCTCTTAATAAATTAACCACTTTATTATTATAGAAAGACCTTCTTTGTCTCTTTTCACCATTTTGTGTGATATAAGTATAGCCACCCTTGCTCTGTTTTGCTTATCATTTGTTTGGAATGCTTTTCTCCATCCCTCACTCTATGTGTGTCTTTAAAGTTAAAGTGAGTCTCTTGTAAGCAGTTTGGTTGGATCTTGTTTGTTTTTTCTTTTTTCATCCATTTAGCTACTCTGTGTTTTTGATTGGAGAATTTAAACTATTTGTATTTAGAGTAATCATTAGTAAGTAGATAAGGACTTACTACTGGCATTTTGTTGATTTTTATTTGGCATATTGTTAAGTAATATTTTAATTTTTGTTAAGTTTTTGGCTATTTTGTACTTTTTTTGTTCCTTTCTTCCAATCTTGTTATCTCTTTGTGTTTTGTTGCATTTTTCTTTCTCTTTTTCTTTTAGTATATCTACTAAAGGTTTTTTCTTTGTGGTTACCATGAAGCTTATATAAAACTTCTTATAGTCATAATATCCTAGTTTAAGCTAATAGCATCTTAACTTCAATTCTATACAAAGATTCTAGACTTACACTTCTCTCCAACACACACATTTTTTGCTGTTGATGTTGTACCTTACATCTATTTATATTGTGTATCAGTTAATCAATTCTTTATAGTTATAGTTTTTAATACACTTATTTGTCTTTTAACTCTTATACTAGATTTAGAGTTACCCACCATCTTTACAGTATTCTCAATTTGACTATTTATTTGCATTTACCAGTAAGTTTTATACTTTTATATGTCTTCATGTTGCTACTAATTGTCCTTTCATTTCAACTCAAAGAATTTCCCTTAGCATTTCTTATAAGTCTGGTCTCATGGTGATGAACTCCCTCAGTTTTCCTTTGTCTTGTAATGTCTTTATCTCTCCTCTATTAATGAAGAACAGCTTTGAAGGGTGTGATATCCTTGGTTGGAATTTTTTTTTTCTTTAGCACTTTGAATGTTATCCCACTCCCCCCTGGCTAGCAAAGTTTCCATTGAGAGGTCTGATGATAGCTTTATGAAAGATCCTTTATATGTGGTAAATTTGTTCTCTCTTGCTGCTTTCAAGACTCTGATTTTTGACAATTTCCTTATAATGTGTCTCAGAGTATTACTTTTTGAATTGATCTTGGAGTTCTTTGTGATTCCTGAATAACTGTATGAACATAACTCTCCCAAGATTTGGGAAGTTTTTAGACAGTATTTCTTTAAATAAGCTTTCTGCCCCATCTCTTACTTCTCCATCTGGTACTCTCATAATTTATATATTCATACATTAGATGGTGTTCCATATGTCCCTTGTGCTTTCTTTACTCTTTTTCAGTCTTTTTTCTTTTTGCTCCTCTAATTGGGTAATTTTAAAAGATCTGTCTTTGAATTCACTAACTCTTTCTTCTGTATGATTAAGTCTGCTGCTAAAATTCTCTATTGGGTTTTTCATTACTGTCATTATATTCTTCTGCTCCAGTTTTTTTAATGGTTTCTATTTCTTTATATATATTATATAATAATAATAATAATTTCATTTATATATATATATAAATTCTCTGGTATATCACCTTGAAGTGTGTGTGTGTGTGTGTGTGTGTGTACACAGTGATATAAATGTGTGTGTATATATATGTGTGTGTGTGTATATAGAGAGTGTGCGTGTGATATTTTATCACTCCTCTCAAAATGTAGAAACCTTACAACCATATAGGTAATTTTACTTCCCCCTTTGAGTTATAGTTGTCACATGTATTGTATTTGCATTCATTGAAAACCACACCAGAAAATGTTATAATTTTAGCTTTAACAGTCATATATCTCTTAAACTTAAGGTGAAAAATTAGCCTATTTACTTATATATTTATCATTTATTTTATTCTTCCTTCATCCTTCAAGTTCTAAGTTTTCCTTTTATATCATCCCTCTTCAGACTGAAGAGATCCCTTTATCATTTCTTTTCAAGCTCTGTTTTGTCTCACAATTTGGGGCCATGTTCTTGGTCTGCCTGGTAATATTAAAGAAAACCATCCAAATCAACAAACAAAAAACCAGGGCCTTTTCCTAAGATATTTTACAGCTTTGGGTGATATTATTTTTCTCCACTAGAAAGAGTGTTGTATGACCCCTCTGATCCAATTAGAGACCAAATTAATTCCTGGCTAGGCTACAGTACTTTAGGAAAAACTTCATACCTAAGTCTTAGCCTTACATAGATACCAGTTGAGATCATGTAGTGTTCACCAGGGTTCCTCCACCCAGTACATTCTAACTCCTATCTACAGAGCATCACAATACTGCTGAAAGTCTTCTCTGCCTTTTATGAGTTTCTGCTTGATTTCACCTTCCTAGCTTCATAATTTAAAAAATGTATTGAGTATAAACCCAACAGACTTTTATCATCGTTATATTTTTCTTTTCTCTGATATTCTGGCCTCCCTGTATCCTAATTTTTGTTTCTTTAGGCTTAGACATCTGTTAAAATATTAAAATATTTTGTTGGTTTCCTGTCATATTACTAGATGCTTTTTGCCCAAACCCTTTGCCCAGCAGAGTTTGCCCTTCTCCAGGATTTTGGCCTTCAAATTCCTAGTTGCCTGAACAACTCTCTGATACCTCTGAAGAACTTTAAACTTTATTTGGCTTTTCTAATTGTTATAAGTGGGAGCACCAGTGTGCCATAAGCTACCTGGTTGTAGCTGGAAATAGACGTCTTATTCTCTTTACTTCTTTTACTAGCTCAGTCCTTTGGTTTCCAATTCCAGTTTTGTCCCTGGTTTTTAATATCAACCTCTGCCCAGTTCTTGCACATATTGCTTAAGGGAGATATTACCCATGTATACTTTCAGATACACTTCAGTTCCATTCTTTCATGTGTATTAGAAGGAAAACAAACTCATTCAGGGACACAAGGTAAGACTGGCTTTGTACAGACAAGTAATACCATCTCTAGTCAGTATCCTTGTAATACAGAATTTTACTTCTAGGTTGTGAATCATTTCAATGTGTTTTTTCTTTAGTACTTTATGAATGCATGAAAAGAGAGATATTATTATAATATTTGTGCCCATAAAATGAAAGGTGAAACTATGCCTTATATATATTTTACATGTCCAATAATTTGAAGAATGATATAAACATCTAAAGGCTACTGCATAAATAATTACTAATCAACTGAGAAATATGCTGTTCCATTTTATGTAAAAATCTATTATAGAAGGTTATATTTACCCATCATAATTTTCATTGATCCCAGCAAATATTGCTGGATCACAGCGTACAAAAATTATAAACCAAAGCAGTATAAGTGGTACAATAGATGTAAATATTATAAATTTCATAAGGCCTTCACAAGACAATTCTAACTGGGAAACAATGACACCTCCCAGAAGCTGGCCAAGTCCTCCTCCGTGAATTAAAACGAGTCCTAAAAAAAAAAAAAGAGAGACAGAAAAACACAGTTAAAAAAATAACCAGCTGATAGTATGGAAAATTCATACACTGATGCAATTCCCTCTGCTCTAAACATATAGCAAACATAGATTTAAGAGACAGAGAGAAACTTAAAGTCATAATTATCTCAACAAACCTGAACAATAGGTTCAAAAGCAATTCAAATCTATGGAGTAGGGCTAACACCATAGGCCTACTGGACTCCAAGGCAGTGATGGTGAAGTGTTGCTACTATGCAGTAATGGCACCTCAGACAAACCAGGAACTTAATCCACACAAAACAGAAGATGGGAGCTGTCTTATTGAGAGCTATTATTAGCTAGCTTCCTGGATTTATAACTTACCACTAGAGGCATGATTATAGTGACAAGAATTCACAGAGACTTCTTAACAAGAATTGAACCAATGCACCCATTGATTTTGTGAATGGATGTGCAATATTAAAATCTCACAATAAAGTGGAACTCCAGAATAGCCATTATGAGACATGATTTTCCTAGAACTATCGCACAATAGGCTCTCAGTGATTACTTATTGGATTGACCTGTCATTGTCATCTAGTTATCCTTAGGGATCCTTTATAGCTAATGACCCTAAACAGGTCTGTCCTGTGAATGCTCTACACTTCTGTCAGTGTTACTTCCTTTCTGAAGACAAAAAAATCATTTTCAGATGTCTGGCTGTTGGCTTTTTCCATGTTCCAATACAGGCAGAATTCTGCCCCCACCCCACATTCCCAAAGCATTTTAACCATTAACTCAATTTGTTGGTTGATATTCTCCACTCATTGCTATCTTCTAATCACTTATTTCTAAGGTGAAAACTTGGATGTCCTGTTACATGCAGGAGGTACTGTGTGGTAAATGCCAGGGCTTTTCTGAGTCTGTCTACGTGTGCTCGAATGCTGACTCCTTTACTTACCAGCTGTATAACCTTAGACACCATTTCCTTACT
Organism: Cynocephalus volans; assembly: GCF_027409185.1. Classification (NCBI taxonomy): domain Eukaryota; kingdom Metazoa; phylum Chordata; class Mammalia; order Dermoptera; family Cynocephalidae; genus Cynocephalus; species Cynocephalus volans. Next base: position 88,930,109 of record NC_084461.1, read on the forward strand.
TGTTAAACTGGGGAAATAATGATACCTGGCTTGTGGGATTGTCATGAGGATTAGTTGGGATAATTCATGTTACAAGTTTCGCATAGTATCTGGCATATAGTAAACAATTGTTTTATATTTGAAAAAAAAAGACATGATTTCCTGTTCAAGCATGAGGGATGACAAAGAGACAAGCACAAGAAGAAGAGAAAGGAGGAGAAAAAGGACGAGAGGGATGCTGTGGATTGGATGTCCCCCCAGAGCTAACTGAGACTTAATCCCCATTGTGACAGTGTTAAGAGGGTTGGAAATCTTGTTACGGTAATTGAAAGGTGGGGCCTTTAAGTGGTGATCAGACTGTGAGGACCATTGTGAGTGGATTAATCTATTGATGGTTTAATGTTGGTCATGGGCATGGTCTGATGGCTTTAAAAGGAGAACTCGTGAGAAGCTTTCTCCCTCTCGAGCTCCACCATCTGCCATGTGTGGGATCCTGCATTGCTGTCACCACCAACAAGGCCCTCACTAGATGTGTTCCCTAGATTTTGGACCTCCCAGCCTCTGAAACTGTGAGTAATAAATATTATTTCTTTACAAATTACCCAATTGCAGGTATTTCTGTTATAAAAGAAACAAACTAATACAGAGGAAAATAAGAAATGTAGATAGAAAGTAATCAAATGAAGCTAGCACAGTAAATTCATACATTGTTGCAATCACCTCTATCCTAAATATATAGCAAGGGTAGACTTAAATAAGAATACAGCAAGAGAAATATAAGACAAAAACAAAAAAAACCCCATTGGCATCAGATTAAATTTATATAATAGAAGCTCCTGACAAAGACTTGAAAAGAAGCAATTTTAGAATGCTCAAAAAGATAAATGACAGAAAAATGAAATGTGCCATAAATGAAGAAGAAAAAATAAAAAGAGAAAGGATTAAAACACACAGATTAAAAAAATAATGAAAGAAGATCTGGATATTAATAATATAATCATTGAAATAAAAATTCAAATCTCAGAATAATCTTTAGACTAGAAGCAGTTGAAAGTAAATTAATGAATTGGCACTGTGTTATTCACACAGTATATAATAAAAAAAGAATAAAAGAAGAATTATCAAAATATGCAGTTAAAAGACAATGAGTACAGTGAAAACACCTGGCAAACACTACCTCAGCCAGGTGACCAAGGTCAAATTTAAAAATAGTCAGTCATGTGGTAGGTATGTCCCTTTTGACGTGATGTGATGAAAATGGCACTTTACTTCTCTGGTCTTCCTTCCAATACCCATAACCCCAGTCTAATTATGATAAACACATCAGACATTTTCTGACAGAGAAACATCCTACAAAATACCTGAGCACTAGTCATCAAAACTGTAAGGACACACAAAAAAGGAAAAACTGAGAAAATGTCACAGCCAATAGGAGACTAAGGAGACATGACAATTAAATATAATGTGGTATCTTGAATATTTGAATAAGTTCCTGGAACAGAAAAAGACATTAGGTAAAAATGAGAAAATCTGAATTAACTATTGACTTTAGTTAGTAATAATGCTTTAATATTGGTTCACTAATTGCAACAAATCTATCATATTAACATAAATAAAAGGAGAAACTGAGTGTGCAGTATGTGGGAACTCTCTGTACTCTCTTCAAAATATTTCTGTAAATATAAAACTATTTCTTTAAAGTAGTTTTTAAAAATATATATATATATAATGCGAACAGAATAATAGGATCCAGAAAACGTTTTATAACAGTTAAGTAAAATATAATGGAAAGAATACCGGAAAATAAATATTTGAAAAATTACAGCTGATGAGAAATTTACACAATTTAAGAAATATTAGTCCTGGAAATAAAAATACACTGCAACTACTAAGAAGTATTTTTAAAAATTCATCTTTACACGTAAGGAAATAAGGTAGGAAAATTGCATAATATCAAGAATAAAGCAAAAATTGTAAAAGCTACTAGAGAACAACACATTACTTGCAAAGCTAGTGTTTCAAAAAATATAAAATTAATAAAATAGGCCAAACACATACACACACCTACACACAATACTGAGGAGTGAGAGTAGTGAACTGCCAGTGGATAGTGAAAATCTCCTAAATCAACCAAAGGGGAAAGAATGAACAAAAAATTAGTACATTAAGAGAAGACAGGATGGGGGAAGGACAGGGAGAGGAACAGAAGCAGAATAAAAGTGTAAAGTGTAGTAAACAAAAAATACATATAAGAAGCTAAATATTATTTAAATATATCAGAATTCCTAATAATGGTAAATGAACAAAGCTCAACTATTTTTTTTAAAAAATCAAGTTGGATATTTTTTAAAAGGAAAGATTGAAAATAAAATAGTGACAAAATATGAACCACAATATTGTATATCATAAATTATATCTAGTGACAGTGTATAAAACATATCATATAAAAACTGTCCAGATTTCAAAGGGAAAATTTAAAATCTATAAACAGAGTATTTTAACTCAGCTTTCTCAGGAATAGAAACTTATCTTACAACACTATCACAGATATAGAAAGCTTTAACAGATTTGAATGATCACTTATTTTAAAAGAGAAACATAAGCATATATTTTAGAAACTCAAAATCTCTTCTCAATTCATGGCTTAAAGAATACTATGATTATGAGAATTAAAGATACTTAGAATTGAATACTAACTAAAATAATTACAATAATTATATCTAAAAGTGTAGGATGCTACTAAATAAAATCTTTAAATAATGATACCTCCATCATAAAGTTGTTAGGAGAATTAAATGAGTTAATATTTAAATGCTTGAACAGCATCTGGGCACAGAATAAACACATGAGTGTGTATAAAAGGTTGACATTTATAGACAAAATAATTTATTAGAAAGCAAAAAAGGACAAGTAGAGTGGGAGCAATATTTTCCAAGAAAATTTGTGAATTGGAACTGAATCAGGAGACTTCACATGGGTGAGCAATAAAGCTGCAAGTAAGGAAGTCAGGAAAAAGCAAACCACATTTTATCCTAAAATCTCAGACATTAGGGGCACTAGATATCAATGAAAGCAAGGATGAGGTAGAATTAAAAACAAGAGGATTGGATGGTAGTCTGTACAAAATGTTTGATCCTCATTTCTCATTTCCACCCATATGTCATATGACTGCCACTCTACTCCCCAGCAGAAGACCTTAGGTTTATTTGGAGTTTGAACCAGACAACTGTACATTTGGTAAAATCATGCATATCTTTGATCAGGAAACTGAGAACATAGATTTCTTATCCATCTCAGCTAAGAAAATACTGGCAGTCAGGGTTACTGCCCCAGGCAGAAGACTGTAGGAATTGTAACTGAGAAAACTGTCTCAAGAGAAAAGTGGAAAATACTGAACACTGGGGGTTCAACAATTAAATAGTTGAGTCCTTGAAAGCCCACCTTAAATACAAGACAACAGAGTTGAAAATCCAACAAGGCACAGAACTTCCAATCAACTTTTAATGTAAATATGTTAATGGTGTACATAAAAGTACAGGAATCATAACTGTACATACTGATGAATTTTCAAAGTGAACATACCTATATAACCACCACCCAGGTCAAAAAATAAACATTAACAGAAATCCTGGGGCTCTTTCATGAACTTAGGATTTTATTTTTAAAATAGATCATGAAGTATGCATAATACATTGTGGTTCCTTTGGTTCAACATGATGTTTGAAAAATTCAGCTATTTTTTTATGTAACAAAACTTCGATTGTGACTTCTCGTTGCTGAATAGTATTCTAGTGATGCATATATGCCAACTTATTTATTCACTATATTGTTGTGAAGAGTGCTACTACTATAAAAATTCATGTACATGTCTTTTTGTAAACATCTGCATCTATGCTGAGTATAGCCTTCAGAGCAGAATTTATATTGGATATATAACTAGGAGTGAAATTTCTTGGTAAGGGGATATGTATATGTTCAGATTTTGTGGTACTGTCCAAAGGATTTGCAAAATGGTTAAACTAATTTATGCTCTTACCAGCAGTGGATAAAATGCCAATTGCTGCACACTCATGCCAACATGTATCTCTCTTTTTCATTTTAGCCATTCTAGGGAATAGGTAGCAGTATTGCACTATGGTTTTAATGTGCTTTTCTCTGAAAACTAATGAAGGTGAGCACATCTTCATAAGAATAATGGCCAATTTATATCATCTTTTGTAGAGTGCCTGTTCGAGCTTTTTGTCCATTTTTTAAATTGGATTACCTGCCTTTTCATTATTGCCAGATATTTTTACATATTCTGTCTACAGGTCCTTTGTAGAATATTTCTATATCTGAGGAGATTGTATTGTTTGCATTTTCACACACATGCTATTTGATCAACAAGAGATTTTTATCTTAATGTAATACCACTTATCATTTTTTCCCTTTATGGTTATGTGATTTGTGTCTTGTTTAAGAAATCTCTGTCTTCTCCAAGGCCATGAAGGTATTTTCCTATGCCATATTTTAAAATGTTTTATTGTTTTACCATTCACATTTGTATCTACAATCCATCTAGAACTGGTATCTGTATATGTTGTGAGGTAGAAGTAAAACTTTACATTTTAAAATAAGGATATCAAATTGACCCACTATCACTGTACTGCAGTGTTACCTTTGCCCCCAATAAGGTGACCTTAACTATGGGGCCCTCTACTCTGTGCCACTGATGTTTGTTTATCTTTACACCAGTCACACTATCTTAATTACTTTAGCTTTATAATAGATATTCTAGCAAACTGTATTTTCCAAAGATGTCTAAAACATTATCTCTTTTCATAGGCATGTGACCTTGGAACTCATTACATTGAGTGGGTAGGCCTGTGTTCTTCCTTCTTGAACCTAGTCAGGCCTTTGGCAATGGAACTCTATAACATGCAAGGTTAGATTATAAAAATGGCTTATACTTTTGCTTTCTGGGCTCCTCAAGCCACCATGATGGGAGCAAGCAGCCTACGAAGAGGTCCATGTAAAGAGAACTCAGGCCCGTAGCCCTGTCTCTAGCCAACAAGCACAATTTCCCAGCAATGAGAGTGAGTCACCTTGAGAATAGATCTTCCAAAACCCAGTTAAACTTCCCATGCTTGTGCCACATATAAAAGAAATAAGCTGGCCCTACTGAGTTTTACCCAAATTTTAGATTTGTAATTAAATAAATAACATAACTTTTTCAAAAACCCACTAAGTTTTATGGTAATACTTTACAGTAATAGTAACTGAAATAAGTCTTGAAATCCAGTATATAAGTCCTACAAATTTGGTCTTCTCTAAAACTGGCACAACTATTTTGGGACTTACATTTCCATACAAACAGTATCAATTTTTTTCAATTTCAATCAAACAACAAAAACTACTACTAAAAAATATGTCAAGGTTTTGATTCAGATTATACTGAATCAATTTGAAAAGAGCTGATATCTTAAAATGTTGTCTTTTGATCAATAACTGCAATATATCCCCCATGCATTAAAGTCTTTTAAGTTTTCTTTCATAAATGTTTTAACTCCTCAGAGATCTTCCATGTCTTCTAGTAGACATATACTTAATTATTTGTATTTCTGCATAAATAAAATGGTATTTTTAAAATTATGTTTTTCATTTTTTTTGTTGTAGATATATAGAAATACAACTGACATTTGCATATTGACTTTTTTCCTAGCAACCTTATTAAATTCATTGTTTAATTCTCCTTTTTCTATAGATTCTATCAGACTTTTTAAAACTTAATCATGTCTTCAGTTTCTAATAAGAGTTTTATTTCTTTTTTTCCAGCACTAATAAATTTCATTTCTTTTTCTTGCCTTATTGTACTGATTAGTACTTCCAGTGCAATGCTTAATAGAAATGATAATATTGTACATCATAGTCATGAACCAAATTTCAATATTTCATCATTAAGTATTCTGTTTGCTATGGTTTTATTATTTTTTTCTTGCCATCAAATTTGAGTTCTTTTCTATTTCTATTTGTTAAGAATTTTTACTTTTTAAAATTAGAAATAGATTTGGATATTGTTCCCGATTTTTTCTCATTAAGATGATCACATGATTTTTCTTCTTTTTCCTGCTATTCATGAAGTGAAATCTAATTATCAATTGATTTCTAGTACTAAATCAGCATTGTATTGCTGGACTTAATCATACTTGTTTATGATACATTATCATTTTTAAGTATTGTTATGACATTTCTAAACAGGATCTAATTTGAGCCAATACTATAAACATCTTGATTGACTCGGCTTACACAATTCTGGCTGAAAAATTACACTTGAGCAAACTTTCTGCTCACTGGGTACCAAAACTGTTGCACCCAGATCAGCTGCAGAGAGCAGCTTTACAGTGAAATCTTAAACAAGTGGGATCAATATCCCAAAGCATTTCTTTGAAAAATTTAATATGGGATGAAATATGGCTTTACCAGTATGATCCTGAACACAAGACACAATCAAAGCTATGGCTACCCAGAGGTAGAATTGGTCCAGTTAAAGCAAAAATGAACTAGTCAAGAGCAAAGGTCACGACAACAGTCTGGGGGATGCTCAAGGCATTTTACTTGATCTTCTAGAGGACCAAGGAATGATAACATCTGCTTATTACAAGAGTGTTTTGAGAAAGTTAGTCAAAGCTTTAGCAGAAAAAGAGAGAAAAAAAAAAAAAAACCCTGTCCAGGAAAGCATCACCAGAAAGTTCTTTTACACCATGAAAATTCTCCTGCTCATTCCTCTCATCAAACAAGGGCAATTTTGTGAGAGCTTCTATGGGAAATCATTAGGCACCCATCTTACAGTACTGATTTGGCTCCTTCTGACTTCTTTTTGTTTCCTAATTTAAAACAAATCTTTAAAGGACACCCATTTTTCTTCAATTAATAATGTAAAAAAGACTGCATTGATATAGTTAAATTCCCAGGACCCTCAGTTCTTTAGGGATGGACCAAAGAACTATATCCCTACAAAAGTGTCTTGAACTTGATGGAGCTTATGTTGAGAAATAAAGTTTACATTTTTTATTATTATCTTTTACTTGCATTTTTCCAGGAAATTTTTGAAGTCCCCCATATAATTGTATGCCATATCTCACTGGTTAACTCCTCTCTCATTATAAATGATTTATCTTTATAACGAGTAATGCCCCTTGCTTTAAATAATACAACTTTAAAATTACTAGTTACACCAGCTTTGCTTTTGGTTAGTGTTTCCATCCTTTTTTCATCCTTTTACTTTAAATCTCTGCATGTCCCCATATTTAAGGAGTTCCTCTTGTTGGTAACATATTTTGAACTTTTCTCTCAAACTGACAATCTTTATTTACATGTATTTATAACTGGTAATATATTTATTTGGTGAAAATTCTCCCTGGGTCTCTATCTTTCTTTATATACTGCAAGCAGAAGCACTGACTGCTCATTATATCTTTTCAAGGATATTTGAGTAGTGAACAGCCTTGGATAATGGAGATAGTATCTCTCTTGAGAACAGAGGTCAAGTTTGCTTACAATTTTGGAAGACAAAGATAGTGTCCCCTCTGGGGCTAAGGAAAGACATGCTTGCTATCAAGTGTAATCCTGTCTCCCTCTGAGGCAAAAGACACAACAGGCATAATTACTCCCCGTTATATAAGATTTAGGTTCCCTAAGCTCAGGGTTGCTTTTGTGTAATGCGACTCAGTTTGTGTGCAGATGTCACCTGACCTTTCTTAACATCACCCTGTGAAAATTGGGGCTCAGAAAACTGGCAGAAACACATGCACATACAGAGAAACACACAAAATAGCTGCTTCTATTGCTGTGAGTTATAAACTTTCATCTCTGACCAAGGAGTTTTGTGTCTTCTTCCAGCAACCATGCAACTAAAGTAGGTTAACTTGTTAGCTTGCAAATATGGTGAAATTCAAACCCCCTCACAGATCTTAGCAATTCTGGCAACAAAGATGGGATGCTGACAGAGACATGGCTTTCTGTAGGTGCACGCTGAAGTAGGTTTAAGAGCAGCTCCACAAAAGGTGCCACAGTTCTTATTAACTCTCCCCTAGGCAAGGGCACTTTATTACCAAATTGGCCATTAGCCTCAGATCTGCCCCACTGTGACAACTACTACTAAGGTTCATCCTGGTTATACAGAAGATTCCTTCTACCTTCAAACAACAGTTATGGAGATGTGCAACTATACTCAGTGTGAAATAAGGGAAATTTATAACCACTATGGACAGAGACTAGGTGAATCACCAGAACTTTAGCTGATTTGCTTTGGAGATAAAGAAGTGGAGTACATAATTCCTTGTTTAAATGACATGGCAATAGCTGGGCAGTCCATCATGCTAACCTTGGATCCATTCTAAGACAATAATAAAAGACTTCAGAGTTTTTGCAGTGGTTCCTGACTGTTATAAGGTAGCTAGCTGTGCTGTGATCCTCGTAGAAACATTTTCTAAGACAGACAAATTTCTGTGTAAAACCATAGATGAGGCAATGAGTAAAATTTGGACTCTCACTGCCCTTCAAAAGAAGGTAAAGTGACTTTGTGGGTGGAACTTTGGACAATTTCAATGTACTTGTGTTGTGCCTTCAATATACTGATGCTATGGCTTTAATTTCTAATTTATAATTGGTATTTATACTTTACAAGCTTATACCATGAACACTCCTAAACTCCAGCAGTGATAGTGGAACACATAAATTTCTACCTTAAGTGTCTCCCTGTCTCCTTTTGTGAGATCTAACAGAAACAACATAGAATCCCAGGAGGAGAAAGGAAAGTCCTGGCTTTAAGTAGGGACTTAAAAGGCAGCAGGGGCAGTAAGAGATGTGATATCTCAGTTCAACAGACATTATGGTCATTGAAAAAGGTTATCAGGAGCTAGAAATACATGGTGGATTAACCACAGCTGAATTCAGTTGTTGCTCCTATAGTCCTGGCTGTTCCAGATATTGTGATGTAATCAAATCTACTTCACAGACTGATGGCACTACAAAATGCTGTCTTTAACATTTCCAAAGCCTTCTTTTGTATCCCATTGTCATTCAAGGGCAAAGACCAATTCTCATTCATGCCACAAGGCCACAAATGTACATTTGCAGTATTTTCTGGGGAGCCTAACCTCCCCTGCCATTTGCTACTAGGGGATGCGTCAAGATTTAGTGAGAGTACCACTAACCTCTGATGCCCAAACCTTCCACTGATAGATGATATTTAATTGACTGGAGGGTCAGAAGCCTCAGACTCAATGGCTCTGACTTTGGTATTATCACATCTTTACCAACAAGGGTAACTGATACAGCCCAACAAAATCCAGAAGAATGCTCACTAAGTTTTGGGGGCAGTATGTAGACAAATTCACAATGCTCAATCTCTCTGACAGTCAAGGAAAAACTATTATCTACCATCTCTCCAACCAAAAGTCAGCTTAGCATCACATTGGACTCTGGGTATTAGGCAGTAAATGCTTTACTTTGGTATTCTATATGCATGGTCTTTTACGTCAGCTAAACCATTGTGAGTATCACTCACAAACCTGCATTGAAGCTGATCAGCAAGCTGTGGCATACATTCTAGTTTTAGGTGCCACAAATTTAATGACTCTTTTGAGTTATAAATCTCAATGACTGATCATTTTGTGGACTGGAGCCTCTGGAAAAGGGAGTCAGCCTCCACTCAGAAACACCCCTTGGGGTATAGGACTCATTGACTCCTTAAAACAGCTACTATTTGAAAAGCAACATTTAGCTTACTACTCTCCACTTGTCAAAACCAAAGCCCTGACTCATACAGGTCTTGTGACTCTACAAACTGATATTCTCGTTTGAGGACGGACCAAATCAGACTCACAACTATTTGAGAATTGCTTACTTGTTTGAGAATGCTTACTTGTCAAATGGAAATGGTATAGTCAAGAACATAGGGGTGGTCATAAGGGATCATCAAGTGTTTAAAGAAACAACACCAGTAGATCATATAGCCCTTAGAAGGCTGTGAAGTTACTGTTGGTTACTCAGAGGAGCTTCTTGGAGAGATTAGTGACATTATTTATCGCAACCTGAGGACGGTTATTTATACAATGAGAGTTATCCAGTTAGAAAAGGTAGCGCAAAATCTGCCCCTGACTTTAGTTGAAATAAGCAAGGATACCACCTCATCCCTGGAAAACACTCTGGTCAGTTTCAGTCACTGATCAGCATTGTTATGAGTGACAGAATTGCCCAAAATTTCATCCTTGCAGGCCAAGAATATGCAATTGCTAATACCTTCCATTAGGCCTGGATTAATACCTCAGGTTAAGTCAATACAGAAACGTTAAGGAGAAAGCCACTTTATTTTTAAAGATAGACCTTGATGGGCTAAAGGATTTGTTCAGCTGGCTGAGTCTAGGACTGTGAGTGTGTGGTTGAGGTCAGCACTGCCAGGGGCCTCATCCTGTGGCTTAGAATTCATTGATATTAGCCTTAATTTAATACTGTAAGAAAAAAATTGAATGGATTTAGCCCCGACCTCTGTTAGTTATATTAATCACAGTGGCCAACAATGTGGTGTACTCATGGAAAAATTTGTCATTATGACCCTGAAAACTCATCTGTGTCATATTATGGCTTTTGGGACAATTTGCATTCTGATGATGATGTGCTGTCTATTGAAAAATCTACTTAAGAATAGGCTTAGAGTCAAGGTTTCTGCACATCTTAACATTTGTTTTCTATTTAGCACACGTGTTTTATATTCCTTCTTTCTTTCATTTCTTGCTTTCTTTTTTTATTATTATTAATCACATTTTTCATATGAATATAATCTTTCACTATTCCTTCATTGGTTACTCTAAAAGTTACAGGATGCAACCTTGACTTTTTACAGCCTAAAATAAGTGATCATATTTACTACTTTTCTATTAATGTTAGAACCATAAAACAATTAATTCCATTTGCTACCTCTTCTGGAGAACTCATTCTCAGTATCTAGTAGAAGTGACGATGTACACAGTAGCAATTCCCCTTCAATGCCTAAATCTAGGTCAACTTTTACAGATATACATAAGGAGATATCAATAAGCCTATTCATTACTGCATTGTTTGGAAGAAAAAAAGTTGGAGGTAACTCCACATCCACTAGTATGATAAAGGATAAATTAATGATGGTATATTCGTAAAATATATTCCTATAGCACGATTAAAATGCACTAAACATAGATCAACATGAGTCTGAAGAATATAATTTGATAAAAGAAGTAGCACAAGAATATGTAGGAAATGATGCATAAATTTCAGAAAGAGATTGTACATAGACAGACACATAAGCAGTAAAGATGTGCAAACATGTGTGGGAAGGCTACACTCTAACATCAGGAGTGTGGTTACCTAAAAGGAGGGAGGAAGAGAAATGGGATCAGGGAGGGATATAAAAGTGCTTACAAGCTTTTAAGTGTTAAAAAATATTGATGCAATGATGGCAAAGTGCTATTTTTAAAACTTGATCAAATAATACTTATGTATATTACTCCTTATATTTTCTGTTTATTTTAAATATTTCATAAAGACATATGCAAAAACTTTATACAAAATTTTTGAAATGGCACAAAGAGAAGAAAGACTACCTGCGAGTGCAGTTGCCATATTGGGTGTTAACATAAATTGATTTTCTATATATTTAGGCAAAACTTCAGAAGCTCCAACAATAACTAAATATTCCGTAGCTTTGGACATCGCTAGGCAAACAAATACTTGATTGTTACTCAGAACCTGAAATAGAAATGTTACATATCAATTATGTCAGTTCGCTTCATGAAAAGGGATAGACATATCCATTCATATGTTAATAATCAATCTACAAAATTTACCTTACCCAATCTAAACTGAAAAATATATATGTGTGTATATGTGTATGTATATATATATACATGTATATAATATATATCCAAACAGAAACCTACAGTTCACCAATATACACATATATACATTTCATAAAAGATAGGTAGTGTTTGACCATTTTTATTTTAATTTGCTCTTCATAACACCTATACCATTTATTTATGGGCCTGGCAGTTTGTTGGAAAGATTAGAGGAAAAAAGATGTCATTAACCAGGTATCTATATTTTCCCTTTACTTCTGTATTTTCTTAGTAAGTCTTTTTATTTAATTAAAACATAAAACAAAGAAAATCACTTTGTGGTTTGAAATCACAAACACTCAAGGAAAATCACTAGGATTGCAATCAAGATTCTATTACGTTTTACTCCTGGAATTCCACCTACATAAAGTACAAAGTTATTTAAATTCTCATTTTAGTAAACTTGGCAAACTTATTTGGAAGCTTTATTAGGATGTGATGTTTGAACATTATCTATCATACTATTATACTATGTACAGAGTAAGTAACATGACAGTAAATTAGATTAAAATTTTAACTTTCAGACTAATTTCTGTATTCCTTTGGTTATGTATATTTAACATATTAAATATTTAGTTTAGTTTAGAAAATATTTAGTCCTGTTTTTGTTTATATGCTTTTTAATTAAATATTTTTTCTCTCCCTAAACACTGTTGTTACATTTAAAGATAGTCTGTATATTCATCTAATTCAGCTTCTGAGTGCTAAATATTACATAGTGTGATTTCACCACATTTATTCATTCCCATAGAATTAAATAATATTTAGATTGCCTTCAACTCCCTACTGTCACGAAGAAGGCTACATCAAACATCTCAGCCTATGTACCCTCGAGGTCCTATGATAGAGTGTCTCAGAAAGTATATATCCTAGAAAGGGATTGCTCGGGCATTGGGATTTAGCATACTTTAGTCTACTATTTCTCCAGGTTCTTCTCCAGAATCTATCAGGTTACACCACCACCACAATGTAAGAGAGTTCCCTTCATGTAGCAGCTTATACTTTTTAACATGCATCAGACTAATTTCTCTGGTTTAGCATGTCCTTCCAGAACTATGCAATTCGACCATCAAGAGTCATAAACTTGAAAAGGCCTCAACATAGCAAGTGATGCTGCATGTCTTCTGAAGCTGGGTCATAAAATGTTAATGTGGCTTCCTCTGGGATCTCTCACTCTCTCAGAATGCTTGCCTTCAAACTCGGTCACCATGTTGTAAGAAAGCACAGGCCAGATGGAGAGGTCATGTGTGGATGTTCTAGCAAACAGCCAGTAACAAAAGCTAATATTTGAGTAAACAAGCCTTCAGGTGATTCCATCCTCCAGACTTTGACCACTCTGAGAGGAGCAAGCCCTGCCCAAATTGCATATTCATGAGCAAAATAGATTTTCTATTATTTTAAGCCACTAAATTCAGGGTGGTTTGTCATGCAGCAATAGAAAATTGGTACACCGCACATAACCACAAACACTTGATATTATTAGCTGGCTTTCAAAATTTTGCCAAGCTGACAAACATAAAGTAGTACCATAATGCTTTATTTTGTATTTCTCTAATTTCAAATGTAACTGAGCATTTCTTCACATAATTCTTAGCTATTTGGGATCCTTTTTCCGTGTGCGTGAACTGCCTATTCTTATTTCTATTAGGCTTCCTGAAATTTTTGCGTAGATTTTCCAAGAATTCCTTATTTATTCTAAATATTAATCACTTGAATTTAGATATCAGTTACCCACCTATTAATGTTGTCTACAGTTTCCTTCATAAAATAGAAATCCTTGGCTTGATATAATCTAATCCATAAATTTTCACTTCATGTTTTATACTGTTGCAATCTTGTTTAAAAAACATTTTTCCACCTCTCTGTCATAAAAATATTCTTTCATTTTTAACTTTAACTGTTAATCGAATCACATTTTATTAACGTGGAAATCACCTTTGTACATAATATGAGGTAGAAATCCAACTTCATTTTTCACAAATAGAGAACCAAATTTGCCATCACATCAACTGAGCAATTACCCTTGCAGTGACTCTTCTATCACATAGTAAGTTCCTATGTATAATCTGTTGCTGAGTTCTCTATTCTGTTACACTGGTCTATTTATCCGTACGGAGGAAATGCTATTCTGTTTTTACAGCTATGGTTTTTGTAGCCTGTCTTAATGTGTACTAGACCCCCATGCTCTTTGTTTTAGCCATCCATGCCCTTATTCTCAAATGTAAATTTTAGAATCAATTTGTAATTTACTTAAAAAAAAAATATTGCCATACTATTGATTATACTTGCTTTGAATTCATAGATTATTTGAGAAAGAAATCACATATATGAAGATTGTCATTTCATCCATTAACATGGTACATCTTTCAATTTATTCAGTCTTTCTTAATACTGTTGTAGAGTTTTAAATTTTTTCACGAAGTTCTTGAGCATCTCTGTTAAATGAGTTCTTGAATTATTTACTTTTGTGATTACTTTTTACTTTATTATCTAATTTTAAATGTAGATTATTTTTCTTGAATATTTGTATTTATTCTAATAGTTTAGTTGTTTTATTTTTGTTTCATCTTTGTTTATTTTATATTTATTTATTTTATGCTGTTCATTTAGATATAATTTAATTAGTGGATAATAGCTATTTTGTAGGCCCTTCCAGTGCACAAATATTTATTTATTCACTCATTAAAAAAATTATTGAGGACTGAATATGAAGCACAGTTCTCACTGCAATGACAGTTATAGTCATATTCTATTATTTTATATGAAAATGTCAGTCTGTACTAACTGCAAAAGGCAGAACAAGGGACAGAAAAATCTAATTTTTTCTTGGTTCTGCAACTGATTTTCAGAGCAATGATAAGAAAATTACTCTCTCTCCATATCTACTTATTAGGAAATATTATACTGTAGTAAACAGATCAATGGTTTTAGAGTAACATAGAACAGATATTATACTCTTAACCTCAATTCAGCCACCTGTATGTATACATATGAGTGTGTGTGTGTGTGTGTGCGTGCACGCGCGTGTGTGTGCGTGTGTATATTTAGCATACATGTCTTTGGAAAAGTTACTCATTCTCTTTAATCATCTTCTGTAAAATAAAACAATAATATCTATATTTTGGGTGGTTCTGAAAATTGAATATATGTACAATTTCTGGTACATAATAGGAGCCCAGTAGAGGACACACATTGGTTTCATAATTTATAAAATGAGAGGATTGCACTAGATTGTTGTTTAGAAACTTTACTATGCCTTGAATAATGTGCAGGGTGTAAAACACAGATGGCTTGTGCAGAGTTTCTGATTCAGTAGGTCTGGAGTAAGGACTAAGAATTTGCATTTCTAACAAATTTCCAGGTGGTGCAGGTGATGTTGGTCTGAGAACCACACCGAGAATCACTGCAGTGGACAATTTTTGTGTTTAGGCTCTTTCAGATAAAAACAAACAGACTCCGGTTAATTGACTTGATAATTTATCATAGTGTTATACAGGAAAGTAAGAAAGTCAATACTTTCTCAGTAGCTAAACAATTCAGCACTCATAAAATGGATATCATTCAGAATAAGATGGCAGCTTATCTTGTCCATACAACAGTACGTGTTCCATTGCTTTGTTTTCATTGCTTCAAACACCTAGCTATTCAGGTTCTTTCTGTCAGCTTATTGTACATTCATCTACTTCTGTTTTAGCTACTGCTATGGATTTAATGTCCCCCCAAAACTTATTCCCCACTGTGATAGTGTTGAGAGGGTGGGAAATCCTATTATGGATAATTGAAAGGTGGGGTCTTGAAGAGGTGAATAGACTGTGAGTACCATGCCCAAATAAATGGATTAATCCATCGACAGCTTAATGGTGGTCATGGGCATGGTTCTGAGGCTTTAAAAGGAGAGGGAGAGAGGAGATAGCTCTCTCTTTCTTCCTCTCACCACATGATCTGCCTGTACCTGCTGGCTGCCCTGACACTTTCTACCATGAGTAGAAGCAGCTTGAAGCCTGCACCAGATGCAGCTGTCCCAGAATCATGAGCCAAATAAACCTTTTCTCTTTATAAATAACCCACTCTCAGGTATTCTGTTATAGCAACACAAAAATGGACTCCTACAGCTACTGGCTGTTTTCCCCACATTTATTTCTCCTCATGGCCTTTACTCTTTCATTTTCTCTGTCAATTTAACAAAGCTGTGTTGTTTGAATTTCCCTCTCTTCCTCCTGTCTATACTCTCCCAAGAAAGAGGAACTGACTAGATTAGTTAGTTACTCTCCAGCAAAGTATCCCTATTGGACATTGTTCTTGAGTTAGGGTATTTACTAGGCTTGGGGGGAAATCTAAAGATTGCTCTCTTGGGTTCAAGTGATGAACCCAGACCTAGTTTTGGCTAGGACACTTGGACTTGATGATACAGTGCATGGCAACTAATGCACAAGGAAACACTTCTGGGAAGTTTATTCAGAAAGGGACTGCAGGAACTTTATTCAGAAAGAAACTGTAAGCATAGCAAACACTAAGAATACCATAGATTCCCTTCCAATATATATGTCTAGGTTTTCTTATTTAAAAAAAAAAATCCATCCCTTTTCTTAGATATAAATATGGAGGGCAAAGAGGAAGGCCAGATATAAATATAAGCATCTAAATAATTTCATGTAATGAACTCATGCTCAATTCTGGTAGGTGCTAATATACACAGGGAAAAATTTAATTAGTGCTGCATAGTAGCAGATAGTTCTATGCAACCGTCAGATGCAAAGTTTGGAAATTTTTTCTCCCATTCTGTTGGTTGTTTTTCCACTCTGTTAATTGTTTTTTCTGTTGTACAGAAGCTTTTTAGTTTGATATAATCCCATTTCTTTACTTTTTCTTTTATTGCCTATGCTTTTAGGGTTCTATTCATAAAGTCTTTGCCTAGTCCTGCCTCCTGAGTGTTTCCCCTGTGTTTTCTTTTAGTAGTTTTATACTTTCAGGTCCTATATTTAAGTCTTTAATCCATTTTGAGTTGATTTTGGTATATGGCAAGAGGTATGGGTTTAGTTTCATTCTTCTACATGTGGATTTCTATTTTCCCAGCACCATTTATTAAAAAGGAAGTCTTTTCCCCAGTGTATGTTCGTGTTGCCTTTGTCAAAGATCAGTTGGCTGTAAGTATGTGGGTTAATTTCTGGGTTCTCTATTCTGTTCTATTGGTCCAAGTGTCTGTTTTTATGCCAGTACCATGATTTTTGATTACTATAGCTTTGTAATATAGTTTGAAGTAAGGGAGTGTTATGCCTCTGGCTCTATTTTTTTTTTTTTTTTTTTTTTTGGCTCAGAATAGCTTTAGTTATTCAACATCTTTTGTTGTTCTATATGAATATTAGGATTGTTTTTTCTGTTCTGTGAAGAATACCATTGGTATTCTGATGGAGATTGCATTGAACCTGTAGATTGCTTTGGGTAGTTTGGACATTTTCACAATGTTAATTCTTCCAGTCCAAGAGCATGGCATATCTTTCCATCTTTTCGTGTCCTCTTTAATTTCTTTCAGCAGTGATTTGTAGTTATTGTAGAGATATTTTATCTCCTTGGTTAAATTGATTCCTAGGGGTTTTTTGGGGGGTTGTTTGTTTGTTTGGTGGGTTACTATTGTAAATAGGCTTGCTTTCTTGATTTCATTTTCTGCTAGTTTGTTGTTGGAGCATAAAAGCACTACTGATTTTTGTGTGCTGGTTTGTATCCTGCAACTTTACCAGAATCATTTATCAGCTCTAAGAGTTTTTTTGCAGAATCTCTAGATTTTTCTGTTTATAGGATCATGTCATCTGAAAACAGGGGCAGTTTGACTTCACCTTTTCCAATCTGGATGCCCTTTATTTTTTTTTTTTTAATCTTGGTTGACTGCTCTGGCTAGTACTTCCAATACAATGATAAATAGAGTGGTGAGAATGGGAATTCTTGTCTTGTTCCTGTTCTTATCATCCTTTCAACAGTGGGTTTGTTGTAGATGACTTTTATTATGTTGAAATACTTTCCCTCTATACCTAATGCTGAAAGTCTTTATTATGAAGGGATGTTTAATTTTGTCAAATGCTTTTTCTGTGTTTATTGAGATGATTATATGGCTTTTGTCCTTGATTTTGTTGATGGTGTATCACATTTATTGACTTGCATATGTTGAACCATCCTTGCATTCCTGGAATGAGTCCCACTTGATCATGGTATGTAATTTTATAAAATTTGTTGAGACTTGATTTGTGACCTAAGTTGTGGTCTGTCCTAGATAATGTTACATATGCTGATAAGAAGAATGTGTATTCTGTAGTTGTTGGATGAAATGTTCTGTAGATATATGTCTAGTCCAATTGGTCTAAAATGTAGTTTAAATCCACTGTTCCTCTGTTGATTTGTTGCCTAGATTATCTCTCTAATGCTTAGAGAGGAGCGTTCAAGTCCCCAACTGTTATCATATTGGGGTCTATCCCTTTCTTTAGTTCTAATACTCCTTGCTTTATATATCTGGTTTATCCAGTTTATTTATCTGGGTGCATATCTATTTATGATTGTTATGTCTTCTTGATGGCTAGATCCCATTATCTTTATATAATGGCCTTCTTTGTCTCTTTTTATGGTTTTTGGCTAAAAGTCTATTTTATCTGTTATAAGAACAGCTACTCCTGCTTGTTTTTGGTTTCCATTTGCATGGTATATCTTTTTCCATCCCTTCACTATAAGTCTGTGTGTGTGTCTTTATGGGTGAGGTGAGTCTCTTGTAGACAGCATATAGTTGGGTCTAGCTTTTTAACCCAATCAATTAGACTGTCTTTTGAATGAGGAATTTAATCCATTTACCTTTAGGGTAGTTATTAAAAGGTACTGTCTTATGCCTGACATTTAATTGATTTTTGTATGGCTCATTTAAATATCTTTTGTTCCTTTCTTCCCCTTTGCTTGCCTTCAGTGTTCATTGGTTTTTGGACATGATATGGTGTGGTTTCTTTCTCTTTCTCATTTGCATATCTGCTCTACTAGTGGTGTTCATTCATTCTTGTGTATTTATGGTGGTGATTATCATTTTCGAGGTTCCTGGTGCAGAAATCCCTCAAAGATTTCTTTTAGAGCTGGTTGTGTGGTAGTGAACTCCTGCAGCTTTTGTTTGTCTGGGAAATACTATTTCCCCTTCATTTCTGAAGGACAGCCTTGTTGTATATAGTATTCTTAGTTGGCAGTTTTTTTCTTTTAGTGCTTTGAATATATCATCCCATTTTTTTCTGTCCTATAGAGTTTCTGTTGAGAACTCTACTGTTACTCTAATTAGGACTTCCTTATAGGTAACTTGACAGTTTTCTCTTGCTGTTTTTAGAATTCTGTATTTGTCTTTGACTTTTAACAGTTTGATTACAATGTGTCTCAGAGAGGACCTTTTTGGATTGAATCTTCTTGGGGACCTTTGAGCCTGTTAGACCAGGAAGTCCATATCTCTATCAATACCTGGGAAGTTTTCCACTAATATTTCATTGAATACATTTGAATATGTTTTCAATGCCTTTTCCTTTCTCTTCCCCCTCCTGAACACCCATGAATTGAGTGTTTGTGTGCTTAAGGTGGTCTGCTAGCTCTCTTAGATTTTCTTTTTTTTTTTTCCCCTGCTTGGGTTATTTTGAAAAGACTGTCTTCAAGATCAGAAATTCCTTCTTCCACTTGCTCTAGCTTGCTGCTTACACTCTCAATTGTAGTATTTATTTCATTGATTGAGTCTTTCAGCTCCAGTTCTGCTAGATTCTTTTTTAAGATATTTATTTCTTTAAATTTCATCCTTCAAGTCCTGGATTGTTTTTCTCATTTCATTTTGTTGTCCAAGTGAGTCTTCTTATATCTCAATGAGTTTGTTTGAGACTGTTACTCAGAATTATTTTTCAGACATTTCAAGGGTTTCCTGCTCTATGGGGTCTGGTACTTGAGAATTATTGTATTATTTTGGTGGTGTCATATTTCCTTGTTTTGTCATATGTCTAGTCTCTTTACATTAATGTCTAGTCACCCTTTAGAGCAATTGCTTCTTCTATTACTCTGGAGTGGGCTTTGAGGAGAGATTTCTTCCTATAGATGTGTGCTATATATTGAGTAGGGTATTTTAGTATTTGTTACAGGTAAACATAGTAGTGTAGTCTTTGTGTGGGTACTTCTGCCATATTCAATGTCAGAGCTGTGTGTGAGTGCCTCCATGGTGCACACACTGGTGCACTTAGTGATTTCTTACTGAGTTTAGTGACACTGTGTTGGGATGTGGGTGAGCACTCAATGTCTTGGATAAAGTGCCTGGGTTCCTTGTCACTCTTTGGCTTGGGTGAGTGACCCTACGTGGACTTGTTGGCTACGCATCTATTGTTCCATGACTCTGATGGGTTCACTGGGGTATACTGGATTTCCTCAGCTTGTATGGTTGACCCTGGGCAAGGTTTCTCTTTCCTCATTCCCATAAGCCAAGGCTTCTCCTAGGTTCCTGCTTCTTTTGTTTGGGGGATGGGTTGGTGGTGGCTGGGAATTTTCTTCTGTACACTATTTGGCTATCCTGGGTTTCTGTACTCTCCATGTTCTCTGAGTGTGTCTCTCCCTGGGTCAAGGCAGGTGTGCTCACTGCACAGGGTATAATTCCTCCTGGGGATTTAGCCACTGGGGCATGGGTCTGTGCTGGCTTACCTCTTTCTCTTGGCTCCATTTCTGACCCTTGTATCAATGCATAGTGGCAGCAGTGGGTCCAGCTCATGGCCAGTCTGTCTGGTGCAGCAGCACTGGTAGTGGTGTGTATGGCTGCTGGCAGTGGCAGCCACGGGAGAAGCAGTGAAAGTGGTAGCAGCCAGGTTCCCATACCCAGCTGGGATGGCTACTGCTTCAGCATCAGCAGGGATTCCCACACACACCTTGGGGGCTTGCTAGTGCAGTGGTGTGGGCAGGGATCCCAGTCATTGCTGGTCTGACCGGTGCAGCAGTAGCATGGACAGCTGAAGAAGTGTGTTGCAGGTGGCAGTGGCAGAAGGTCCCACAACCAGCTGGGCTGGGTACTGCTTCAGTGTTGGCAGGGGGTCCCACGCCCAACTGATCTGGCTGGTCCGATGGCTATGGTGGTGGTAGCTGCACTGCACATGACTATGGCCCCATGTGTAGCTGGGCTGACTGCTGAGGCAGTTTGGGTGGGGTCCCACGTGCAGCTGGTCTGGCTGGTACTATGGTTTGGATGGCCATTGGCAATGGCCGCTGCACTGAGCGGCAGTGGTCTCACACACAACCGAGCTGACTGATGAGGCAACATGGGCAGGGATCCTGTGTGTGGTTGGTTGATCTGGTCAGCCCTACAGCACCTGTGTGGATGTTTACCAGCAGTGGCAGCAGCTGGAGCGATGCTGCAGGTAGCAGCAGCATGGGAAAAGGCAAAACTCACTGTGAGAAGGTGGGCTACGATTCTGGGTCCAGATAATGTCACTGGTGAGTGTGGTGGTGGTAGCAGTGGACCTGTTCTGGCTTTCTTCTAGAGGAAGAACACATCCTGGGTTCCTCTAGTCCACCATCTTCCCACAATCCCTCCTTAAATGTTTTTATGCTTACATAAATATTAAAACATATCTTTAACTGCAGAATTTTTTCCCAAAGTACTGAATGAATTTCAAAATATCTCTTTAAAGATGGAATTGTTCTCCATCTAAGATGAGGCAAATGGCCATAGAAGGTTAACTAGCTGGGCTTCTATACTCCAAAATTCTCAGGCCACTGTACAAGACAAGAATTTCAGTCACTCTAGTAAAGAGACTAATTTGTCCAGACAATTCCTGTGCTCTCATTCACTGACCCTGTCTCTGCTCAATTGTTAACCAGCTGTTCTAATGTTTGCTTGTATTTTTTTTAAAATCTGAGAGCCACACAAGAATATAAGCTCCATAAAAACATGGGTGTTAGTTACAATTGCATCCTCAATGCCTAGTACATTGACTACACAAAAACAGGAGATGAATAAGAAAAAATAAATATAACAATGACTTATACAGTAATATTGTATTACTATATTTCAGGCACTGTTCTAAGTCTCCATTGCCCAAGTGCTAGGGCACTTGGCAGTTCCTTGCTGAAGTGAGAGACACTAGGCTGGGTTGTCATGGTTGCCGGTAAGGTCTTGAGCCCTGTTGGGGTGCCTTGTCACTCCCTGGCTCAAGTAGGTGACCCTGAAAGGATCACTGGTGCCCCACCCAGGATCTGGTGTCCCTGATAGATGCACTGAAGTTCTCTGCAGCTCATCAGCTTAAATGGGTGACCTTGAGTGGGATTTCTCGGGATCAAGTTTAGTATCTTGGACTTTGAGGGAGACAATGAGGTGCTCAGCAGTTCTTCAGCTAGAGTGGGCAACCCAGTAGAGTCACTGGGGCTTCTGGCTGGAACTTCTACACCCAAAAGGGGTGTTAGGGCACTCTGCAGCTGAAGTGGGCAACACTGGGCAAGGATCCTGTGTACCCAGGAGAGATTCTGGGGTGCTCTGCAATTTCACTATTGAAATAGGTTGCTCTGTGTGAGGTCTCTCGGTTTGTGGGTAGGTCCCTGCATCCTCAAGAGGGACACCGAGTTGCTCTGCGGCACCACTGTTGAAGTGGGCTAGTCTGGGCAAGGTCACTGTGGTCGTAGGTGGGATGCTATGCCCCCAAGAGATATATTGGGTCTCTGTGGCTCCTCAACTAGAGTTGGCCACTCTCAGTAGGTTGCTGTGGTTCGTGTGAAGCCCTGCACCACTGAGAGAGATGCTAGGGTTCTCTGCACCTGCTCCACTTAAGTGGAACTCTCTGGGAGAGGCCACTGAGGTCATGGACATGACACTGGCTAGACACTGGGTCACTCTGAATCTCCTCAGTTGAGGTGGGCTACACTTCACAAGGGTGCTTGGGCTGTGGGTGGGCCATCATGCCCTCAAGAGAGATGCTGAATCCCTTTTCGGTTCCCCTGTTTGGGCTGCCAGCCCTAGACAGGCTCACTGATGCTGCAAGTGGGGGTCTAGTCCCCTGAGGGAGGCATGCGGGACCTTCACATCCTCCCCACTGGGGTATATGGGTCTACACAGGTCTGCTTGAGCCAAGTAATGACTCAGCATGGCTGTGATTGTTGCAAGGATGATTCACTGAAGAAAGTGGGGCCGCCAGCAGTGGCAGTAAGCCTTGCTTGTCTGGCTCTCAGGCTCTGGAAATTGCATGCCACTATGCCTTTAAAAGAGATTCTGGGTCCCTCGGGGTGAGCAGCCGTGGTGGACTCACTGGCACTACTGGTGGAGGTCTATGCCCCTGAGAGAGGTGTGTGAGTCCTCCACTGCCTCCCCACTAGGGTACACACATCTGCACCTATCTGGCAGGGCCACAGAGTGACTATGCAGTTGCGAGAATTGTAATAGTGCTTCACCAAAGAAGGTGGGGCCTGGCAGTGGCCAAAGCCCAGATCAGTTAGCTTTTTGAATCTGGAAAGTATGCATCCTGACCCCCTCTCTCCTGAGGGTGACTCCTCGCTGCACTGAACTGCCTGTTCCCAAGATGCAAGATGCCATGTGTACTCAGGTGCAGGTGATAATGGGGCCTCAGAGCTCTGGAACCTCCAGGGCTATTGGGTCACAAGGCCAAATGCACCCAGGTGTTGGCTCCTGTCCCATAATGGTGACTGCTTCAGCAGCCTGGGACCCAGGGGGTGGGGTGATTCAATGTAAACTCCTTCCCCAGATCAATGCAGTCACATGGGTTCCCAGCAAATCCTCACACTGGCATGCTACCCACAAGGGCAGCAGAACTCCCTGTGGTTTGGCCTGCTAGGCCCACGATGCCGTGTTCACTCCTCTCTCTCCTGTAGGCAGAAACCCCTCCTGGGTCCCTGCTGTTCACAACCAGGGGAAAGGATGGTAGAAGCCAGGAATTTTCTCCCATTCTTTATATGGCTATCCTGAGTTTCTGCACTCAAAAGTGTCTGTGCTACTCCTTTGATGTATTCCAGATCTCTCCTTTAGTTATTTTCATCGTAGTTGTGTATTCATTGTTTTCTTTATCTTTGAGGGGGAGACAAGCAGTAGGTCCTTCTAGCTGGCCATCTTGCTCCACCCATTCTAATTTAATTCTATTGAGGTCAGACAATATATTTTGTATGATTTCAATCTTTTTGAAATTTATTGAGGCTTATTTAATGGCCTAACATATGATCTATCCTAGGGAATATGCCATGTGTGCTTAAAAAGAATTTCTATTCTGCTGTTTGGGGTAAAATGTTCCACAAATGTCCATTATGTCAAGTTGGGTTAATAATGTTGTGTAAGGCTCCCAGTCAAGATGGCAGAATAGACGGTCCCCAGCATCACCATCTCCCACAAATCAACCAATTTACAACTATTAAAAAGCAACAACAGCCAAGCTGTGGCTGCTACAGCTCAGGGAAAGAGGAGCAGAGACCTACAGAGTACATGAAGGCAGGAGAAGCCACAATGAGAGAAAGAAAGAACCACTCCCACCATTTTGAATCCTAGCTGCTTCAAGGCTTGTGCTGGTGAGCACAAAGAGCAGGAGCTGGCAAAAGCTGCAGCTGTGCCCTTCAGATGAAGTTGCTTGGAGCTGGCAGAGAGAAGAAGGCCTTGGTGGCCCCCAGGCCAACAAGACCACTAATAGGGTTCCCGTGGACCCATGCAGGAGTGAGGAGCCAGAACAACTGAAAAAAAGGAACCACTCAAAGGCTGGTGAGCCATCACAAGGGACAAGAGACCGGTGCATGGCCTGACCCATGGGAAGTGTTTGGAGTGCAGGTAGTGGGGGAGATGGGCCCACCAGGACAATACTGGGGCACAGTAAGGATAGATGATCTGCCCCCCAGTCAGTGCAGTACCACTCAGTGGAGAATGGTCAGGAATATAGAACTACAGGGGGTTTAGTTTGCTGAAAAAGACTTAGGCCCAGACCAGATTCTACACAACCCAGGTGCACTGGATCTCAGGAGAGCCGGAAGTACCTATAAAGTCAACCATTAAATCCTGAGCTGCACCAAAAGCCTTCCACAGGTAATCAGCAGCAAAGCAGAAATTTAGCTCAACCCCAGAGCTCAAGTTCTGGTCTCCACAGGAAGTTCCCCCATTTTAGAAGTAAGCAAAGAACAACAAATTAGTTCCAGTGCAGAGTTTAAGTGGTAGGAACAGCAAATAATCCAACACAGAACTGAAAGAAAAAACAAAGTACCCATAGACCAGAGACAAAGTTTGATATTAACTAGTAAAGGTCTCACATCACCAAAGAACACTTATAAAACCTAGAAGGACCAGAAGTCCCCTGGGCTACCAAGCCAGGGAGGAGGGAGAGCTGGGACCCTCAGCCATGGCCTGTGACACCTGCAACCAGCCCAGTGATGACCAAACTGCTGTAAGAAGCACCCTGGGCTCCTGAGCTGGGGCAGTGCTGGAGCAAGGGCTTCAGCCATGCCCCCCCTGACATCTGCACCCAGACCAACAATGACCAAGACACAACAGGAAGCCCTCTGGTCTCCCCTGCATGAATGAGGTGGGTGCCACAGACCTCAATCCCACCCCTCCCCCTTCCTCCTTTTCCCACCCTGTTTCTTTCTCACTTCCCCTCTGCTCCTCCTCCCAACTGCTCCACAACATCAAAGAATGTAAAAAAAAATTAAAATAAATTTTAAAAATAATGTTGTGCAAATCCTCTGTATTCTTGGTAATTTTCTCCCTGACTGTTATATCTATGTATAGTACTGAGATCTCTGAGTATTATTGCAGAATTCTCTATTTCTTCCTTACATTCTGTCAGGGTTATTTTGTTTCCTATGTATTTTGGGGCTCTGTTGCTAAGTACATATAAGGTAGTAATTGTTATTTCTTCCTGAAGAATTGAACCTTTCAACATTATAAAATGTTCCTCATTGTCTCTAGTAATATATTTTATTTTAAAGTCTATTTAACTTGATATTAGTAAAGCCACTCCAGCTCACTTATTGTTACGGTTTACATGGTATATCTTTTCCAACCTTTTATTTTTAGCTTATTTGTCTTTTAATCAAAAGCATGTTCCTTCTATACAGTATATAATTGGACCCTGTTTCATTTTAATACAATCTGATAATCTCTGCCTTTAGATTGTAGTGTTTAATCCATTTAAATTTAATGTAATTGTTGATGTTATGTCTGTCATAGTTATTGATTGACATGTCTGCCATGTGGCTGTTTCTTATATTTCTCATGTCTTTTTTGTTTCTCGTTTTCTCCTTTACTGCCTTTATTTGTGATAAAAAAGATATTTTCTATTGTAATATTTTGATTTTTTTATATTTTACTGTAGTTTTTAGTTATTGTTAATGGTTGTTCTGGGCATTATACTATGTACTTGAAATTTTAAAAAAATAACTTCAGATTAATACTTAATTCCAATAGCATATAGACATTATCCAATAAATTTCCCCTCCATCCACAGTCTTTATGCTAATGTTTTTACATAAATTAAATACAATTATAATTATTTGTAGGGCCCATTTTTAGGAGCAAACATTATCTGTGAGCCACATGGTGCCTATGGGTGGAGGATGAAGATGGCGCCCACAGGAAGTAGGGGAGGCGTAACCCAAGATAGCTCCAAAAGGTTTTTATTGATCCTCCAGTATTTCTGCACTTGTGAACCCTGCGTGATCGCTATGCTCAACATGTTAGTGCAAAATGCATGCCCGCGTGATCCTTTGATTGGTTAGTTCATGGAAAGCCCCTACTTGCTTGCTTATATAAATTGCAGAGTAACAGCAATAAAGTGGAACTGCCCTGACAGAACCCCTGCTGCATCTGAGTGTCTCTTTCACGGGGCTGGGTTGGCGGGCAGCAGGCTCACTTTTTCCCAAGATCCCTCAGTCCCAACACCGGGGGTAATCCTGTCGGCTCCTTCTCCTTCTGCGGGAGGAACCCAGGCACGCCCCCACAATTATTTAAATCAGTTAAAAGAAGAAAATAGTAAAAAAGTACATTTACATTCACCAGAATATTTTCCTTTATTGGTGTCCTTTATTTCTTTGTGTGTATTCTAGTTAATGTCTGTTTTTATTTCTTTTTTTCCTGAAGAACTTCCTTTAATATTTTTTTGAAAAGTATGTCTGTGAGGAATAAATTTTTTATTCTTTGCTTATCATTTTTACCTTCTTTTTCTTTTTCTGGTTGTTTTCAAAGGATTATTTTGCTAGATATAGAATGCTTGCTTGACAGTTTCTTTTTTCTTTCAGTACTTTGAATATATCATTCTACTGCCTTATGGCCTCCATTGTTTCTGATAAGTAGTCAGTTGTTAATTTTATTGAGGTTCCTATGTATACACAGTTCTCCTCACCTTAACAATAGGGTTACATCTTGATAAACACATCATAAGTTGAAAATAAGTAAAAAATGCATTTAATACACCCAACCTATCAAACATCATATCTTAGCCTATCCTACTGTAAACACACTCAGAACACTTACATTAGCCTACAGTTGGGCAAAGTCACCTGACACAAAGCCTACTTTATTATAATGCATTTAATACTATACACAGATGCATGTTATGTAGATGTGATGGGATGCAAAATCACAAAACACAGTATCTAGAAAAACACTAGAAACACAGTACACAATAGAGAATTGTTTGTTTACTCTCATGATCATGTGGCTGACTAGGAGCTGTGGCTTGCCACCAATGCCCAATATTACAAAACAGTATCACACAGCATATTGCTAGCCCAGCAGAAGATCCTATTTAAAAATTCAAAGTATGGTTTCTATTGAATGTGCCTCACTTTTGCACCATCGTAAAGTTGAAAAATTGTAAGTTGAATCATTGTAAGTTGGGAATATATAATAGTTTTTCTCTTGCTGTTTTCAGTTCAATTATAATGCATCCAAGTGCAGATCTCTTTGAGTTTATCCTACTTGGAGTTCATTGAGTTTCTTGGATGTGTACATTAATGTTTTTCATCAAATTTGGGAAGTTTAAAACAATTATTTCTTTAAATATTTTACTGGGTTTCTTTCTCTCTTCTTCTGAGACTCCTATCATACATATGTTAGTACATTTGATACTATCCTACATGTTTCTGAAGCCTGTTCATTTTTCCTCACTTTTTTTTCATTTTGTTCCTCAAACTAGATAATCTTGATTGATTTTCTGTTTCTCTCTTCTGTTGGATCAAATCTTTTGCTAAGTCTCTCTATGATTTACTTACGTTTTCAACTCGGGAATTTCTATTTGGTTCTTATTTATGCATAATTTCTCTTTGTTGATATTGTCTTTAATTCATTACAGTCATAATTTATTTTTACAACTTTTATTCCTTTGAACATTCTTATAATATTTGATGTGTATTCTTTGTCTGCTAAGTCCAACATCTGAACCACCTCAGAGACAGTTTGTACTGACTTCTTTTTCTTGTATATGGGCCACACTTTCTTCTTTCTTTGCATTTCTCATAATGTTTTGTTGAAAATGAAACATTTTAAATAATACATTGTGTCTTTTCTGGATTCTGATTCTTCCACCCTCAGGAGTTGTTACTGTTCTCTGTTTTTTGATTATTACTTTTCAGGACCATTAAAATAGATTCTATCTTTTTGGGAATGTGCAGCCACTGAAGTCAATACTTACTTATTTTTCATTATTTTCTTCATTTTTAAGCCTGGCTTCCAAGGAGTCACCCTGGGTCATCATGATTGGGAAGGGTTTTCCTTAAATATCTAGAACCAGTAAGGCTCCCACACTTTGTTGAGGAAACCTGGAGGTGGATTGGATCATACTTTCAAAGTTCAAGCAGTTTACAACCTGCTTTGACTTTCACTTTCTGCTTGTGTAAGAACTCATGGTGAGCCAGGAACCAGTAGATAACTGAGGCCATTTATGATCTCTCCTGAGCATGTGAACACTTTCAGATCTCCAGGACTATATCAGACTTGTCAAAGCCCAATATCATTGCACAAATGTATCTTTTATATTTTTGGCTGTAATGTTGTTTGTCCCAACCAATATTGCTGCGTTTGGTAGCTATGATGTTAGTCTTTTCCAGTTGTTTGCCACCAATATCATTATTGTTGACTACAATGTCCCTGAACTTTTACTTGCATCTCCAAATCAAATCAACTACCTCCTGGGGCAGGAAGACTGTTAGCCTTAATGTCTATGAAGCCATGGGAGTAAGGAAGGGAAGAGAGGAGAATGGGAGTAGTCATAATATAAATGCTACAAACCCCACTTTTCTAACCAAAGTGCAATTCTTTTTTTAATAAATGCTTTCAATTTGTTGTATGCCTTTGGTTAATTTCCAAGTTTTTAAATGGTTGTTGACTGTTCTGCCAGTTTTGCCACTTTTTGGAGGTGAGAATTTTCCAATGTCCTCACTCTGCCATTCTGGAAGTCCCACTTTCTAATAAAATTTTAAAAGGGTTAAGATATCTTCTAGCTATGTATCCAGACAGGTGTCACTCAGAAGTCAAAAGTTGTTAACTATACATTACATTCTTTTTTATTATGTCTAACAATAATAATCAAAGCATTTAATTCTAAGAGAGAAATACAGAATTAGCCTGATTTTGTTTCTTGCCTGGCAGTCAAAAAAACTTAAAATTTTCCAAAATTTTTTTAGCAATTGTACCTTAATTTTTAGCAATATGAAAGAGGTTATAACTATTAGTTTCTGTATTGCTAAAATAGGTACATGGACAATTTAGATAAAAATAAAAATTAAATAAAAATCTGAATTAAATGTAGTCAATTATAAGAATGGTTCATGATTTGAAAAAAAGATAAACACTTGATAAATAGAAACAAGTAAAAGAATTCTGATTTTATACAGTGCATTCATTTTATGAAGAATTAAACTAATATAATAAAAAGCACAATTCATAAATGTACATATACATATGTATATATGTGTATATATGCTTATATTATATTATAACAAAGATCTCTCAAAAAATTAAGGAGGGAGAGACTCACTTTGCCTAGGATTATAGGGTAAGGTTTGGCAAACAGTTTTTTAGGAACAGAGAAGTGACAGAACATGTCAAGTAGAGAGATTAGCATCTACAATGGTATAGAACTATAAAAGTATCTAAAGCATCCAGAAAGTGGCTGGAATGTGGAGGAGATAGGAATAAGATTTTGAAGAAATGAGGTAGGAAAATTCAGTTGATGCTATTCTGAAGAGTCTTGAAAGTCCCATTAAAAGGGTGTGAAATTCATCTACTAGGTAATCTGGGAAATGACTTGATAAAATTTATATGTGAGAAATACAATTCTTTATGCAAATAAAGAATGAAGTTATAAATAACAGAAGAGAAAATAAATTGAAAGTGGAATCATTATTTAGAAATTGGCATTTTTTACTCCATGATGTCTATATTATAGGCCTTGTTTCTCACTTAAAGAAACAGAGTTCTTCTCCATTTGATATTGAAATGAGATATTTTCCATGAAGTACAATGTTGTGGTATATTTGTTAACTTGTAGAGTTCTCTTCTGAGTCATTTAAATATAATAAAAAGATAATATTCATACCTGTATGCTATCTCATTAAATGACTTATTTATTTCTGCAGGGGAAAAAATAAACACAAAATAATATAAAGTTAAAATTAAAAGAAATAGAAGGAAAATACCTGGTACCACTCTCTGACATTAGCCAAGTTCTTGGCAAAGACACTTAGGTAAGGGAAGCCCTACTTTCCATATCTCTAAATTGAATAGGTTAATTAAAAGACTTCAAAAGTCCCACCCAGATTTAAGTTGAACATTTTATAGTTATTTTCTTAAGTTCACTATTAGAAAAGTATACAGATCAACTTATTTGACTTGTTCACATAAAGTATTTTACTTTACCCGAATAGCAGCAAATAAATCCTTTATACCACTTCCGAATTTCTGATCTTTAAGCATGCTGTCAAACAAATGAGGCTGTTTACGTTTCCCAGCTTTCATCCTTGCTGTACCTATATATGTTAACAAGTAAAAGAATCTTCTGGCATATTCAAATAATTGAAACACATACATGAAACATACATACACACTCTAATAAGCCCAGTTGGCCCTGGAATGGCAAGTGAGATGTTCTTGAACAACTTAAGGTCAATCCAGTTAATTAAAAGACACATTCTTCTAAAACAGTGCTGTCCTTTAAGAACATTCTGTGATAATGAAAATTTTCCATATCTACACTGTCCAATACTGTAGATGCTAGCTACCTGTGGCTACTAAATACTAAGTACTTGAAATGTAGCTCCTGTAACTATTTTTCAGTGTTCGCAAAATAAATTTATTAAAATTTAATAAAATTTATTTAAAATTTAATAAACAGTAAAAATGTATTAAAAGATTTTTAAATATATATAAATTGTAAAAATTTAATAAAAATAAATTTAATAAAAATTTAATAAATTTTTAAAGACAACTTATAAATTCTAGATATAAAGTATTTTTTAAATGAAATAATGAAAAGCAAAAATACATATTAATGAATTCTGATACATAAATAAAATAATATTTGGCTGTAATACTGCTTCATTTGTTCAAATAACACTAGCACATGATAGAGTATCTCTATGACAGACCACTACAAGTACAAGAGTCATATTCTCAGAGAAATGTTGTACTGACATGCTCTGAGAATGAGGCCGGGGGCAGGGAGTGGACTACTATCCTTTAGTTTAATGAATTATATTTTTATAGTCACCTGGTATATTGGTTGGAAAGCATGACAATGGTATTGATGTAGACCATGCAATAAGAGTGGTAATAAGAAAATAAATCCACCAAGTCGACAGCCATTGTGGATAACCATCATCTTCAGTGCTTTAATAGAGAAAAATGAAAAATTTCAGCTTTGGGTATTTTATTACAACAGAGCTATCATCACAGAGAGAGAGAGAAGAAAAAAAAATCTGTTAATTTGTCACTATTGTTTGTGTTGTTCAAAGGGAGCGGTTGTCTCTTCTCTAATTATGTGCTTCCCTTTTGTCTTACAGGATCCTAAATTTTTCCCTTTTCCTTCTTTTCCCTGGCACCACTCAGATAGCAAAGGTTGTTTGTCCCTGTTTAACTTTTTTTTCCACCAGAAGCTATGTATTTGGAATACTACCTTTCAATCTTACCTCTCCTTTGAAATCATTCCTGACCCTTTAAATCAAGCACCTAAACCTTTATGGCAAGCCTCATCCTTCAAGTTGCACAGCTGACCTTTTATATGGCATCTGACCCTTTAAATCACAGATACATTGAAAGCCCTTTCTTCTAGTCCTTTCTCTGAACTCTCAACTTTAGTGTGAATTTATCCTTGGAATGATCATTCCCAATCACCTGTAAGACTCTGTGCTAGCCTCTCTGTCCTCTGCCTTCCCTGCAGTTTTTCTTGGTCTGCTTTTGCTGAGGCCATGATTTTGTGGAAAATTTGCATAGTTGTGAAGTTATTTTGTATCATTTAAGAAGGAGATTGGGGGAACTGGTTACTACACAAATGCCATTGTCTTTAGCTCCACACATATTTAAGACCTTCTCCAACAGCCATTGTGGGAAAATGCCCACATCCATAGCAACCACAGTTTTGGAGGTGCTGACTTCTCACCAGTAGCCCTATTATAAACTAAAACCTGGTGGGTAGCTTGATTATAGGCCTTGTCATTAATAGAATGTGGAGAATGTTCCCAGTCTTACTCACTGATGAGAAAACTCTTTATTCACTGCTAGCATTACTCAGGAATACAAATTCCAACTTGCAATGACATAGGGTTACAATCTTGACTTCCATTCTCCACTTGTCATATATATCTGAATATGCTACACCCAGGAGTGTCAGCTCCAGATTACACTAAGGCTACATGTTGCCTCATTGATAATTTAATATTCATATTCAGAAGTTTTCTTCTTTTCACTTTTGAACCCACGTCTATATTCTAACTATGTATGTTACATTACATATAGTATGATTATTACATATGTATATATAATTGTGTACCTACAAGAGCCAGAGAAACCAACTAAACAAACCATAAAATGTAAGCAAAGAATTTGATATATATAAAATTTGATATATATATTTGTATATATAAAAGACAAATTTAGAAACCAAATATGTTCCTCCTACTAGAAATAATTGATTCATAAATGGAATATACAAAGATTCCATGTACAATACTAACAAAATGTATGAAATTCCTAGGAATAAGCTTAATGGGATATGTTCAATAAAGAAAATAATAAAACTTTATTGAAGCACATAAAAGGAGAGCAGAGAAATAGAGTAACATAGCTTATTCTTGCATAAAAGACAACAATTATTCCCAACTTGATATATAAATTCAAACAATTCACCTAAAAATACTTTTATTATAATCTGAGATTATAAAATTTATCTGGTAGAGTGATTTTGTAAAAATAGTTTCTGGTATTTGATGAAGAATGATAATGAATGGAGACTTATCCAAGCAAATAGCAAATCATACAGTAAAGCTTTATTAATTAAAACATTGTAGTTTTGGCATGGGAATAGAAAAATATATGAAGAAACAGACTAGAGAGATAAGATACAAGAATAAAACCTATGGATATAGGGAAATTTAATTTATGATAAAGATGGTGTTTAATATCAGTTAAAAAAAAATCACACAGAATGATCCATAAATGTCATCAGTACAATAAGATATCCTTTTCAGGTAAAAATAGAAGCTTGGCCTATGCTCATATTACATGCAAAAATAAACTGATATTGAGTATCTAAATATACAAAACACATTTACAAAGATACTGGAGAAAATATAGTCAAATATTTTAATAATTTTGTATTAAGAGCTTCTTAAGCAAGACAGGAAACTAAAATCTTCTGAAAGGAAAAATATACTGACATATTTTACTATATGAAAAGTTTTAAAGTTTGTATAATAAGAGATGCCATACACAAAGTTTAAAGACAGATTGGGAGAAATTATTTGTCATGTATCTAGCAGACAATTAATATCCATAATACATAAAGAAGTTTCATAAATCTATAAGAAATGAGCCAATATAAAAACAAGAAAGGAAACAAGCATCAAATTCAAACATAAGAAAATACATATGGCTAGCAGAGATATTGTATGAATCGTGGTCCTGACAACACACTCTCTCTGGGTAATTTAAGAATATATAATTTTAAAAAAGTACTATTTAAGTGATGTGAGGAGAGTTTAAAGAAATCTGTGTAGGAAGAGGTGGAACCCTGGGTCTAGCAACAGCAGAGAGCCATACCACCTCCAGGCCTGAAGAGACAAGAGGAGACAGAGGTTAAGCAAACCTAAGGCCATGTAAGAGAAGACATGGCCTTTATTAAAGAGATACAGCCAAACCATTGAGACTCAGCAGGGAAGGAAAGGTAAGAACAATATCCAGATCTCGCTTTCCTCATGCCCTCAGATCTCTTTCCAGTGCCCTACCCAAGCCAAGCCTAAAAGGAACCAGAATCTATTATTGCCCATTGATGTTGTCCATATGGGTCAATCTCCTTAGGTACAGAGCAGGTTGAAGAAAAGTAGAGAGTGAAACTGTAGCAACAGAAGATATCCAACATAATCCATCACCTTGGTGCCTAAGAATGATTGCTCCTTGCTGGGCAAAAAAAAAATTCTTGGATGAAAAATGTTCTTAGGATATACTATATCTCATTAGTTACAATAGTTAATATAATCATGGGGTTATATTAATTCCATTATATTCTCAACTGAAATCTAAAACACTGTTGTAGAAGAAGTTGTTGGTTTCCCATTTATATTACCTTGGCTTGGCATTCATCATTCCCATACACACCAAATGAATAGCTCTGAATGGCAAGGACTCTATGGTTGGCCGAGAGGTCAGAGGGCAGTGCCGAAATACCCTAGTTAATATTTACCCCAAGAGCATCCCTCAACCAATGATACCAGGATTTCCTGGATATATATCCCAACTTCTTTAAACGGCTGTTGGGATAACTCTGAGTTATATCTATACTGTCCCCCAGAGTTCTCTGGTGGGGATGAGCCCTAATTTCCCCAAGCAATAAAATGCTCAATATAATGAACATTTTATTGTCTTCTCATCCTTACCTTCCCTTGCTCACTTCCCCACTATCCTATCATACTTCCTGGAATCATCTCTCAAATAAATAGTGTACACTCATATCTTTGTCCCAAGTTCTGCTTCTGTGGGAACCCAACCTAAGATAGTTACTATCACCAGAGCTCATCATACGATCTGACAGAAGAAAACGTAGAAGAAAATTAACATAAAACCTTGTTCTCATTGTTCCTGTCTCATTAGCTAGTAACAGGTCTAACTTTACCATCAAATCTGCCTTCTTTCACCACCTGTTCGGCTAGTGCCTTGGTTAGAAAGAATACTTCACCTGGTGGGGTGACCGAAACCTTGATTCCTGTAAGATCTGAGCCTTACTGGTATTGTCTTTAATGAGATGAGGAAGTCATCCATTAAAGAGAACTACTAATCTTTCCCCAGCGACACTCTGCCCGATGCCTCAAGGCTGAGCAGTCCAGGAGGTCTGCACACTCTGATGGCGCTGCTCAAGAGGGTGTAGATGCCCAGAGAAGGGGCCTGTTTCCCCATGAGCAGCCCCTCTGACCCAAGCCAGCTGGAAGCTAAGAAAATAAATGAATAAATAAATAATAAATAATAAAGAAATAAATAATAAATAGATGATAGATAGATAGATAGATAGATAGATAGATAGATAGATAGATAGATAGATAGATAGATAGATAGATAGATAGAACTACTAGGCAAACAGAATACTGAGAACCAAGTAAATCCCTTGAATTTCAAACAAGTCATCCTTGTCTCTGTTATATAGCAGCAGCCCATTTGCTTTCTATCAGTAACTGAGATAATTCACACTGGTTACTATTGAGATTCCCTTTCACTACACATTGATTCAGAATCATTACGATCTCAAAATGACTGAGAATATTATATTTCCTAATGTATCTAAATCATACTGCATTGGGAGTAAGGACCTCCAAAACCATCAAGGTCAAGTCTGCAGGGAATGAAAGCAAAAATTCATCCAGTGGAATATTTCATGTAAAAGTGAGAACCCCTTCCACCCCACCCACCCCTTGGTTCCCAGACCTACACATCCAGGCAATGGGGGAGATAGCATCATATATAGGTGGTTGGATCAACATAAGATCCTATAATGGATCTTACAGACAGTAACCCAGCTTCAAAGATTGATATCACCATAACGGCTAAGGGCACCAAGCCATTACACCATTCTATCAAGCCAGCTGTTCCAGAATAATCAAGTACAGAGTAAAACCAGTGCATTCTGTAATTATTATACTGTCATACTTTGTCTACAATATATTTCCTAGTTGGAGGCAATATTATATGAGATACCACGGGGATGATTAAGGCTTTTGTAAGTCTGTGAATGGCGGTGCTAGCAGAAGCACTGTAGGAAGAGAAGAAAAATGCCTGCCTATGTCTTTCTCTGTAAAGACAAATCATTGTCCCCTTTATGTTAAAAGAAGGCAAATGTAATCAACCTGACAACAGATGGCCAGCTTGTCTCCCAAGGAATGCATCATATCAGGGACTCAAGATTGCCTCCACTGTTGACCAGATGGATAATCAGCAACAGCAATATTAAAATACTGGTGAATATTCTTGATGAGAGATTGTCCTTGGTGAGAAGGAATCTACGGTGTCACATCTATGCAAAGTCACGATTCCTGTTACCATGGACATTTTTTTACATGGGCCCATTGAGGAAGAACTGGGGTGGTTAAATAAAAAGGAAGAGAGAGAGAGAGAGGCTGAATGACATTAATAGGATGGGTCATGTTGTCCAAATGATTTGAGACCCTCCTCCAAAGTAAATACCCCTTTCATGTGACCATTCCAAGATATTTATTGACATGTTCTCCTATCACTTATTTTCCAATCTTGTTCTAAGTCTCTGACTACTGAAACAAGCTGGTAACTATAAATTAGAATAGATTCATACCTCAGGCCATCTTTCTTTCTATATTAAGTGGACAACCAGCCTGTAGTTCTACTCACTAGAAGGAATTCCTGTGTTTCAGGGCCCCTACTAAGTGAAGCTAAAATGTAGTGGCCATGCCTTTTCAAAAATTCATACCCTTAAATGTTTCCTTTTCCTTAGAAATGGTCTCTAGTACTGTTAAAAGAAGCCATATGACCCAGAAGTCTTTATGATCACTTTTATCATAGAAATGATTACTGCTACAGCCACTTAATGTCCCAAAACCTTGCTCTCCCCTGACCTTAATCACATTCCACACAGTTTTAGTCACAATGCCCAATTTAACCCCAGGAAGAATATTATTTGTGCACACAAATATGCAACTTACTTCTGGAATCCTATTGCTACTCCAGATACTACTCCTAGTATCAGTGAGGATCCTGGTAGGAAACAGATAATATACTCACACTACATAATTTGATGAGAGTGTAATAAGGGACTTTCTAATGGTGTGGGCAGAGTTCAAGCAAATGAACAAGGCATAGTACAAAATTCTGGGGCTAGCAACAGTAGCAAGCTATTACCATAGACCTGAATATCAACTGGTACAGTGCTTAATAGATGGAGAGAACAGCTCGATGAGAGCTGTGGCCTTTAGAAGAAGGATCCAGACAATATGAGTACAACCCTTAGGAAGAAGCTGAGAGGGTAAAGGCCCTCGCCTTAATTTACTCCTGCCTTCTCATCTGTTGGTGCCTCTCACTGGCCAAACCCAGCTGAAATCCACAGTGCAGAGGAGTATAATGAGGCTGTCAATACAGGTCAGCCTCCCTGAGCAGAGGGGGGTAGAGATTTTAGGAAGATGGAAAATGAATTTGGAGAGGCAAACAGAATATATTCAGCACAAACTTATTGCCTGATACCTTATCTGTTCCCCTTTATGATATTCGTCTAGCAGCTATGAAAACTTCACACAAGCCAGGTAAGAATTGATGTGAGGTGACAGAGGAGATACCAGAAGAA
Source organism: Cynocephalus volans (assembly GCF_027409185.1). Lineage (NCBI taxonomy): Eukaryota > Metazoa > Chordata > Mammalia > Dermoptera > Cynocephalidae > Cynocephalus > Cynocephalus volans. Next base: position 88,968,012 of record NC_084461.1, read on the forward strand.
CTTTCAGGTAGTATAGGTAGCAATAAATAACTATGGAACTAGTTGGCTAATTGGAAATAAACAACACGAGCTAGTTGACTTCTGTATCTCAGTTTCTATTAGTTCCACATTTATATAACCCCGAGTTTCAGAAATGGAGGGTGAATCTCTCTGTTTTCTTATAGCTCTTTAATTAACTAGAAAGGCAAGGAGTCACTGATGGTACTACCTCCCAGTACATAATTAAAACACAGCTTTTAAAATATATTTTTATATAGCAGAAAGAAGGAAATACTAAAAGATTAGAGAAGAAATACTGTAAGTGAAATAGAGAATAGAATAACAACAAAGAAGATCAACAAAACAAGGAGCTGAATTTTTAAAGGCTAACAAAACTGAAAAATCTTTAGCTAGACTAATTAAGAAAGAAAAAGATGAATAACAAAACTCAGAAATAAAAGGAGACATTACAACTGATGCTACAGAAATAAAAAGGATCATAAGAAACTGCTATGAATAATTATGTAAACAAATTAAATAACCTAGAAGAAATGGATAAATTTCTAGAAATATACAACCTACCAAGACTGTATCATTAAGAAATAAAATATCTGAACAAAGCTATAATTAGTAAGGAGATTGAATCAGAAATCAGAAGCCTCCCCCAAAAGAAAGGTTCAGTACTAGATGGATTCACTGGAGAAACCTACCAAACATTTAAGTAAGAATTAATAATAATCCTTCTCACACCTGCACCAGAGCCAGTATGCAATGCTGGGGGACTCCCAGCCTATGCCAGTGTGCACCACCCAGAGAGGCCTGAGAGGTGCCAGGCCCATGTGACCCAAGGCATCCATGCAAGAGCAGGTACGTGCCACTGTGGGACTCCCGGCCCAGGCCAGTCCCCACATTCCAGAGAGGCCCAAGCCTCCTGCCCACAGGCACCAAGGCAGCCATGCCAAATTGGCAGTCCCTGCAGGATCCTAGCCAGACATTTGGGTAGAACGAGTGGACCACAAAATCTCCTGCCACGATGACTAAACACCAAAGAAAAGATACCAGAAATGTAAAAAATCAAGAAAGTACAGCACCACCAAAGGGTAATAATAACTCTCAAGCTCTAGATCCTATAGAATAGGAAGTCCTTAAAATGACTAACAAAGAATTTCAAGCAACAATTCTTTTTTTTAATTTTTTTTAATTTTTGTCCTTTTGTGACCAGTAAGGGGATCACAACCCTTGGCTTGGTGTCGCCCGAACCGCGCTCAGCCAGTGAGCACACCGGCCATTCCTATATAGGATCCGAACCCGCGGCGGGAACGCCGCTGCGCTCCCAAGCGCTGGACTCACCCGAGTGCACCACGGGGCCGGCCCTCAAGCAACAATTCTAAGGAAACTAAATGAGATACAAGAAAACTCATTTAGACAACACAATGAAATGAGAAAAAGTATACAGGACCTGAAAGAAGAAATATACAAAGAAATCAATGCCCTGAAAAAGCATGTAGCAGAGCTCGCAGAGCTGAAGAATTCATTCAACAAAATAAAAAATACAACAGAGAGTTTAACCAGCAGGCTAGAACAAGCAGAAAAGAGAATTTCTGACCTTGAAGATGGGCTGTATGAAATAATATGGGCAGACAAAAAAAGAAAAGAGAATTAAAAACATTGAAGAAAATCTGGAAGAGATAACAGACAACCTTAGGCACTCAAATAACTGAATCATGGGTATTCTAGAAGGTGAGGAAAAAGGAAATGGCATTGAAAATATATTCAACAAAATAATGGCAGAAAACTTCCCACATATAGTGAAAGACACAGATCTTCAGATTCAGGAGGCTCAAGGATCCCCAAACATATTCAACCCAAAAAGGTCCTCTCCAAGACATGTTATAGTCAAATTGACAAAACTCAAAGACAAAGAGAGAATCTTAAAAGCTGCAAGAGAAAAGTGTAAAGTCACTTATAAGGGAGCGCCAATCAGACTAACATGAGACTTTTCATCACAAACCCTAAAAGCCAGAAAAGAATGAGATGATATATTCAAAATACTAAAAGACAGAGATTGCCAGCCAAGAATACTTTACCAGCAAAGCTATCCTTCTGAAACGAAGGACAAATAGCATATTTCTCAAACAAATACTATGGGAGTTCACCACCACATAACCAGCCTTACAAGAAATTCTAAAGGATATATTGGGTTTGGTACCTGAAAGACAACCACCACTGCCATAAATACTCAAGAAAAACTAAAACACACTAGTAAAATAAAAATGTTAACAGTAAAGAGAAAAAAAGTTTATCTATCACCACAAGAAACAAATAGAGAAGACAAAGAGTAAACCAGAAAGAAAGGAACAAAAGATACTTAACACATCCAAACAAAAATCAATAAAATGCTAGGAGTAAATTAAAACCTTTCAATAACAACTCCATGCAAAAGGATTAAATTCCAATCAAAAGACACAGACTGACTGACTGGATTAAAAAGGTGGACCCAACTATATGCTGCCTTCAAGAGACTCACCTCACCTGTAAAGACACACATAGACTAAGAGTGAAAGGATGGAAAAAGATATACCATGCAAATAGAAATGAAAAACTAGCGAGAATAGCTATTCTTATATCCGATAAAATACACTTTAAATCAAAAACCATAAAAAGAGATAAAGAGGGCCACTATATAATGATAAAAGGATTTATCCATCAAGAAGACATAACAGTCATATATATATGCACCCAACATCAGAGCAGCCAGATTTATAAAGCAAACACTATTAGACCAAAAGAATGAGATAGACACTAATACCATAATAGCAGGGGACCTGAACACCCACTCTCAGTATTGGACAGATCATCTAGGCAAAGAATGAGCAGAGAAACACAAGATCACTTTAAAAAAGAAACAGAAGAAAACACTTTAGACCAATTGGACTTGGCATATATCTACAGACCATTCCATCCAACAAACTCAGAATATTCATTCTTCTCATCAGCACATGGAACATTCTCCAGGATAGATCACATATTAGGTCACAAATCAAGTCTCAACAAATTCAAAAAAATTAGAATTATCCCATGTATTTTTTCAGATCACAATGGATTAAAAATAGAAATCAATAACAAATTAAACTCTGGAAACTATATAAACACATGGAAATTAAACAGCATTCTTCTTAATGACATATAGGTCTAAGAAGGACTCAAACAGGAAATCAAAAAATGTATTGAAAATAATGATACATTATACCAAAACCTGTTGGATACTGCAAAAGCAGTCCTAAGGGGAAATATATCACATTAAATGCTTACTTCAGAAGATTGGAAGGATGGAAAGTAAGCAACCTAATACTCCACCATAAAGAATGAGAAAAACAAGAGCAATCCAAACCCAAAGTTAGAAGATGGAAAGAAATCAGTAAGATCAGAACAGAACTTAATGAAATAGAAACCCAGAAAATAATACAAAAGATCAATGAATCAAAAAGTGGTTTTTTTGAAAAAATAAATAAAATTGACAGACAATTAGGAAGGCTAACTAAAAAAAGGAGAAGATCCAAATAACAAAAATTAGAAATAAAAAAGGTGATATTACAACTGATATCTCAGAAATACAAGAAATCATTAGAGACTACTATAAACAACTATATGTCAACAAATTTGAAAATCTGGAGGAAATGGATAAATTTCTGGACACACACAAATTACCAAAACTGAGCCAAGACAATGTAGAAAATCTGAGCAGACCAATAACAATAAAAGAGATTGAAGCTGTTATCAGAAGGCTCCCAACAAAGAAAAGCCCAGGACCTGATAGGTTCACAGCAGAATTCTACCAAACATTCAAAGAGGAATTGACACCAATTCTTTGCAAACTATTCCAAAAGATTGAAACAGAGGCCATTCTCCCAAACTCATACTATGAAGCAAACATCACCCTGATACCAAAATCAGACAAAGACACAACAAAAACAGAATACTAAAGGCCAATATCCTTGATGAATATCGATGCAAAATTCCTCAATAAAATACTAGCTAACATAATACAGCAACACATACACAAAATTGTACACCATGATCAAGTGGGATTCATCCCAGGGATGCAAGGTTGGTTCAACATATGCAAATCAATAAATGTGATACACCACATCAATAAAATCAAAAACAAAGACCATATGATCATCTCTATAGATACTGAAAAAGCATTTGAGAAAATTCAACATTCATTCATGATAAAGTCTCTCTACAAGTTAGGTATAGACAGAAAGTATCTCAACATAATTAAAGCCATATATGATTAGCCCACTGCCTATATAATCCTGAATGGAGAAAAGCTGTAAGCTTTTCCATTAGGAACTAGACAAGGATGCTGACTCTCACCACTCCTATTCAACATAGTGTTGGAAATACTAGTCAGAGCAATAAAAGAAGAGAAGGAAATAAAGGGCATCCAGATTGGAAAAGATGAAGTCAAACTGTCCCTGTTTGCTGATGACATGATCCTATATATTGAACACCCTAAAGCCTCCACAAAAAAACTGTTAGCATTGATAAATGATTTCAGCACAGTTGCAGGATGCAAAATCAACACACAAAAATCAGTAGCATTTCTATACTCCAACAATGAATAAGCAGAAAAAAGAAATCAAGAAAGGTAGCCATTTACGATAGCCACCAAAAAAAATAAAATACTTCGGTATAGAGTTAACCAAGGATGTGAAAAATCTCTCCAATGAGAATGACAAACCACTGTTGAGAGAAATTAAAGAGGACACAAGAAGATGGAAAGATATCCCATGCTCTTGGATTGGAAGAATCAACATAGTGAAAATGTCCATACCACCCAAAGTGATCTACAAATTCAATGCAATCCCCATCAAAATTCCAATGACATTTTTCTCTGAATTGGAAAAAACTATCCTAACATTTATATGGAATAACAAAAGACAACAAATAGCCAAAGCAATTCTGAGCATAAAAAATAAAGCTGGAGGCATAACACCACCTGACTTTAAATTATACTACAAAGCAATAATAACCAAAACAACATGGTACTGGCATAAAAACAGACACACAGATCAATGGAATAGAATAGAGAATCCAGAAATCAACCCACAAACCTACAGCCATCTGATCTTTGAGAAAGGCACCAAGTTTACACACTGGGGAAGAGACTGCCTCTACAGCAAATGGGGCTGGGATAGCTGGATGTCCATATGCAGGAGAATGAAACTAGACTCATACCTCTCACCATATACCAAAATCAGCTCAAAATGGATTTAATAATTAAATATACACCCAGAAACAATAAAACTTCTTAAAGAAAACATACGGGAAACACTCCAGTAGGATTGGGAAGTAGAACAGAAGTAGGATTGGGTACAGACTTCATGAATATGACTCCAAAAGCACAGGCAACCAAAGGAAAAATAAACAAATGGGATTATATCAAACCAAAAAGCTTCTGCACAGCAAAAGAAATAATTAACAGATTTAAAAGACAACCAACAGAGTGGGAGAAAATATTTGCAAAATATACGTTTGACAAAGGACTAATATCCAGAATATACAAGGATCTCAAACAACTTTACAGCAAAAAGCAAGTAACCCAATTAAAAAATTGGCAAAGCAGCTAAATAGGCATTCCTCAATATATGACTGGCCAACAGACACATGAAAAATTGCTCAACATCACTCAGCATTTGAAAAATGCAAATCAAAACCACACTGAGATACCATCTCACTCCAGTTAGGATGGCTAATATCCAAAAGACTGAGAATGATAAATGCTGACAAGGTTGCGGAGAAAAAGGAACTCTCCTTCATTGTTGGTGGAAATGCAAAATGGTGCAGCCTTTATAGACAATAGTTTTGAGGTTCGTCAAACAATTACAGATAGATATATCATATGACCCAGCTATTCCACTGCTGGGAATATACCCAGAGGAATGGAAATCCTTATGTCAAAGGGGTACATTTGCTTCAATGTTTATTGCAGCACTATTTACAATAGCCAAGAGTTGGAACCAGCCCAAATATGCATTATCAGATGAGTGGATATGGAAAATGTGGTATGTCTGCACAAGGGAATTCTACTCTGCTATAAAAAAGAATGAAATACTACCATTTGCAGCAACATGGATGGACTTAGAGAGAATTATATTAAGTGAAATGAGTCAGGCCCAAAAATAGAAATACCACCTGTTCTCACTTATTTGTGGGAGCTAAAAATAAATAAATAAATACACAAATGGGGGGTACAGAGAAGAAGACACAACAATTACAATTCCTTGAACTTGTTAAGACAAGTAAACAGATGTGATGTTGATAGGTGGGAGGGGGAAAGAGGGAAGGGGAGAGAGGAATTGGTAAAGGGATACAAAAATCAATTACATTGTATATTGATAAAATAAAATAAAATAAAAATAACAATCCTTCTCAAACTAGTCCAATAAACTGAAGAAAAGAGAATACTTCCAAATTCATTCTATCAGGTCAGAATTACCCTACTACCAAACACAGACAAAGATACTAGAAGAAAACTACAGACTAATATCCTTGATAAAAACTGATGTAAAAATCCTAATCAAAATATTAGCAAGCTGAAATCAACAAAATATTAAAAGATTATACATTATGATCAAGTGGAAGTTATTCCTGTAATGCCAGGATAGTTCAACATATAAAATCAATCAATTAGGAGAATGAAGAATAAAAACTACACGATCATGACAATGGATTCAGAAAAAGCATTTGACAAAATTCAACATCCTTTCATGATTAGAAAAAAAAAAAACACTCAACAAACTAGGGTCACAGGTGTGATCCTCTATATAAGGAGAGTGAGTAAGAAAGTTAGCTCTCTTGCTCAGGCCATTCTTGCCATCTAATACCCTGCATTGCTGTAGAAAGTCACTACAAAGAAGGCCCTCACCAGATGTGTTCCCTGGACGTTAAACTTCCCAGCCTCCAAAACTATAAGAAATAAATTTAATTTTCTTTATAATTTACCCAGCTTCAGGTATGCTATTATAAGCCACAGGAAACGGACTAATGTAAAAGCTTAGAAATAAACCCTCATGTATATGGTCAAATAATCTTAGACAAGAGTGACAGGGCTACATTGGGCAAAAAATAGTCTCTTCAAAAATGGTGTTGGGTAAACTGGATGGCCACATGCAAAACAATAAAGTTGGAGCCTTATCTTACACCATATACAAAAATTAACTGCAAGATGAAAAAAGATCTAACTGTAAGGCCTGAAACTATAAAACTCCTAGAGGAAAAAAACATAGGGAGAATGCCTCATGACACTGGATTTGACAATTATTTCTTGGATACGACACCAAAAGCATAGGCAATAAAGCAAAAATAGATAAATGGACTACATTCAACTTAATACATTGGTACAGTAAAGGGAACAAGCAACAAAGTGAAAAGGAGTATTATCTACCTAAGGAAAGATGGAAACCCTACTATATGCTACGATACGCATGAGACTTGAGGATATTATGCTAAGTGAAGTAAGCCAGTCACAGAAAGACAAATACTGAATGATTCCAATTTTATGATGAATCTCAAGTAGTCAAACACTCAGAAACAGAAAGTAGAACGATGGTTGCCAGGGTCTGGGGAGAAGGGAAAAAAGAGAGATGTTAAATGGACATAGAGATTCGGTTCGTCAAGATAAAAAGTTCTAGATACCTGTTGCAAAACAATGTGCAGTAGTTAACACTACTGTACTGTATGCTTAAAAATGTTTAAGATGTATATTTTAGATGTATTTGTGTGTACATATAGGTGCATATAAGTCACATTTGCATACATTTTTCTAAAAATATGGTTATTACAGATTAAATATACATATTTATTCATAAGCTATAGTACTTTTCAATAAATATTTTATACTATGTAAACAAAAAAAAAAAAAAGGAAAGAAAGAAAACGGCTTACTTTTTCTCAGATGTGCTATTCTCAGAGGCCTTAAGAAATGGTGCCCCTATCACATAACCCAGAGCATATCCAACCACTCCTGAAGCTTCTGCAAGACCTACAAATGAATATTGAATATCAAGCAACTTCTTAAGCCAGCTTTGTCATAAGATGATAAACATTAATTGACTGAAATGAATTACTTCTGAAAGCTTTTTCTAGCATTTTGTATTAGAGTTCTCCAGAGAAAGAGAACCAATATTATATATGTATAATATCAATATTATATATACACACACACTGATGGATTTTGAGAAACTGTTTCAAACAATTGTGGGACCAAACAAGTTCTAAATTTGTAGGGCAGGCCAACAGGTTGGAAATTCAAGTAAGAGCTGATGCTGCAGTATTGAGCAGAATTGCTTCTTCTTTGGGAAAACTCAGTCTTGGCTCTTAGGACCTTCAACTGATCGGATGAGGCCTGGCTACATTATGGAGGTGATCTGCTTTACTCAACGTCAACTGATTGTAAATGTTAATCACATTAAAAAAAAAATAGCATCACTAAAACATCTAGATTAGTGTTTGGCCAAACAACTGGGTGCCATAAGTTAGTCAAGCTGTCACGTAAAATTAACCATCATGCATATTGACCAATGCATGTATTAGAGAAACTCAGATAATTTAATTATATAAATCATTATACCTTATTTAATCAATATATTTATGTAATATAAATAAATGTTTATCTTCAATATAAATATAAACTTAATATACCTTATTTCACTTTAATTTGTGGTACTATAGTAAGATGATATTTTAACATTATGATAACTATTCCATCCTTCACTTTAGCTGCCAGGGTGGCAACATATGGCAATACAGTAAGCTTTTCTCTGCAGTGTATAGATGTGTTTTAATTTTTATTAAGCAGAACCAAAAGTAAAACCAGCAGATTTTCTGCCACCTTTGACCAGTGCTAATAAATTATGCAATTTCTTTTCTAAAAGCAAACATAAATATGAATATTATATTATCTACTTTAGTTTATTGGCATGACTTTTTTTACTTCTGCTGGAAAATAATTATTTTTGTGCAAAATTCTATTTTCTTTTAATTAACTTTCACAATAAGTATGTAGAAACAACTTTTTTTTTTTTTCCAAAAATGGTAATTAGATAACCTTGAACAAATAGAGGCTCTATCAGGACCAGAATCTACTGCAATATAAGAAAGTACACATTATTCTGAGGTATATCCAGGATTACTTACTGTAGGATATAGTAGCAGAAGACATTGTAAATAGGGGATACTACACTGTGTTTATTTAAATAACATACCATTTCTCTCCTTCATAGGATGAACAACATTATGTTTTCAATTAACTTCAAAATATCAGAGGCCGAAAAAAGAATGAGTTAATATATATAAAGAGCTTAGTATAATGATAATTGTTTCAGCACCACACTGACTGCAGTACTGAAGAGGTATAAAACAATGTCCTATTTCCCTTATGGACATGATGGCAGCAGCTTCCCACCTGCTTCCCCAAAGTTTAAACAAGCAATTATTCAAGCAATTCAATGCAGTAATTTTACATTTTTTTGCTAGAGAAATGAACATTAGCCTACATAGCTTAATATGACTATATATACGTATAGTTTTTATTACTTAAGAAAGAATGTATTTTCTCTATTGCTCTATATATTTTTAGTGACCTTCAGATGACTTGTCTAATCTCAAGCACCTTCTCAGAATTCGGTGGCTCAATATGATTTTAATGTTAAGCATACCAGTTACCATTTATTACCATATTATCATAAGGGTTAATAATTAGCACTTCTATATCAGTTTAAATATGCACACCAAAATGTAAAAACTTAATGAAAATTCAAAATGGGTCAATTGTATTAGAGGAGGGAAAAAACTCGCCTAAATAGGTACCAGCTGAGTGTGTGGTGACGCTGTCATCAATATAGGTTAACCCAAGGATATAAATAGGCATTCCTGCTATTCCCTGCACAGTCTGCCCAAGGATGAAGAAAGATACATATTTTGATTGAAATGATAATGTGCTTTTCTGGCAAGTTTTGAAAGCCATTGATTCTTGGCAAATACCTTTTGAAAAGAGGATAATTACATTGTTGTAAATAGAATTCAGAAGTTAAACATAAAACAAACATGCAGTATTCTTTATCAGATATTTTACTTTTTATAAGCTCTTTCCATCATTATGCTTTTTTCTTTTAGCTAATATTTCATTTACATTAAATATAGTAGTACTATAAGCAATAATCATGTTCTCAGAAAAATGCAGTGATAAAAGAAAATTATGTGAATACTGGAAAAGATGCATGTATAAACCAAAATATAAATGTGCATGCACAATTGTATACACACACTTAAGTGTGCATAGATATGTCTGTATACATATACATTTACACACTCACATATACATATATAATTCTTCTTAAATTTGGCAGCTGGTTGACCTGACTTTGGACCCCAGGATAAAATTATTTCTAATGTTCTGGATTACCTGAATTATCAAAGATTACCTTCTGAGTTTAGTTCTATGTCCACTTCTTTATATTAGCTTTACATCACTAACTTCTAGAACACGGATTCATAAGCACAAGGCATTACACAACACAAATTTCTTTCTATTAGAGTTAGTTATTATATGGTCATCCAGTAGATTTTAAATTTCTTTAGGTCACAGTATATGGGTATTTCTTATGCTTTTTTTATTCACATGGTTATAGAACAGTACTAAATAAATGTGTAATTACATTTGTTATTAGATTGGTAGGTACAGGCAATACTATTAGATCATATTGATTGTGACCATTTTGGTTGAAATTTAACAAATGCCCTTAAAATATTAGGGTGGAAAGCTTATTAAAGTGCTGATTGCAAAATAGTACACAAATGGAAATTTTCAACTGGCTTAGTATCCATATGGGATGATATGTTAGTCCATATCAAATGAGAGGAAGTCTCTAGAATTGTGATTCAAATGCTCATGGTTCAATTTTATATAGGCATACATATTAACTTGTGGTAAGATCAGATTCAGTGTGATATTTCCAACAACCTACCCTCTTAGTTCCTTGAACTCTCCTCCTCTCACACATTGTACTCTACCCACCTCAGCTACTCATTTTAAATGTCAAAAATAATAACTACAAACCTTCCCTAATTGCAACTTCAAGCATCTACTCTAAGCACCACTGTCTTTCCAGCTCACTCCTTCTAGTAACCCAATTCCAACAATCATTAAAACTCACCAGGACCTATAATCCATTTACTCTGTTCCTTTTCACTATCCTAATGTTCCCTTCATGTCCTTACTACTCTCATTATCATAAGAACACTTTTAATTTCCTTGCTCTCTTTCAGGTCATGCCCCTGGTAAAACTGCAGCCCTAGTCAAATTAACTCTTTCCCCCACTCTATACCTACACGCTTTTAAAGCTGAATGTGGCTGGAGAAAAATACACAACCGTGCAAATCCTACTTTGAATTCAAGATTAATATATTCAAGGAGCTCCTGCATGCTCCTGATAATCAAAAAATAGATCCCTAGTCTATTTACTCTTCCATTTTCCCAGAAAATTCAACTTTTTTGATTTCTTTCTCCTAGGGATCACAGTCCTAAGCTTCCTAGCTTCCTGTTGACTGATATCTGAAAGCAAATATTTTTGACCAATAGACCAAAACTAATCTTTTAGTGCTCTCTTTCATACTAAAACAGTCTCTTTTTTGGACTATAAGTTATATGGTCACACTAAGTAACAATCAAGAGATGAGAGAATTTCAAGACAGATAGAGTGACCAGTATTACCAAACACTGGTGACAGTTCAAGAAATATAATAATAAAAAGATTTCACATTGTATTAAATAGCATGAATTGCAGTGATAACTTGGTGAAAATAGTTTTGTTGCAGCATTTAGGGTGAAAGGCATATTAAAGTGGGCTGAAGAAAGAATAGCAGATAAAATCAGGAAGTATGGACAATTTTTTCAAAAAATTTGTCCATTAAAGTTAGGAAGATATGTAAAGTTCTAAAAAGAGAACTGCAAAACATGTCAATTATTGTTTCTATTGTCTAAGATGGGAAGAACTTGAGCACATTTAAGTGCCAGTGATAGGAGGATGTGCAGAAAGAGGAGGGAGAAAATCACAGTGGAACAAAGTCCCCAAGGAAGCACAGAATACAGAATGTTTAGCAGGGGACAACTCTTCCATTTTAACAGGAAGGAAGAAGCAAAGAATATCAACCCACAAAATAGGTAGAATTATAAATTCTATGTAAAGAAGTGAAGGCAATTTTCTTTTATGACGTGTATTTTCCATCCAACACAAAAGATAAGAGTTAAATGGGGAAAGTCTGAAATCCTTGTTGTGAATTATGGAAGAGAGTGGACTAAAAAGAAAAACTGTTTTCAGGAGAACAAATCCATCAGAGAGCACAATTGAGAATTAAGGTTGACAGCAACAAATTCATTATAGGACTAGTCAGCAGCCTATATGTAATAGGTAAAGGAAAGATGTATGGTTCGATCAAAAGTTTTACAGGGTGGGACAAGAAAGGACAGTGGGACAACATAGCTTAGGATAATGATTAGAGTGTGTTTGAAAAATGCTAAATTTCATATTAAGGAACATAAAATCAGCTATAAATGAAGAGAAATAACAACAAGGAAAATCTGATAAAGGGAGAAAGTAGGTATTATTGTACTGGAGGTTCCATTGAAAAGAAGGAACTTTTCTGTCTTTGTTATATGAGTGACTTTAAAGAATTGGTGGGTATAGTCAGAGAGCTGGGTAATAGACATTTAGGAAGTTCTCAGTAAAGGGAAAGTGTACTGAAACCATGGATGTGTGTGGTGGTCACTTAAATGTAGATCTCCAGGAACTAAAGATCAGAATGTAATGCAGGTGTTCTCATGAACTTGTGGAGAAAACTCAATTTTAACATCTCAAAGATGTGAGTATGATATCTATATGTTATCTGAGTCACAGGGGCTAGAGATTAACAGGTCATCAGTGCAGATAACTGGGATGGGGTTTGGGGAGCAGGGATAGTAGGAAGTAGTTGTAAATGGACTGTGCCAGACAGGCTCAGACCACTCATAAGAGAAGATGAGCATAACAGCTAACTGGAGATTATAGAAAGAGGACAGAGTCAGAGAGATATGTAGAAAAGAAAAAGAGAAGGATAGGAGAAAAAAGGATAAAATAAGAGAATATAGAAACTCTGTGTGTGTATGTTTGTGTATGTGTGTGTGTGTATAAACTGAGATATGAACATAGAGTAGAAAAGTCATTATGTAAGAACTAAACTTTCAAACACAATAAGTTGAATATCTGCATAGATAGATGTATGAAATGAGCACTTCTACTACAAAGACTGTTTACTTTATTTTCTACTTCCCTAATACTAAGTGCAGAGTCACCCTGTAAATGCCCTACAATTCATCTAACAAAACCTATTTAGATCCAGCAATCCCACTTCAAAGGAATGGAAATCATCAGGCTGAAGAGATGCCTAAACTCCCATGTTCATCACAGATCTATTTACAATAGCCAAGACATGAAACCAACTTAAATGTCCATCAACAGACTCCTGGATAAGGAAAATGTGGTATATATACACAGCGGAATACTACTCTACCATAAAAAAGAATGAAATTCTGCCATTTGCAGCAACATGGATGAGATTGGAGAAAATTATGTTAAGTAAAATAAGCCAAACACAGAGAGAGAAATACCACATGATACTGCATGTCCTCACTGATAAGTGGAAACAAAGGAAGAAAGAAAGAGAGACAGAGAGAGAGAGAGAGAGATAAAGAGAGAAAGAAAGAAAGAAAAAGACAACAAAAGTATGTTGAACTTCCAGGAGAGAACCAGTCTATGCTTCCTAGAGGTAGGTGGGGAGAGGGAGAGGGGATTGGGAGAGATGGGTATGGGGCATGAAGAATAATTACTATTCGTAATAATGAATATGCTAATAATATTGATTTGATCATCACATGTCATACACAGCTGATGATAGTCAATGCTGTACTCCAAAAATATGTATAATTAATTATGTTTCAACAAATAAATAAATAAAAGTTTGAAAACCACCCTCTTTAAGTATATTAGTATCCAAAGAAGGATCAATAAATCAATAGCTTTCTAAGAAATGCACACACACAAAAATACAGTTCTGTGGAACTTCAAATAACATTTATCTAGTAAGAATAGTGAAAAGATTGTGGAATAAATTGAAAATAAAAAACAAATTGAAGAAGTCACCAGTCTTTTCAGATTCAAGTACTATGTCAAAGAGCAGCTCCCATTTTGGAATGGTAGGAGTAGCTAGAAAAGGAGTCTGACCCTTTTTTGTGTGTCTTCCACAATGTGTTTAATTAATCCCTTTATTCTCACCTCAACACACAAGGTGAGAATAAAGGGATTAATTAAAACACATTGTGGAAGACATAAGGAATTACTGAAGTTCTCAAGAGAGTTATAATATATATTAATTGATAAAAGAAAAACAATTTCACAAAATAAGTATCCCAGAATATTCTTTCACCTCCTCCCTGGGCTCATATCTTATATGAAAGGGTCTATGATTATGACATATAAGTTCACTAGGAAGCTACAATTAATTAGTGATTTTGGTCACATAAATTGATATGCATGGATGAATAGGCAGACAGACAGGAATCACAGTCTACTTAAGTTCCTTGAGCCAATAGTTTAAGTAAATACTGATTAGATGCATGACAGTATATTTTAAAATCTTACCTTCAATTTCTGTCTTCATTTCATAACTTCTATTATTAAAGAATGGAAAGGCGAAGAAAAGTGACCCAACTCCAATTAAAAAGGAGGAAACTGCCATCCATGTTGTTCTTTTTGCTCTCCCTCCATAGTATGCTACAAATATTGCTATCAGGCAAGATGAAATATCATAACTAGATTGCAGTACTGACTCCTCAATGATTTTCAGATAATAATCCTTCTGAAAATTGGCAATGCTCACATCTACAAGACCAAATATCATACCTGAAATGTAAAAAGAAAAAAGAAAGCAAGAATCTGCATTTTAAGAGACAAAATAGATCACAATTAAAATTATTACAAAGCAAAACAATTTACATTGATATAAGTTTATTTTACATTGTTCTGATGTTTAAACACTGTAAGCATGTAAAGATTCCCTTTCTAACATAAGCCAGGCACAGACAGAGATACACCATATGTCCTCACTCATAAGTGGGAGCTAAGAAAGTATGAAAGAGAGAGAGAGAGAGACAGAGAAAGAGAGGAAGGAAGGAAGGAAGAGATGGAAGTGAAGGAAGGAAGGAAGGAAGGAAGGAAGGAAGGAAGGAAAGAAGGAAGGAAGGAAGGCCACAATAAAACACAACTTTCAGAAGGAGAGAAAAGACCTATAGTCACCAGAGTAATTGGATAAGGGATTCAAAGAGTAATTATGATATGTAATGATGAACATGCTAATACTATTGATTTGATTATCACATATTATATACAGATACTGATAGTCAATTCTGTACCCCATAAATATGTATAATCGAAAGTAAATAAATAATTTTTTAAGGAATGAATAAATAAAAATAAAGCACAAATATGCTTTAACCTCTAGGAAATATTTGCTAATTAAATTTTTGAAGCTATTTGTTAACTACCTCTATGAGTAATTTACTGAAGAATGCTGACTATTGTATCTCACTTAGTACTGATCCTTATTTAAATGTATTATATTTCAATTATAAAAATTAATAAGTAATCTAATAATTGTTTATTTACCATCTAGAATAGGAAATAAAACATTATCGAAATATTTGAAGCCCAGTATGTACTTCCCAAACACATTCTTCTCCCTCCCCTCCATAACCAGTATTCTGTATTTGACGTTTACCATTTTTGAGCCTTTTAGATAATGTATAAATCCTTAAACAATATAGAGTATTGTTTTTCATGTCCTTGAGCATTAAATAAATGCTATCATACTATGTGCATTTCTATCTGTAGGCATCCAACTAGAAAAAAAAATCATACTAAGTGTTTGAAACAAAAATAAACTGATATAGGGATTGGTTACAAAAGCAGTACATTTATTGGAGCAAAAGGGAAAATGGTTATTAATCAAAACTCATGATATCTATATAACCAAAGTTTCTGAAGCATGGGCTGCGCTACTACTGCTGGAACTGCAATCGCTACCTCTTTCTGCAGGAAGCTAGGCGCCCATACTCTTCCTGATGGCTATGAGAGGCAGCTAACAGTCGCCTGCTGATTCTGCTGCTCCTACAGTTGCCAGAGCCAGAGCCCAGGAGCACTGTAATGCTGAATCATCCACTGTTGCTGCTGCTGATGGAACCACATTTATTCCTGAGCATAAATATAGGAGCCTTCAATCACCCAGCATTTCTCCTGCTGCCAAAAACACTACTAGAAACAGAGAGGGAAAAAAAGAGGCTTCCCTTCACCTCTTTTCAAATCTACTGTCAGCCTGTCCCTGGCAACACCTAAGAGGAAGCCAGCTGGCAAGGAACACTGGGAAGTGTAGTTTACAGGCTGCCAGTCCCCTTGCAAATAGGCGAGTCCAAAAGGGAAGCAATGGAGCTAATGGCCAACAGACACATAACTTGAAAAGTTCACCCTTTAGACTACTCAGGATACATTTTCATCCTTCTTCCCTATTTGAGCTTCCATATCAAACAAATAGCAACATCATCATACTTCTGCCTAATATATTGCAATTATCATTCTTACAAGGATGCCCTTACTCTTTCCCAAAAAAAGAGAGACACATAGTCCAATCGGTTGCCAAATTCATCTCAGGGTGATGTTAATCCTTCTAGTTTAGTCACAAACTTGAATAGATTTTCTTTAACCTAAAGACTAAATTGCAAAGGTAACTGCCAATAATTAAGCAAACATATAGCAGTCCTAAATAAACTTGAGAGAATTGTATTGCCGAAGAAACCACAAGCTAGACTAACAGCCACAACTAGTTTAACAGACCAACACCATCAAGAAACAAGATACAAAAACTTTGCTGCACCCAAGAGAGGAATTTTTTTCAACTCTCACTTGAGATGTGGCCAAGGAGGATAATGGCCAAGGGAGGAATTAAGTCCTACCAGTAACTTAGTCCATCACTAGGATGGAGGTATTAATTTCCCTTCTAACTGAGGCATATTCTGTAACCTAGAGACAAATTTACAAGGTTATCTGCCTTACCTATAGTACAAATAGAAAAATAAAATAGGAAGGGAAAGAGAAAGAGAAAAAATAATTGGAATACATACATACATACATACATACATATATATATATATATATATATATATATATATATAAGCAGACACACACAAATATATGTATGTTTATGTGTGTGCACATAAAACAAACAAGAGAAAGTATATAGCTGCTACAGTTTTTATTACTCTAAATGTTTATGAAACTGCACTTAATATTTAAAACTTCCTTCTTCTAGTACTCACCCTCTTTTCTACTCCTTGATCCCAGATAACAATACACAGGTTGCTACCTCAAAGCATATCCCCCATTCTATAGGACTACACCCAAAACTTGTTTATCATTGTCTACTAGCTAGAGTCTTATCTGAGTCTTCAACAGGACATCATAATTATTTGCAAGGCTGAGTTTCTGATTATTGAGATATGTAGTAAGATCAGTGAATTCCATGAGCATGAACCTCCTGTTGTACTTTTTCTATAAATTGAGTTTCTTGGTTAGAAGCAATGTGCTGGTAAATATGATCAGGTAAATGATGCATAAGGCATTCATTAAGACCAATTATGAGAGTGCCGCCACATCATGGTGACAGAAGAAGAACCCATACCCAGTATAAATAACTATTTCAGTGAGGAGAAATTACTGTCCATGCCATAACAGAAGCAGAACTATGTGATCAGCCTCCCTCCAGGTAACAGTTGAATTCACTAAGGAATGGAGCCATTTCTTAGATTATGTTGACTTTTCCTGGTAGCAAGGCAGGCCCTCGACAGTGCAATAGCCAGATCAGCCCTGGTGAAGGTAAGGCTGTGCATTCAGCTCTTGTATAAACACCATCCTTGATGTGATTGTCACTATAAACAAGAGCCCATTGAACAAGAGAAAGAATGGCTTAGGGAAAGAGGCTAATATCCACAGGGTGTTTATCTATCCACCTCATTATCGATCATTTCCTATGCAATGGATTTCTTCTGGTGAACATAGAATAACTCTGCCCATTTGGAGAGACACACCATTTGCCCAGTCTTCCTAATCACCAAATGGCGAACCATTAGGCAATGGTCAGCATGGTATCCAGGCAATATGGACAATCAGATATATTGCTCAAAGCTCTGTCCACTGGGAGGATTCTTTTTTTTTTTTCTGTTTTTCATGGCTTCCCCTGACTGGGGCTATAATGTTACCACAACACACTTCCACCTTTGAAAAACTACAGAGGCCCACCAGAAGCAATGTCTCTTTCTTAACAGTGAGTGGTACAAATGAAGAAGCTTTCCCTCCATTTTAAGAGATAGCCTTACATACTTCGAAGCAATTAGTCCCTAGAAGCATTACTAAAGTAGCAAACAAATTTTTGGTATGTAAGATATTTCCTCCCCAGGACAGACTTTATATTAGTCATTCCAGGAAGTCTAAATCTGATTCTAACTATGAGCATGGCAGCAATAAGGGGTAGTGGGATGGGTCATGAGGGGAATCAGCATTCCCTTTACTCAGGCAAAGTCAATTTAGTGTCTTCAAGCAAGGGATTGTCTTCTCTTTAGATACAGGTGGAATAGTTGCTCCTACTGGCAAAGGAGGTTCAGGATCTGGGG
Organism: Cynocephalus volans; assembly: GCF_027409185.1. Taxonomy (NCBI): domain Eukaryota; kingdom Metazoa; phylum Chordata; class Mammalia; order Dermoptera; family Cynocephalidae; genus Cynocephalus; species Cynocephalus volans. The sequence goes on from NC_084461.1 coordinate 88,986,808, forward strand.
GTTCGTGGTTCTCAGACTAACCAAATTCCACCCAAATGCCTTTATCACAATTTTCAGGGTTTTACTTCACTCCAATCAATGTCCCTAATCTCACATAAGTGGTGAGCTTGTAAGTTCAACTTATGTTACAGTTCTGCAGCCTGTGAATAAGGATTGGTATTTCTCAAAATAAACCATATGTGGCTAAAAAAGATAAGAGATTCTTATAGAACCATCAGAGAAGCTCACATGTTTCCTAACCATGCTGCAAACTTCTCATTTTCTTTCTGTAAACCCTCCAGTGCAGTCAGAAGCAGTCAGGCAAACCCAGAATCTTTGCAGTCAGAAGTCCCATCGTGGGAGTCAATTGCAGTAGCTATTGGGTCTCCCAAAGCCTTGCCCTCAATAAGAACTCTGTCCTAAACAATATTTTAAATAACTCTTTTCTCACTACATGCCAAAGACTTCTAGTGAACCACAAACACAAATATCACTGTTTTCATTGCTTTCAAGACAAATCAAGTCAGATAACCAATTCCACATTCCCATCTTTGAGTGTTTGTTTTGTTTTGTTCTTCCTGGTTGAATTAGTCCATTTTTGTTGCTTATAACAAAATACATGGAACTGGGTAGTTTATAAAGAAAAAAGAAACTAATTGCTTACAGTTTCTGAGTCTGGGAAGTCCGAAGTCCATCTGGTGGTGGAAATAATGACCCACAAGTCTCACATTGCAACATGGCGGAAGCACAGAGAGCAGAGAGAGAGCAAGACAGACTCTCTTCTCCTTTTGAAGCCCTCAGAACCACGCCCCTGACCATTTTTAATCCATTCACTACTGCACAATCCTACAATCGTATAACCTTTTCAAAGTCTCCACCTTTCACCATAATAGGATTTCCCACCCTCTTAACAGTTACAGTGGGGGCTAAGTTTTAATACATAAAACTTGGGGGACACAATTCAAGTTCCAGTGAGTTCTGGGGAGACACAATTCAATCCACTACATTGGTTCAATGCCTGGTATAGAGTACTATATCAAAAATCATGACTTTTGTAACTTATAGACAAATTACTTTGATTACATTGGTGAAACTAAAAAAGTTTATTCAAAACCTTTTGAAACTTCTTTATATTATACATCAGAAATTTTTCAAAAAATAAAAGAATAATTATTCTTAATGCACACTTATACACTTTAACCAATCTTAGCCATACTTATCTCTAATAAAATGTTATTCATGTTTTTCCTGAAGAATATACTCTAATATTTTATTTCTAATAGTTTTCATAAAATTAGCTGCAATTCATTGAAGTTGCTTTTTACAGTTTTGCTGTAGAGGGTTAACTCAGCAAGCTCAAGATGTTAAAAAGGCCCATATTCAGGACTGGCCCTTGACGAGCTCCTGGAAGATGAGCTCTAAGTCCTTGGAATACTCTGCCTAATAAGAATGCTTTCATATGGCTGAAGTCTTAGACCAGATTGAACCAGTATGATCACAAAGTTTATGCTACCATGTGATTTATGGTGAACACCATTTTTGTTGTGGGGTATGGGGAGTCTGAGTAGCTGAGGTTAGTCATATAGGTGCTGCGTACCTATGTGACTGACCCCCCAAAAAACCCTGGACACCAAGGCTCAGGTAAGCTTCCCTGGTTAGCAGCTCTTTGCATGTGTTGTCACATATTGTTGCTGGGTTAATTAAGTATGTCCATATGACTACACTGGGAGAGGACACATAAAACTTGGGTCTGATTTTTTCCAAACTTCATCTCATGGGCCTTTTCCCTTTGCTGATTTTAATCTGTATTTTTTCACTGTAATAAACCATAACCATGAGTATAACAGCTTTTTCTGAGTCCTGTGATGTCCTTAGTCTGATGAATCATTGAATCTGAGTGTAGTCTTAGGGACTCCCAAAACAATAGTTAATAAATTTAAAGTTGCCTCCAATTGACATGTCACTGTGTATCATGACATTTTAATTAAGAAAACACTCTCTACAAGTGTGTACATATCTAGTAAGCACAAAGAAAACACTACAGAATGGAGGATGCTTTCAATTATATTTTGGTGTTGAAATATTTCAACCAAAATATTCCATTCAGAGAATCTTTCTTTGACAAATATTTTTCAAGACAAAATTCTTCAGATAAGTTGTCTCAATTTTAAATGTTTCACCAAATTTAGCTATGCAAAGCTATAGGCCTACTTGAGTTCATTCAGTCTTATAAAGAATATAAATTTACCTAATCAAGAATTAAGACACTATCCAAATATCCTTCCCCAAAATAGAAATTTTTATAAAGCACAGTTATAGAATTTTTAAAATAAGTATTGTATGTTACTCAAATTCTCATAGTTTAATTTGTTTAGTTCTTCTGTTGGTTTGGGAAGGATGAATTTTAATATCTTCCAATTGTTAAGCTTTGTTTTCGATAATTGTAATTTAACAAAATCTAATATTTAAGTAGTATTAAGCTTCATTCATTGAATACTTTCATTAAAGATTTCCAACTGCTTTTAAACAAAAATGCAACCAAAAATTAGAGAACTTATTTATAGAACAGTTCAAAACCATTATAGGACTCTGAAGTTGATTTATGAAATAGTTATTCAAGGCCCAACATTGTAAAATCTATTGTATCTAGGAGGCAAAGAGAGGCAATGTATGTTAGCAAGATGAAGTATTGATACATATAAACTTGAATGTAAAGAAATATTTGTAAATTTTAAAATATTACAGTTTGTTAGGATGCAATTGTGAATTATTTGTTTACCAATTCCAAGCACATTTCTGCCCCACAGCTTTCTTAGTTCCATAAGAACATTGTCTTTACCATGGTACTGTTCACCAAAATTTCTATTACTATTATTTTCACAGAAATAAATAATTTTATCTTCAATGTTGAAAATTTAAAAGAGTAGCATTTACAGCAAAGTCAGATGTTTATCTTCAGCAAAATGAACTTTCAAAGTTTTCCTTTAATTACATAAAAAACAAACCATTATTGAAATTAATTAAGTCCCTGATGGCACTAATAGAAAACTGGTATTATTTAACAGTTTGAAAAATTATTATTCTGCTAATGGGGCCAATTCATCACTTTAATTTTCACATGTGGATAGAAAAATTTGTAATAGAAAATGAGCAAAATTAAATTAGAACAGTTATTGAATCTAAATTAAAAAGTCATGCTTCACAGTATTTGGTAAGTAAACCTTCTGCAGTTGCATGTGTTATATCATCTCCTTTCACCTCAGTCTTCTAAAATAACCATTAACTTCAGCAGATTCATGTCTTTTGGTTTTCATGTCATCAGTAATAGCATCATGGCCCTTTCATAAATAGTAAATGTCAAAAGTATGCAAGTCTTCGTCAACTTTCTCAAAAATAGCATATACCATTTTTGAGTTCATTGTTCCAAAATGGCTTATTAGAAAATTAAAAAGTATCACAAAGTAATAAAATCAATAAGTGATGGTGATATATGCTATAAAATAAATGAAAACACCATGGCAGCAAGGGTGCTTAGACTATTCTCTATATAGTCTATGACTTTATTGTTCAGCCTGTTTCCTACAAATATTTCAAGTACAACTAATCTATAATTTCTAATGCTTCCCACTGACCCTACCAACAGGTAGCCTAGTGACACACATTCACACATTTTGCAGGTTACAGCACGGGCCATGAGCCATGGCAAATCCGGCTAACACACCAAGTGAGAGGCAGAACCAGCAGCACCAAAAATTTGCCCAACCACCCATTACTGGAAAGAATTAATTTCATTGCTTGATCCAAGATTATTTAATTTATCAGGAATGCTCTTCACACTGTCCCTGGAAAGAAAGTTTCATTAACATTATATGTAGACATGGCCTAGAAAGAAAGATGGGTTATTGCTGGTTGTCTTTTAGATTTAACTATGTGTCAGAGTAAGGACTCTATTCACCACATGATTTTTACCCACAGTAAAACAAGACCAGAGCACAATCAAGAAGTACAAAGTTGAGGCCAACTAAATCCATCACAACTTATTTAAATAAACTATTAATAATAGTACCTAGCAAAAAAAGGAAGGGAAAGGAATTGTAATGAAAAAGTGAGACAAGAGGCATAAATTGGACTGTCCCAGGATAATAGGAATGTATAGTTGACCTATTTAAATAGTAAATTAAAATGAGTTCCCTTACAATAAGGCAATTAACTAATATATCTACACACATTGCAGGAGCCTACGAAGCAAGCACACTGGAACCAAAAAGTAAAATCTTTTCTATGTAATGGTACTGACAAAGTTTAACATTATGACAGCTGGCAAAGAAAAATACATAAAGGGCCTGGGTACATTTTCACAGAGCAGTCAGAAGGATGAATTTGGAGTTTTAGCATCAATAAACTGATATTGATATTGACAGGCAATGAATTTGATGAATTGATTCTGAAAGAATTTGCATTAAGTGCACATTCCAACACAAACTACTTCATAAAAGAAAAGGAACACATCCAAATTAATTTCATAAAGCCACTATTATCTGTCACTAAAGACAGACAAAAAAAAAAAACATTCCAATAAACCAATACTCTCACAAAAACAAAAATTATTAACAAAATTTTGGGAAATTTAATCCAGCAATATATAAAAAAAGATAAAAATCCAGTCAAGAGAGTTTATCCCAGGATTGCAAGGTAGGTTAAATATCTGAGAATCCAAAAAAAAAGAAGCAATATATAATTTTCATAGAATAAATTTTAAAAACAGTATGATCATCTCAATAGGTGCAGGTAAAAGCACTTGATAAAATTCAACCCCAATTCAAGATAAACAATTCTCAGCAAACTAAGAAGAGAAGGGAACATCCTCAAATTGATGACGGGTATCTGGAAAAAACCTACAGTTATCATATTCAATTGTGAAAGGCTGAATGCTTTCTATCTAAAAATCAGGAAAAATCAATCAATATCTCTTTACAATTTCTATTCAGCATTGTACTGGAGAGGTCCCACCCAGTGCAATAAGATAATCAAAAGTAATAAAAAGTTTACAGATTGGGAAGAAAAAGTAAAACTATCCGTATTCATAGATAACATGATCATGTGTGTAAAAAATCCTAAGGTATCTGCATTTTTTAAAAAAAGCTTCTGTATTAGTTTCTGTTGCTTATAACAAAATACCTGGAGAACTGGGTGATTTATAAAGAAAATGAAATTTATTGCTTACAGTCCTGAGGCTGGGAAGTCCAAAGTCCAGGGAGCATATTTGGTGAAGGCCATGATGGTGGCGACAGTGTTGGCAGGGTACATTGCGAGATGGTGGAGCAAAGAGAGCAGAGAGAGACCAACCTCCTCATTCATTCTATTCACTCTCCTTTTAAAGCCCTCAGAACCATGCCCTGACCACCATTATTAATCCATTCATTACTGCATCGTCCTATACAATCACCTCTTCAAGGCCCCATCTTTCAATTACCATAATAGGATTTCCCATCCTCAACAGTTACATTAGGGATTAAGCCTCAGTGAGGTTGGGGGGCATCTATAACAGCACGTATACAACTAATACATTAATTTGGCAAACTTGCAGGATAGAAGATCTGAATAAAGAGATACATTGTATCCAGTCATCAGAACACTCAATGTTGTTAAAATGTCAGTTTTCTCCAAATCTATAAAATCAACCAAATCCATATTAAAATCGCAGTAAGTCTTTTAAAAAAATAGGCAAATTGATTCTAAAATTTATATGGAACGGCAAATTATCTAGAATAGCCAAAACAACTTTGTATACATTTAAAAGGGGGGATTTTATTGTATGTAAATTATACCTAAATAAAGTGGAAGTATGAAAGGAAGGAAGGGAGGGAGGAAAGCATGGCCTGAGTCTGCACATAATGAAACATCAAACAGACCAGAATGAAGTTCAAACCACTTAATGAAAGACCTATAGTCTTTAAGACTTTCAAGGACATAAGAAACAGGGAAAGAATGGAGTATTCAGTTTAAAGCAGACTTTAACCTGACCTTAATATCACTTTAATATGACAACTAAATGCAACATATGTTCCTGGATAGAATTCTGGGTCAAAAAGGAAAAGGAGAAAATATTGAGGCAAATGGCAACATATGAATGGGCCACCAGTTCATAATTAGATGATAGTATTGCACTAACGTTCCTGACTGGGAGGAGTGTATGATGCTTATGTAGGAGACTGTCTCACTTTGGTAAAACACACTGCAATAGTTAGCAGTAATGGGACTCCAAGTCTGAAAAAGTCTATACTAATATGTAGAGGGAAAGAGAGACTGAAGGTACACACGTGGTAAAATGTTACTGGGTGACAAGGATGCACAAGTTCTTGGTTTCGCCTTTGCATCCTATCTGTATTTTTAAAGTCATTTCAAAATTGTTTAAAATGTAGCTAAAAATAATAAATAGATCAATTAATAAATTTTAAAATTAAGATATATATCATTTATATGAATGCAAGGCTCTGTTCTATACCAGAACTGAGCTAATAACCTAGATGAACTCAGTTAAGTGATGGAGCTAAAACCATTCATTGTCAACCGCTTGTTCAAATACCTTCAATGGCTACTCATTACCCACCTAATAAGGTGATTAAATTAAATGAGATAATGCTTGTAAAGCACCTTATTCATGATTCAGCACAGTGGGAAGTAAATACCTTTTAGTATCCTTTCAAAATTCTGTCTGGTGTTTAAAGGCCTTCACAATCTGGCCACAATCTGTCTTTTTTTTTCTTTTTTAATTCATTTATGCATTCATTACATGTTTATTGAATGTCTTCTCTGCTTCAATCCCTATATTAGGTCCTGGTTAGATGCAATGAATCATATAAAAATAATTTCTCCCTTAAGGTGCTTAGATGAAAATATTATCCAGCCAAACTTGTCATTCACCATTCTGAAACAACAGCTTTCTGAAGCAAAGCACTCATTCATTCATTCATTTCATTATTCAACAAATGCTCCTAATACTCCTTAATTATATCCCTGACTGTCAGAACTGTACCTAAATACTAATGTATGGTTCAAATGCCTCTTCCTTCAAGAAAGTTCTTTGATGATCTCAAGACAAACTGATGTGTCCTTCTCATGTGGTTCTTACCCCATACAGACTTTTTATTGCACTTATTTAGACATAACATTTCAGTGCAAAATGAGATCAGATTTGGCAAATTCCAATGTCATCGGTGTAAAGAGGCTAGTAAAAAACCTAGATATAATGGGGGTGGTGAGAGTTGTGATCAAGTAGAGAATGTATGCCCCATCTAAAGGTGGTCAAATTCACATTCTTCTGCAAACTTTGTAGGCAAAAATAAACACCCTGGAGTTTCAGTTCTCTAATATAGATTACTTTAAGTCCCACCCCACACCCTCAATTCAGATGAGGAAACAAGATCCAGTAGAAAGTGGCTTAGCCAGAGTATCTCAAAACTGTGGACAAAGTAGGAACAATCTGGTAATCACAGACAGTTTTCAACCTTATTTTAAGCTCCAAGTGATTCAACGCCAAACTTCTCAGAGTTGGTGACCGAATAAGGTTCAAAGACTCAACAACACCGTCTCTCCAGCCGGCTATCTGAAGGCCAGGCCCCTGTCACCCACACTGTGTAGAATGGACTGTGTCAATCACGTGCTGCAGGTGAGCAATGAGAGGAGCCCCAGCCTCCCGTTAACTTGCTTTGATTCTGGTCATGCGTTGAGAACGTCAGAGAACCCAGCCTGCCGCTGGGCCCCTGCAGCGCGTCGTCCACACACCACACCTCCCTGTGCCGCCTCACCACGCGGGCAACCCGGGGCGGCCCCGCCGCTGCCCTCCCAGGACGAACCCGCCCCTCAGGCTCACCTTGACATATGGTTAGGGTGCAGTAGACAAACAAGAAGCAGCGAACGTTGTTAAAACGCTGGCAGCAGCGGATGACTATGCAGCCCAAGCCACAAGTCCCCTCCAAACTGTCGTTCGGTTGTGGTTCTGGTGGCTTCTTCAAAATGGGGGGCTTGGCCCTTTTCTTCTTTTGGAATCTGCTGAACCTTATCAGGGCCGCTGGCAACGTTCTCAGATACGGGGGCCTTCTTCTGGCCTCACCGGCCTCAGTGCCCTTGGCAGGCCGGGCCTGCGCGGCCCCAGGCTGCTCTTGCACTCGGGCTTCCTTCATGGCCTCGCCAGGCCCTGCTGCGGCTCGGGCGCGGCTCACCCTGCGCTGCTCCGGGCGTCGCTACTGGCGCTTTCCCCGGCCGCGGGCGGCCGACCCTTCCTGAGTCAATCCCAAAGCCCGCCGGGCGAGGGCGTCCGAGGACTGGGGAGCCGAAAGGGCGCCTGCAGCCCAAAGGGCGCCTGCAGCCCAAGCCTCGAGAGGGAACGTTCCTCCTCCACGGGAGGCCAACGTCCCCGCAGGGGGGTTGACAGTTGCCCTGGGAGAACGTCCAAGGCTGTTTTCCTTCTTTGCTTCCACGTGGGGAAGGAAAATGAAAAAAAGCTAGAGTAACGGAAGTCAAAGAATGCTAATACTTATTTAATGCTTACTCATTGGGAAGAAAGGAAAGAGAAATATGCAAAAACGGGATGGTGGAACTGTCCCCCAATTTCTTCAGACTACTTTATTGTGGTGTCTTTTCTAACTGGACAATCTCACTAGAAACAGCCTGACAAAATTGTTGAAGGACCAGGAGAGACCAGAAGACTTGGAAAAGACACTTCCACCACAATGATAGATTTGGAAGAACAGAGATCAGAAAATATTGACCCAAAGATTTCCCTTAAGTGGTTTACACATAGAAATTATTGTCTTAGAAACTCTATCCCTGCCCAAGAACAGAAAGAATTATTATTTTCTTCACTAAATGAGGTCATGAGACCCAGAGGATGATTATTTCCCCAGGTATAAAAATCTTAACTGGAGAGAAAGAATGTAAGAGAACAGTAGCAGGATACGAAACGCATGTTTTATATGAAAATGGTACTTCTTACTGGTTTTCTTTTATTTTCTTTTATTTTGTCAGTATACAATGTGGTTGATTATTGTGGCCCATTACCGAAACCTCGCTTCCTCCTCCATCTCCCCACTCCCTCCCAACAACCTCATATCTGTTCACTTGTATCAACTTCAAGGAATTGTAATTGTTGTGTCTTCTCCCCCCGCCCAGTTTATTTATATATTTATTTATTTATTTTTAGCTCCCACATATAAGTGAGAACATGTGACATTTCTCTTTCTGTGCCTGACTCGTTCACTTAATGTAATTTTCACTAGGTCCATCCATGTTGTTGCAAATGGCAGTATTTCATTCTTTTTTTTAAAGCAGAGTAGTATTCCATTGTGTAGATGTACCACAGTTTCCATATCCACTCATCTAATGATGCACATTTGGGCTGGTTCCAACACTTAGCTATTGTAAAGAGTGCTGCAATGAACACTGGAGAACAGGTGTACCTTCGACTTGATGATTTCCATTCCTCTGGGTATATTCCCAGCAGTGAGATAGCTAGGTCATATGGTAGATCAATCTGCAATTGTTTGAGGAACCTCCATACCATTTTGCATAGAGGATGCACTATTTCGCAGTCCCACCAACAGTGTATGAGAGTTCCTTTTTCTCCACAACCTCACCAGCATTTATCATTCCCAGTCTTTTGGATATTAGCAATCCTGACTGAGATGGTATCTCAGTGTGGTTTTGATTTGCATTTCCCAAATGCTGAGTGACGTTGAGCATTTTTTCATGTGTCTGTTGGCCATTCGTATATCTTCTTTTGAGAAATGCCTATTTAGCTCCTTTGCCCTTTTTTAATTGGGTTACTTTTTTTTATTGTAAAGTTGTATAAGTTCCCTGTTTATTCTGAACATTAGTCTTTTGTCAGATGTATATGTTGCAAATATTTTCTCCCACTCTGTTGGTTGTCTTTTAACTCTGTTAATTATTTCTTTTGCTGTGCAGAAGCTTTTTGGTTTGATATAATCTCATTTGTTTATTTTTCCTTTAGTCACTTGTGCTTTTGGGGTCATATTCATGAGGTCTGTGCCCAGTCCCACTCCCTGGAGTGTTTCTCCTATGTTCTTTTTTAATAAGTTTTATTGTTTCAGGGCGTATATTTAATTCTTTAATCCATTTTAAGTTGATTTTGGTATGTGGTGGGAGGTATGGGTCTAGTTTCATTCTCCAGCATCTTGATATCCAGTTATCCCAGCACCATTTGCTGAAGAGGCAGTCTCTTCCCCAGTGTATAGGCTTGGTTCCTTTGTCAAAGATCAGATGGCTGTAGGTGTGCATGTTGATTTCTGGATTCTCTATTCTATTCCATTGATCCGTGTGTCTATTTTTATGCCAGTACCATGCTGTTTTGGTTATTAGAGCTTTGTAGTATAGTTTAAAGTCAGGTGGTGTTATGCCTCCAGCTTTATTTTTTATGCTCAGAATTGTTTTGGCTATTTGTGGTCTTTTGTTATTCCATATAAATGTCTGGATAGTTTTTTCCACTTCTGAGGAAAATGTCATTGGAATTTTGATGGGGATTGCATTGAATTTGTATATCACTTTGAGCAGCATGTACATTTTCATAATGTTGATTCTTTCAATCCAAGAGCATGTGCTATCTTTCCATTTTCTTGTGTCTTCTTTAATTTCTCTGAACAGTGGTTTGTAGTTCTCATTGGAGAGATTTTTCACATCCTTGGTTATTGATTAACTCTATTCCTAAGTATTTTATTTTATTTTATTTTATTTTAATGGTGGCTATTTTAAATGACCTAGCTTTCTTGATTTCTCTTTCTGCATGTTCACTATTGGAGTATAGAAATGCTACTGATTTTTGTGTGTTGATTTTGCATCCTGCAATTTGGCTGAAATCATTTATCAACTCCAAGAGTTTTTTTTGTAGAGGCTTTAGGCTGTTCGATATATAGGATCATGTCATCTGCAAACAGACACAGTTTGACTTCATCTTTTCCAATCTGGATGCCCTTTATATCCTTCTCTTCTCTGATTGCTCTGACTAGTACTTCCAACACTATGTTGAATAGGAGTGGTGAGAGTCAGCATCCTTGTCTAGTTCCTGTTCTTAATGGAAAAGCTTTCATCTTTTCCCCATTTAGGATGATATTGGCAGTGGGTTTATCATATATGGCTTTAATTATGTTGAGATACTTCCCATCTATACCTAGCTTGTAGCAAGTCTTTATCATGAACAGGTGTTGAATTTTGTCAAATGCTTTTACAGCATCTATAGAGATGGTCATATAGATGGTCCTTGTGTTTGACAAGGACCATCATATGGTCCTTGTGTTTCATTTTATTAATATGGTATATCACATTTATTGATCTGTGTATGTTGAACCAACCTTGCATCTCTGGGATAAATTCCACTTGATCATGGTGTACAATTTTGTGTGTGTGTTGCTGTATTCTGTTAGCTAGTATTTTATTGAGGAATTTTGCATCGATATTCATCTAGGATATTGGCCTGTAGTATTCTGTTTTTGTTGTATCTTTGTCTGATTTTGGTATCAGGGTGATGTTTGCTTCATAGTATGAGTTTGGGAGAATGACCTCTGTTTCAATCTTTTGGAATAGTTTGTAGAGAATTGGTGTCAATTCCTCTTTGAATGTTTGGTAGAATTCTGCTGTGAACCCATCTGGTCCTGGGCTTTTCTTTGCTGGGAAACTTATGATAACAGTTTCAATCTCTTTTATTGTTATTGGTCTGTTCAGATTTTCTACAGCATCTTGGCTCAGTTTTGGTGGTTTGTGTGTGTCCAGAAAGTTATCCATTTCCTCCAGATTTTCAAATTTGTTGGCATATAGTTGTTTATAGTATTTTCTAATGATTTCGTGTATTTCTGAGGTATCAGCTGTAATATCACCTTTTTCATTTCTAATTTTTGTTATTTGGGTCTTCTGTCTTCTTTTTGTAGTTAGCCATGCTAACGGTTTGTCAATTTCATTTCTTTTCAAAAAACCAACTTTTTGATTCCTTGATCATTTGTATCATTTTTGGGGTTTCAATTTCATTAAGTTCTGCTTTGATCTTAATGATTTCTTTCCATCTTCTAACTTTGAGTTTGGATTGTCCTTGTTTTTCTAGTTTTTTAAGGTGAAGTATTAGGTTGTTTGCTTGCCATCTTTCCATTCTTCTGAAGTAAGAATTTAATGCAATAAATTTCCCCCTTAGTACTGCTTTTGCATATCCCACAGGTTTTGCTATGACTGACTGGATTAAAAAGGAGGACTCAACTATATGCTGCTTTCAAGAGACTCACCTCACCTATAAAGACACACATAGACTAAGAGTGAAAGGATGGAAAAAGATATACCATGCAAATAGAAATGAAAAACAAGCTGGAGTAGCTATTCTTATATCTGATAAAATAGACTTTAAGCTAAAAACCATAAAAAGAGATAAAGAGGGCCACTACAGAATGGTAAAAGGAATTATCCATCAAGAAGACATAGCAATCATAAATATATATGCACCCAATGTCAGAGCAGCCAGATTTATAAAGCAAACTCTATTAGACCTAAAGAAAGAGATAGACACTAATACCATAATAGTAGGGGACCTGCACACCCCACTATCAATATTGGATGGATCTTCTAGTCAAAGAATTAGCAGAGAAACACAAGATCTAAACAACACTCTAGACCAATTGGACTTGGCATATATCTACAGAACATTCCATCCAACAACCTCAGAATATTCATTCTTCTCATCAGCATCAGATCATTCTCCAGGATAGATCACATGTTAGGTCATAAATCAAGTCTCAACACATTAAAAAAAAATGGAATTATCCCATGTATTTTTTCAGATCACAATGGATTAAGATTAGAAATCAATAACAAATGAAATTCTTGAAACTATACAAACACATGGGAATTAAACAGCATTCTACTTAATGACATGTGTGTCCAAGAAGAAATCAAACTGGTTTTCTTTTCTAAGCTGAAACATAAGCTATTAAGGTCACAGGTATTGGGAGGGTTACTTGCCAGGTAAGACGAAGCTATCTTCCCTCCATTGGATTAAACATTGTGTTGTCAAAAAACAATCCAGCTTTTCAACAAGTTTTTGTGCTGCTCTGAGAGTTTTGGGGCTGGTAGACCAGGGGCAAACCACTAAGAAGAGCTGGAGAAGATGGTACCAAAGATCCCACCATTGACCCGAGGCCTGAGCTTGCCTCAATGGAGCTACATGCACTATATTAATTGTCAAATGTATAGTCATTACACTAGTAAGAGCAATGCTCCGGTTTCCATGTGCATCATACTCATCTGAGATGGCTCCTCCCATTGTTTCATGACATAAAAGAAACACAGGATTTCTAAGAGATAGGAACGGGGGGTGGGAATTCTTATCGTTGAGCTTTGGTACCAGGCTGGGCACTGCCAGGAAGAGAAGAGGAAAAGACAACTCTGTTAAAAATAAATGATACTGGGAATTTTGCTTCTGCTCAGGATATAGAGAGCCAAAGAGAATGTTATCCCTACTCCACAATAACAACAAAAAAGCTGGATAATAGAAATTATACTTTTTTGAGCCTATCAGAGAGCTACATTTGCAAAGCAACCAAGCGAATTGATTCCAAAAGGTAACAAGCCCCTTGGAAGAAGGGTGGAACACACAACCATTACACCTTTGAAAGAGCATACATGGAGGAAAGAGCAATCATAAAAGAACATAAGAACACTTGAAATTTTAATGCATTCTTAAAGGCCACGTGAGTGCTAGCTCAACAGTTTAGAAATCCGAAAAGCCTCAGAAACAAGGGGAATCCACATCCACTTGCCATGTCTTTGCTTCAGTGAAGAAAACATTTGGTGGTGATAGACTACCATCGAGGAGGAAGCAGGAATGTTTACACCCCCTCCTCCCAGTGCCTTGTCCCTGACCCTTTTGGCATACAAAGCAAAAGCAATTTTGTCTCTGGGACTGACACAGGAAATTCTCGTGCCCTCTAATCCCTGGCAAAAGTTAGCTGTTATAGGAGAAGGAACAGAGCAAGTGCCATTTGCCATTGCAGAAGGAGTAGGACACCATTCTGTCCTGTGTTCCATCTAAAAGTTGGCTGTCACTAGAGGGAGTGATAGAAATAAAAACAATATGCAGAAGGGAGAAGGGCAGGAACTTCATTCCTTCCCAAGAACAAGGCAAAGTCCAACTCTTGAAGCTCAGGTCCTGTCTAAAATTGAGGCTAGACCAGGGGAAACCTAGCCCCTGCCTCCATTATGAGCTTTGCATGAGTAAAAAAAATAGCACTCCACCAATATAAGTGGTGTCAAAAAAGCAGGAGACTCTGTGGTGCAAGCATACAGAACAATACCCTAACCCAGGGGGTGCATTTGGTGAGGGCCTTCTTCTTAGTGGGACTCTGTACAGGATCCTGTGGTGACCAGGGTGTCACATAGCTCTCTTTTGCTTAGCTCATTCTTGCTAACCTCCTCACTTGCTCTCCATTTAAAGCCACCGGAACCAAGCCCATTACTCCATGAATGGATCAATCTATCACCAGGGCACAGTTCTCACAATCTTATCACCTATTAAAGGCCCCATGTTTCAAATACCATAATAGGATTTCCCATCCTCTTAACACTGTTACAATAGGAGTCAAGTTTCCAATAGATGAACTTTGGGGGGATACATTTAACCCATAGCAATGCCTTCTATACTTATGTAGTAAAACTTATTACATATTCTACACAAAATGTAAAACCTGCAGGTTCTAAGCTGAACATGACATTAAATATGTGGGTGCTATAAGTACTATTTTTCTCAATCACTTCTGGCTTTTTATTTTACTTTATGTTTTGGCTTTCTATAAGTCTCTTCAGTTTATTGAGATTAGAAGTCTAACTTTTAGATAAATGAAATACTACATAATTTTTAAAACCCAGAGGAAAAAAAAAGGTGGGGGAAGGGCATGAAGGAGGCATCATATATAGTGAATAAAGCACAGGCTTTGGATCCATCTCATCTACTTAGTTACTTACTATGTGTTTTAAACATTCTTCCCTTAGTTATTC
This sequence comes from Cynocephalus volans, assembly GCF_027409185.1. NCBI lineage: Eukaryota > Metazoa > Chordata > Mammalia > Dermoptera > Cynocephalidae > Cynocephalus > Cynocephalus volans. The sequence continues at coordinate 89,001,829 of NC_084461.1, forward strand.
TTCTGTAAAATTAGGATTATAATTAACCCATTTGAAAGATTATTATGAGTATTGGAAGCAATATATTAAAAGTGTCTATCCCTATTACTGACATATAGTAGATACTCAAACAAAGACAATTATTTTCAAAATTATTAGAGTTATGAACCTTCATATTAAAAAACAACTACTATGTGTAGCTCTCCCGAGTGCACCATGGGCTTGGCCCTACTATGTGTAGCTCTCTACAAGTTAGGATCTACAAGTTAGATCCTAAATCAGTAGATTGAAGTTTACTCAATTTAGGTGGAAATTTTATCTGCAGATGTTCTCACAAAAGATTATAGTAAAAGAGCACCAGTTAAAATTATCCTTAATAAATTGCTAAAATTTGAATAGGTAATAAAATTTGCAGGAAGCATAACAGCCCAAATCAATGTTTATTAGATACGTTAGAGATAAGATTTAAATCACTTAGAAAGAAAAATAACTTCTGGTTTAAAGCCTGACTGAATGATTGCTAGATTACATGCTGGGATTTGAAAAGTAAGTAAAATGTTAAAAACTAAACATGTACTGTTAAGAAGAAATTATTCTGTCACTTGTTAAAACAGTAAGGAAGATTTTATTCAAGGCTGTTACAATAGGGGAGAGAAAGTGTGTTCAACTTCAGTGGGAATTTACAGCTAAAGAGCATGAGGATGTCAGCAGATGGAAAATTACTAAAGGGAGACATCAAGGGTAGGGATTCTTGCTAAAGTGACCTAACAGGATTCTTCCTAAAGGCAGGCCATGGACTTATTCTTCAATGGTGGGGGTGAGGAACTTGGTCAGACACCAAGGGTGATCAGACACCAAGGGTCTGATGACTTAGCAGGATTCTTTGGTGAGAGTGACTTAGGCAGGCTAAGGACAGGGCCCAAAAATGAGGCCTAGTTAAAAAGAGGGCTCAGTAGAGACTGCCTAAAATTTGGTCAAGGAGAGAGTCTTTGTCAGTATGCATACTTAATGGATTACTTTTTGCACTATTGATAACATTTGGCTCGTATCACCTGAAATAAATCTATTTCAATATATAGGCAATTCTGATGATAACTTCGCAGTAAGTTTTGAAAATAGCATGTCTCATTGATGTGTAACATAAAACTTATCATCCTATAAATAAATGTATTCAATAATAACCATCAGCCAGTACCACTGGGAACACCTCTATAGAAGCAAGGGAGAACAGATGCCAAAAGAGGGAGTTAGGGAAGGGTGCTTAAAGGGTTTTGGGTGCTAGAGTTAGTCAGAGTGGTTTTGGCAGGGATTGGTCAGAATTTGTGAAATAATTTGTCACAGTCAATGAATGATTGGATTTCTGTCACAATCAGTGACTGGATTTTCAGAACAGGTAAAAATAGGAAGAGTTACTGTTGGATGAATTTGTCTGTGGTATTATATTAGAATGTATGGGTCTGAGGGAATTGGTGTTAGAAGAGTTTGACTTTAGGAGATCAATATAGTTACTCTGTAATCATGATTCATTTGATGCAGTTTATCTGATTTTCCAGTGCATTTTACAAGTTGTGGTTTCCATTTAAATTCCTGGTTGCCCCCCTACGACTTAGCTGCCAGTAGGATCCCCTTCCCCTCTACCTTATCAGAGGTACGAGTATTTTAAAAGATTCAATTTAGTGCCATCTAGAGGACATATACTTTCATTTTTATACTAAATCTAAAAGAAATGGACTTAGACATACAGAATAGACTTTGCCTGCTGTTACTTTCGTTACTTACATTTTCTTTCAGAAAAGTATTTTCAGTTTTTTCCAGTCACAAAATTAACATTCCCAATCATGCTTCTAATACTCTATCTATGAGAGTTAAATTAGGATTATTGATTACATTCAGTGTATAACAATATATTTTTATTTATACTATGCTAACTTTTTTAACAGCACATAATATCTTTGTAAAACTTGAGTTTTAAAGCAAAAATTTTAAAAAGAAATATTTTTAACTCTTTTGATTAGGATTTTTAAATTCTTTCAATTAGGAATGCCTGATTTGCAAAAAGCAGAGATTGATTTTATACAAACTGGTAACTAGTAGGCCTAAACTGGACCAAAATATCTACTTTTATAATGTGTTCAGAACTCAAAGGGAGTGTAATTAGTATAACCATAAAACCCAATATTTTGATTATGCAGGTGGGAGGATAGCAATTGAATTAGGGGCAATGGAATAAATGAGAAAAGGTCTCTCTTTCGCAAAATTTAGGGATGAGTCATAAACAGATAAAGATCTTTGGAAGACAAAGCAAAAGAGAGAGATACTGAGAAAGTATTAATGTAATACAGAAGCTGAGAAAGTGACCGATCATTTAACTTGACCAAGTTGACTATCTTCAAATAGAGACAGTTTCAAGAAATTCAGAGCGGGATGGCCCTTTACATTGTCAGAAAGTTTTTTTTTTAACCTGATTCGAGGTCCTGGAGCATATTATGAAAGTACTTTTCTTTACATCTCTTAGTAGTAAGATAAAGAACCTAAATGGCCAATGGAACTGAAAACTGGGGAAAAAGGGAATTTAACATTTATCAATTAAATAATACACTGGTGCTTGGTCCATTTCCTCTCATTGCTCTCATTCACCCTTCTGCTGTTCTTCTCTCATCTCAAAGGGGCTAATCCTGAAGGCTGAAGTTCTCAAACACTCCCTCATAGGTTTGGACAGCAGGAAGGCTCAGCAAATGAAGAAACCAGGGTACTTTTCTCCCCCTCTCTCTGCCTTTGCAGTTTCTCTGGCAACAGCTACATCTTCCCCATGTATCCACTTTGTGCTGTGTAGTATCAGCAACATTGCCTTCTCCCTCTCTCCCTCCAGCATAGGGGTATTAGCAGCTTCCTGCTGCTGCTAATCTCTGGATTGTCTCACTGTCCCCTATTAGTTTCTCAGTCTTACCATCACCTATTTAACCAATTCCTGGTATTAACTCCTCTTTTCAAAAAAGCATATGGGGGGCCGAGCCCGTGGCGCACTCGGGAGAGTGCAGCGCTGGGAGCGCAGCGACACTCCCGCCGCGGGTTCGGATCCTATATAGGAATGGCCGGTGCACTCACTGGCTGAGTACCAGTCACGGAAAAGACAAACCCCCCCCCCCCAAAAAAAAAGCATATGGAATGCTCTCTGGTTTCTGGTTTCTGCTTTCCTGGAAGGAACCTGGCAGTATATACAATCCACACATATACACATCTGTGTTTGTATCGTTTAATTCTAATTCTGATTCCATGACTCCAAGTCTTTCCTCAGAAAGCATGTTTGGGAAGACTAAGGAAAGCAACAGAGGCTCTTTAGGATCATAATATGGTATAATTAAGCTTTAAGAGATCCATATTAGCAAGAGAAAGGTTTGACTTGTAGATGTTTCAGTTTGAGGGCTCTAAAGAACCTACACTACATACACACACACACACACACACACACACACACACACACACACACACACACACACACACACACACACACACACACACACTATGGCTTCATTGATGGACTCCATTGACTAAAGGAGGGACTCTGGAAGCAGGGTAGAAGAAAGAAAACTAGGGAAGGTTTTTAATAAAAATGAAGGAGGCACAGAAAGACTTTTTAATGCCAACTGCAGTTGCACTAGACTGACACACATGATAGAAAAAGAAAACAAGTATTTTCAGAATTCCATAAGCATACACTGTATAAAGGGCCAAGTAGTAAATATTTTAGGCCTTGCAGACCATATGTTCACTACCACAAGTATTCAACTCTGCTACTGTAGTAACAGAAAGCAGCTGTAATCAATATGTAAATGATGAACAAGACTGTGTTCCAATAAAACATTATTTGCAACAACAGCCAGCTGGCTGAATTTGTCCTGTAGATCATAGTTGGTCAAGTCCTGTTCTAATAGAAAAAACAGACATATAACAAATAATCACAGAATCCAAAGATTATTTAACTGCTACTGCAAAATTTCTAGGAGATCTGCCCTAGGCTAGATGATTAAAAAAGGATTCCCTCAGAAATCATTTAAGATAAGAAATGAAGAATGAGTAAGAATTTTCTAAGGCAAAGACTAGGCATAAGAAGAATATTCTGGCACTGGGAACAGCTTATACTAAGGCCCCAGGGCAGGAAGGAACATGACGCCTTCAAGGAATTGAGAAAAGGCCAATGTGGTTAGAGTTTAAATGTGCATGCCATTGTCCATGTAAAGTTTAAAGACTTTAATCCACAGAGCAATGGGAATTCATTAGTGAAAAATGACAGAATCACATCAAATATGTATGTCACCTGTATTAGTCTGGCTACAGTGAGAAACCAGTAAGTGGACTGACACGGGATCAAGAGAATATGTGAGGTCATATGGTTGTTTTACTAGGATTTCATAGCACATTCTATGAACAAAACTCACTCCAGTAACACTCAGATCTCTTCCTCGCATTCATTGTCCCTTCCTTCACCCTACAAGGGAGAGAAAATGTATCTTTCTCTAAATTGTCTCAGAGGCACTGATGTTTGCCCTTGCATAATAGTGTCACCTTGTGTAATTGTGATGGCTTCCTCTGAGACAATGAGCAAAGAGCATTTTTGCTTTTGTTGGTGGGGTGGGGGGTGAGGGGAGAGAGATGAAGGAAGCAAGAAAGGGAGAAAAAATACCAGTATTTATTAATTATCTCAAAACTGACATCTGACCCTAGATAATTCTATATATTCCACAGACTTTTTTTTTTTATTGAATCATAATTGACTGTACACATCTGTGGGGTACCTTGTTGATTATAAATACCTGTGCACAATATGTGATGCTCATATAAACAGTATGGGATTAGAATGAATTCCAATTCTTTCTTATTTAAATAATTGATCAAGTCTTAAGACAAATGTAGATGTGTGAAGCACATAAAATGGCTGTTATTCAAATTTTGTGATCTAAAAAAAGTCATTTATATATAGTTTGACCCATAGTTTAGAATTTCCATATTTTCTATCTTGTTCTTTTTTTCTGAACTCGCATTTTAAGAACTGAGGCATTATCAAATATGTAATATATTTCAGTAGCCCTAGCTCCACAAACGTACCTGTGCTATGGGTTGAGTGTGTCCCCAAAGTTTCATAAATTGGAAACTTAATCTCCACTGTGACAGTATTAAGAAGGTGGAAAATCTTACGATGGTAATTGAAAAGTAGGGCATTTAAGAGGTGATTATATTGTGAGGACTATACCCTTGTGAATGGATTGATTGATTCATAGAGTAATAGGCATGGTTCTGATGTCTTTATAAGGAGAGTGAGTGAGCAAGTTAGCTTTCTCTTGCTCAAGACATTCATGTGACAACTTGTGTTGCTGTAAAGAGTCACCACCCACCAACAAGGCCCTCATCAGATTTGTCCCCTGGGCTATGGACTTCCCAGTTTCCAATACTGTAAGAAATAAATTTTATTTCTTTATAAATTACCCAGTTTCAGGGCAGGTATTCTGTTATAAGCAACAGAGATGGACTAATACGCCTGTCTCAAGTCTTTGAAAAGCTAGATATTATGAAAGTCATCTTCCTTAAGATACATTTTACAAAATGTTCTCTCATTGCAGTGGAAGAGTATTGTAGCCGTGTTTTTTAGGAATAATGACTACAACTTTTTATTGGATATAATCTGAAAAATCTCCTTCACTGTGCAGAAATCATTGATTATAGATGTTTCTTGGGCTACAAAAAATAAACCTAATATTCCCTCTTCCCTCCCCACTGTGTAGTGGCCCACTATATAAAGTCTGCATACATCTCTAGTCCTCAATATAAGCAATACAAGTCTCCATACTGCTTGAATGTAGAAACCCAGACCTTTATAAGGTTTACCTCCACCGTGACTTTCTGGGATGTTTCTGAAGACCATTAACACATTTCATAGATGTCCAATGTGTAAGTATGATTTTCAAAAATATATTAACATCACTCATACAAATTGTCAGTAGTATACAATTTTATTTACCTTGTTGCTATGGATCAAATGTGTCTCTCAAAAGTCTATGTGTTGGACATTTGAACAGTTAAGAATGTGGGAAATCTGATTACAGTATTTAAAAGATAGGGCCTTTAAGAGGTGATTAGATCCTGATGCCTATGATCTCATGAATGGATTAATCCATTCTTGGAGTGATGAGTTATCGTGGCTGTGGACTGGAGGCTTTATAAGGAGAGCACCTGAGAGAGCTCTTGCCGTCATCACCATAGGACTGCCTGTGTCACCACAGGATCCTGTAGAGATCTCCCATCCAGAAGACCCTCACCAAATGTATCCCTGCACTGTGGACTTCCCAGCATTAGAAACTGTAAGAAATAAATTTAATTTTATAAATTTTATGTTTCTTTATAAATTACCCAGTTTCAGGTATTCTGTTATAATTGTCAGAACAATGGATTAATATAACTATTAATGAGGGAACCAGGAAGAAGGTGAAGCTGGTTCAAGAAGAATTGGGAAAAGCAAAGTATCTACAAGTACAGTGGCTTTAATTAAGAATAATTTAATAAAAATGTTAATTTAAATACAAAATTGGTTGATATCCTACAGGACAATAAAATTGTAACTTTCAGGGATCATCTTTTTTTACAGGAAATCATTTGCATATCTTGAATAAAATTCATCTATATCATTATCCAAAACAATCATTTGCATCAGTTTTTAAAAGTATCCACCTTTACAGAGATATAAAAATAAAATATCCTATTTATTTTTAAACAGAAAGTCTAACAAAAGTACTTACCTCTAGAGAATCAGATAATACCACTTGGGCTTGGCTAGACAATACCCAGCATGAAACAGAAATGTTACCAAGTAATCTTGTTTGCTTATTTCCAAGGTTTGGATACTTTTTCTTAACATTTGCTTGATCTGAGCTGCTGATTCTAGTAAAGAAGACATGGCACACTTCTTCAGAAGGTTGCCACTAATTGACCTCAAACAAGATTTTTCTTGGCTGTTACCCTTCTCTTCTAACATTAATCACAAGTGTAGTCTCCAGGTAAAGTAACTGTCTTGGTTTGCCTGTATCTGAGGGTTTTCCCGGGACATGACTTTCAGTTGTAAAGTGTGAAATCCCAAGCAAACCAAGAAAATTGGTCATTCTAATACAAGCCCATTCCTAATTCCACAAAAAAAAAAATCCAATAACCTCAAAATATAATGTAATGTAAACCAAAATTTTACATAAAATATTTGGGACATTACAAATTGAATTACCAAACCAAAAAAAAAGAAAAACTCGAATCCAGACATTACATACAGCTACTACTTCCAGAAGCCTCCCACTAAACCATTCCAAGGAAAATCTGTGCGGGCATCTCCACCCTTATTCCCCAATCTCCTGCCGTGTTAGACTTAGCTCCTCCACACGTGAGTGTCCCTCAGCATAACTTTCTCACCCAGAATTCAGAACAAGGACTCCCGCAAAGATTCCAGAGAGGAGGAAATGGGGAGTTTTTCATTCTGAAGAGAAACAAATTGCAAAGATATGGTTCCATTTCTAAGTGGGAAAAATATTTATTTATGATGCAGAATAAATTCAGCCTTCATTATGGCATATCTCTTCATTCCAGAAGAGGATATTAGCTTACCTTAGGAAAAGTTCTATTAAAATATTTATATTCCTTCCCTAAAACAAAAGAGATAACTGATCTCAAAGATAAATTCAAGCCTTTTCATTTATAGAAACAAAAAACTCCTTGTAACTTTGAAGTTCCGGGATTTCCCCGTCATAATATGTGGCAATTTGTATTTTTCAAAGATGGCTGCAATAACATATTCTGCCCCTTATGCTTTCTCAAGATGTGACATTGACAGCTCTACAACAAAAGGTGGTGTATATGTGTCTTCCCCTTGAATCTGGGCAGGTTTGTGACTACAGCCAGAGTGATGCTTTCTGCCTTCTAAGGCTAGGTCATTGTATTAGTTTGTTTCTGTTGCTTATAACAGAATACCAGAAACTGGGTAATTTTTAAAGAATCAAAATTTATTTCTTGTGGTTAGTTTTGGATGCTAGGAAGTCCACAGTCCATGGGGTGCATCTGGTGAGGGTCTTCTTCTGAGTGGGAACTCTCCACAGGGTCCCATAGCGACATAGGGTATCACGTGGCAAGAAAATGGCATGAACAAGAGAGAGAGCTACTGGCTCATTTGTTCTCCTTATAAAGCCATCAGAACCATGCCCATGACAATCTAGTAAACCATCAACCCATTAGTCCGTGAATAGATCAATCCATTCATGAGGGCATAGTCCTCACTAACCAATCACCTCTCAAAGACCCTGCCTTTCAAATACCATAATTGGATTTTCCACCCTTTTAACACTGTTAGAATGGAGATCAAGTTCCAATACATTGAGATTTGGGGGGACACATTTGACCCTAGCAGTCATAAAGCAATTTGAGAACTACCACCCTCAATTCAAAATATATACATATAAATTTTTTTTAAATGTTTTTTTAATTATGACCAGGGACACATGAGAATCTAAAAATTGTGTTCACATATAGAAGTGGGTGAGAATGGGTGATTTCTCTGTTCTTATCATCCCAATTTATTTTTAATAATCTGTTACCTGAAAATTCAATTAGTTCCTCCTTCAATTTTGTCAAAAGCAAAGAACTGGAAATCACCAGACGTGCAAAAAAAGAATTTTAATCATTAGCATCACTCACTGTCTTAACACTAACAATACTATTTCCCATAGTCCCTTTGTTTGGCACTGGAATATTTACACATTAAGTGAAAGCAGCACAGTAAGATTCTGGAGGGGTAAGAGTGTACTTTATGTTAGAATGTGGCAGGGGGGAAGGTTGTGAAAAGAGAGAGAAAAACAGACATGACACTCTGACATGACCCCCTCCTCCAGCCACAAGTTCTCAGGCACAATACACGGGGAATTCAAGATCTGGAAATAGATTTCTTTCGAACTGTTGGTACCTTTAAAATTAATCACGTACTAGGTTTAGGCCACTCTGTTAACTCATTTTATCCTTAAAAGTACACTGTGAAGTAGCGGATGTTATTAATTAACTTTACAGATGAGAACATTTAGTCAAAGAGATGTTACATTACTTGCCCAAGGTCACAAACTTACCAACTCAGAGAGCCAGGATTCACGTTCACGTACTTCCTAAAGCTCACATTCTTAGGCACTCTCCTGTATGTCTCTCATACATACTATAAATACATATGTATGACTTTTGATTTGAAGCTACACGTTTTTATCTGCTCAGGATGCCATAACAAAGTATCATAGACTGGCTGGCTTAAAGAACAGAAATATATTTCTCACAGTTCTGAAGACTGGAAAGTTCAAGATTAAGGTGCCAGCATGCCCTGATTCTGCTGAGGCCTCCCTTCCTGGCTTGCAGATGGCGAATTCCTTGCTGTGTCCTCACATGGCCTTTTCCTTGGAGCATATTCATGAAGAATAGAGAAATCTTTCTCCTTTCCTTTTCTTAGAAGGCCAACAGTCCCATTGGATTAAGATGTCCTTAACCCCAATGACTTCATTTAACCTTAATTACCTCCTAAACGCCCTGTGTTTAAATATCACCACATTGAGGGTTAAGGCTTCAACATCTGAGTTCGGTGGGGTGGGGGTGGGGGGTGGCAGGGACACAACATTCAGTCCATAACATCACATATCAGAAAGAAAGAAAAGTTAGGAAGAAAAAAATGAATGTTAAGTGGAAATAAAGAAAATTACTAATAATCTCAAACATTATTTGTTCTAAATACCTAACACTATGTATTTAATTTAGTATTTATTTAGTTCATAGAAACTTATAACCCAAAGGAGGATTGTGTCATTTGGTTTCATCTTCTGTGTTTATCTAGCATTACCCTTTAGTAGTAATTTTCAGAACCTATAGTTTTTCTACTTACTAAAATCCTTCATTTGCTTCTCTCTGATAGCACCATAAAGAAACTACCAGGAAGGAAAACATGGCCACAAATTAACATTTCTCTTTTCCTCTTCTTGCTCTGGGATTTCATTTGTCCTATTTTCCCAAGAAAAGAACTAAAGAAAAGATACAGTTAGTGTCCTTTGGGAGATGTGAACCCTGAGATCAATGTTATTGCAAATTATGGAAGATTTTTTTTTCCCTCTCCTTTTCTCAAAAGGAAAGGAATGAATTAGGTCCTTGCCATTATTTTTCTCAAATAGGGAATGGCCATTTTACACACATTTGTATAAAGCTCTAATTTACTTGTTTGTCTTAGCAGTCTGGCAACAACGTTTTTTTAAATAAATTACTTCAAAAATAGTTTATTTTAAAGTATCAATAATCCTTAAAATTTAATATTTGAGTAGTAAATTAAAATAAGCTTTCACTTGGAGTAATATTTTTTTTCTGCACCACAGTAAAAGATAATCTCAGTTTTGGAATTGGGATCTTCAGGTTTAGGCTTCCATTAATTTCTGAATCATATTTTAATTTATGAATTTATAGGAGGGCTTTGGTAAAAGGAATCCAGAACCTTGGCTGGAACTAGGTATAAATAGGGTATAAATCTAGGGTATTCCACAGCAAAACAGCATCTCTAGGGAAATCATCCTACTTACTGCCAAGTAATATTAACCTTATGAACATCAGGAAACTCCATTTCCCACAGTCTCAAAGACAGGAGATTTACCCACAGTATATTGCATCTCAATAGTAATTCAAGAAACTATTGCAAAGTTTTTGTTAGAAATCAGCTCTGATTTAGAATTCAGGTAAAGAATCACTTGTCGGAAATAACAAAAAAAAATTGTTCAATAATGCTATCAGCCACATAATGGGAGATATTGCTTATATACTGTGCCTTATTTTGTCACGGCCATTTTTGGCCATACCCATGCCTGTCACAGAAAGAGAAAGATAGAGAAAGAGGGAGAGTGGGGAAAAAACAGGACATTTTCAGCCTAAAGTGAGGAAACAGTGTAATTAAAAGACTAGTACATTGTATTTAGAGAGAATCAGGCTCATTATTCTGTTACTTTCAGATTGAGCACACTATTATTATTCACTAGTGTGTCCTGTAAATCTGTTTACCCACGGACAATGTAAATAGAGACATTGTTTATTGAAGTTCTATTTTTGAACTCTTTATGTTTATAATTTTTTCCTAGATTGTCAGAGCATTAGTCTTATCGGTCAAACTTCCTGTTCTGCTTCTGTAAATATGCAACATCTCTGAAACGGTGTCCTTATCTATAAAGTGTAGAGAATTATGCCTGACTATAACTTTGTACTGGGGATGAATTAAAATTAAGTGTATAAAACATGTACTACAATGCAAAGCACTCAGTAAATGATGATGATGATCATTGCTAGCATCAACTAGAAAGCCACACGGAAGTCAAGTCCCTCATGCAGTACATGGCATAGAGTTGGAGTTCACAATAAGCATATGTATAGGTGCTGTTATTATTCTAGAGGCAGGGTGCTTCCTGTTCAAGTTATTTAATTTGAACACACAGAGTACACCACATATGAAACCTACACTCGTTCGTGTACACCACATGTGTAAACCACATTTGTTAGTAGTCCTTGGTCTTTTGTGAAGGGAAAAAAGTAACTCAACTCTCCCACTCTGTCAGTTCTCTACTGTGTGCAGTCTAGTGTCCTGTTCATGTACAGATCACTAGTACCAGGGCCACATCTCTCACTGTAAAGATGGGGATAATGGTACAGACTAAGACAAGGTTTAGGAACAGTCCAGTAGATCAAAGACAGAAAAGGAAGGCAGTGCTCAGAGTTAGGACAGACTGAAGTTTAGAAGAACTGAGAGTAAAAGAAGCTGGGTCGGGAGTTCAAGAGAGGCATAACAATAATATTAATAGCTCAGGTCTGAAGAGTTGTTTCAGAACTACAATCCTATCATTTAAACCCCCATTTAATATTAGTGATATTTTCTTGCTGTTGGGTTCTAGGTGCAGCCTTTGCTGAGTTTGGGTGATTCACCAAATGGTAAGGCCTCGAGTCAGGAAGGATTGATATGAATCAAGCTGGAGAAGGGCTTTAGCAGTCCCATTAGTTACCAGCACACAGTAGGAATCAGGTCTTCCAAAAGTCTGTGTGAGTCCTTGGGATCATCAACTGTTCTGGTCCACTGAGCAAACCTATGAACAGATATAGTAATATGTATGTGAGTACACTGGCCAAAATAATCAGGGATTCATTGGAGAACTTATGTATAAAGGGCCCTGAGTGTTGGAAGACAGTTCTCATGGGTATCTCTCATTTCCGCATATCTTATGTAAAGTGAACAGATTGGAGACAGTATAAATGTTGATGGATTTACACAAGTTACAGATATGGAAGGATAATTCTAAAGACATATTTGATAAAGATGATGAAAAAAGTACCTAATTTTAAGGTAAAAAAATTTTCTGTGACTATTTCTTTGTGATTCATCTAAAATACATAACATAGTCAAAAATAGTGATTTATTTAAAGAATAAACAAAATGTGGAGAAGTTCTTGATGGTGAGTAATATATTTGAAACAACTGAAAAATTCACCAGGTAATTGGCAGAGTTCAGATAAAAATAGGAACATTTAGCTTTATGTAGGGAAAAGCCAACAAATTTAGGTAAAAATGATTTTTTAAATGAGATTAATTTGGAATTTCATAAAGATCTTTGTTAAGTGAGCATAGGAGAAGGAACATGGTGACTATTCTGCTATTTGAGTTCTAAAGCTTATTAACCATTCATCAGAAATTCTGCTCCTGCAGAGACTTTTAAGGTTTTGGGGGACTTGAGGGAGGGGTTGGTTTTTTCTTGATGTGGGGTTTGTGTTTTGTTTTGTTTGGATTTTTGTTTGTTTTTTGTTTTTGCATGAACTTATAATCTCCTCTTTATTTCCATTCCTTAGAATCTTATTATTACCCAATCTAATTAAAGAACTTGCTTTGGAAGTCAGTATTAACAAGGCAAAAGTAACCACAATCTATGAGTTTTCAGATATCCATGTGTCACACCTAAGCACAGATGAATTTCAAACCAAAGCAGACACTGATTCAGTAGCACTGTCAAAATGTCTTACTCCTAAATGTCAAAAGACAAATATTAAGTGACATTTTGTGAAAGAAAAGATAAGTGCATGTAGGTTACCATAAGTTTGACTCTTGCCTCAAGGAAAAAGTTAAATATTAAGTGTGCACATTGAATTAACAGGTCACACTAGAAATGTGTGTGTGTGTGTGTGTGTGTGTGTGTGTATTCATAGCATAGAATCAAATGCTATGGTTCTAATAGGATCAAAAAATTTCCCCAGAAACTTTTACAAAAATATCTTCACAGTATTCTAAGTGTTCTGTACAATCAACATCACATTCATGAAATGGGAAAGAGTTGGTTTCTTTGTCTTGTTGCTAAGTGAACTGATATCAGTTTGGTTTATTTTTAATTTTAACTCACTTCTTCCAGTCAGTCATGACATAGTATTAGGGCCCATTCTCAATAATCATTAATCTATTAATTCAATAAGTATCTTTTGAATGAAAGGCAATATATAATAGTGATTAAGAACATGTGTTTAGATATAGTCTTCCTGGATTTGTATCTTGACTCCATTATTTATCAGCTCTATGCAATTCCTCAGTGCCTTGGTTTCCTCAAATGTAATTTAAGGATAACAATACTATCTCATAGAGGGGTTGCTGTATTAACTGAAGCATGCATCCTTCCTACTCTAAAAAGCTATTGCTAGAGTAGTGGGGGAGGGTATAGGAATGGAAGTTAGGTTGATGCAGGGATATAAGGACTGTAGATTGGGTAGATTTCCTTAGAACCAAGAGTGTGTATAGTAGATAAGGACTGACATTTCAAGAATTATACATTAGCACAATAATGTGTAATATTTATCACAAAGAGTTCAGATTATAAGATTTTCATTTGAAATTAAATAGCTTACTTTTATTGACCACCAGCAGTAATTTAGGACCCATCAGAAACAATAAAAAATGTATCATTATGTTTTCTCTTTCATGCAGATGACAAATAACAGGCAGCGTCTCTATGATCCATCTTCACTGTTTTGTTCTCTGGGGAAATGAAGAAACAGTGTTCAGCAATGTCTGTTACCATTGCCATTGTCATGAAATGTCCTGAAGAGACCTGAAGATTTTAGAACCGCAAGCAACCATGACTTATCAGTGACAAAGATTGCTTTTCCTTTTCTGGTAACTGAATCCTCTTTTCCTTTTGAGAATTGTTATTCATCTATTTCATGTGATTCTAATAATGTGTCAATTCCTATCAGCCCAGGAATCAAGCATCACATGCCTCTGGAGTTAATAATTACTCTGGAAGCAGACTCATAACCCAGGAAGAGCCAATCAATTCTTTCTGGCAATTAATATGTATGAACTCAATTAAAAGAGCTTTTCCGAGATTGGGAGTCCTAAAGAGATGTACCTGGCATTTTCAGGGTCAACAATGATATCACATATAGACAGGCTGCCTGAGCCAATAAAGAGAAAATCAGAGACAAGAGACAGAGAGAGATAAAGAAAAAGATGTTCTGAATAAATCAAGTTCCAAACTGGCACTAACTTTTATCAGTTTTATTTGCCAATAAATATCATTTTCTCATTAAATAAATATTTTTCTTGTTAAATTGGACTTCTGACTCTAGAAACTAAAGACTACATAGATGATATGGAATATGAAAACTTTGACTAAGACAATGGAGTAGACAAAATAAAATAAACACAGGCATCTCTGCACATTTTATTTGTGGTAGTCCATTTCATATATCTTGTTAAACATTTTAATAGGTAGTTCTACTGTATATGTTTACATAAAAAGGTCTCAGGAGAATACAACAAACAAAAATCCCTGTCCCTAATTAGTCTCACCCATGTTTGTAAACTCACTAGGATTCTGATAATTTTTTTTTTCAGGAACCACATGAGGAAATAGGCAAGGTGATTTAAGGATATGGATGTCATAGCCCTAATACAAGTGTTTACAACTAAGTTTTTCCACTCACTAACTATGTGACCTTGAGCGAGTCACTTAACCTCTTTGTGCTTCAGTTTTTTCTTCTATGAAATGGGGATAATAACTGTTCCTATTTATTAAGGTTATTGTGAGGATTAAATGGATTAGTGTATATAAGAGGCTTAGAGCAGTGCTGGGCACATAATAAACATTAGACAAATATTTAAAAGAGAACATATGATACTTTTTAAGATGTGGTGTAGAACTGCAATACACTTTTCATTAAACAAACAAATGACACGAATAGTCTTGTAAAATTACTTCGGTCACTGACAATATTTCTGTTAAATGGTGAATCTTGAATTAATGAAGTTTATATAATTC
This sequence comes from Cynocephalus volans, assembly GCF_027409185.1. NCBI lineage: Eukaryota > Metazoa > Chordata > Mammalia > Dermoptera > Cynocephalidae > Cynocephalus > Cynocephalus volans. The sequence goes on from NC_084461.1 coordinate 89,017,182, forward strand.
TTTGGTTCTTTGAACTGTGAACTGGTTTGTGCACTTTTTTTCATAGTTACTTAGTTGTTTTGTTTTGTTTTGTTTTTTTAAGTAACATCCAAATGTGTGCACTTAATCTGAATCATTAGACAACTTAATTGCTTCCTAAGAACTTTAAGGAAGACTGCAAGAATCACTAATTTAATTAAGAGCTATAAGTCAGTGGAGATAATTATACTGGCACTTCCATAGTGAACTCCGATGTGGGAAAATCACTTGGCAAGGCTTTGTCAAATTTTCAACACAAAATCAATGACAGGGAATAAGCTACTCACCAAGTCTAGTAAGTAAACAGGTATTAGTTCACTGCAATTAAGCCTGAGATCCATAATTGTATTTATAGATAAATTGCAATTTGAAAACTGCAGAACAACTTAGCAGTTTAATAAATGCTAAAGGTGAAGGAAAGCTTGAACACTTAGAACAGGCAGAAAATGCATTGTCCTTTACCAGGTAAGAGATTTTAGTTAAAACATAATCTGTGTCTCAAGGTCCTCGCTTATGAAATAAATATAATTCTTGCCCTATTTAAGTCAACTATTGATGTATGGTTCAATAGAAATAATTTTTATCAAAGTTGTTTTAAAGTTATGTCATGTGATTTCAAGCTTCATCTTCTGTATGACTTGGTATCTTCTAGGCAATACATACCAAATTCTTTCCTACAACAGTATTATCAGATCCTTGCTATGAACCACATACTATTTCCATTTTACAATGAGTAAATTGATAAATGGAAATGATAAGTAACTGGTCCAAAATGACCCACGGAGCAAGTGATGGCATCCAGATTCAAACCCAGGCAGTCGGCCATAAAAATGTTTTAAATCTGCCTAACCCAGAATGGCTCTTGTGTTTTATCAGATACCCAACCTCATTTTTCCTGGGTCTCAGCTCTGATCCCAGCGTTGGCTCCGTCTGTCAGTTAAGTGCTGTTTTGATTCACATTGTACTGATGGTGTCTTACCCCAAACTACTGCTCAGGCCTTTCTAACTCCATGCTGGGAAGTCCTGCAGGATCCCATTCTGCACACACAACAGCATTTGGGGAGTAATAACCCTGGGTAACCCTCAGTCAATGGGGGATGAGATCCCAAGGTCAAATGCTTCTTCCTGTCCATCCTCAGGTGAACAATTCTGAGAGGCATTCTATACCCTGTTCAGAAGGATGGAGCTTCCCTCACCTACAGCAGTAACCAACTCAGTTTACCTTTGTCTTGGCTTCTCCTGCCTCCCTGTTTGACCTTCCCCTTACTGCTGCTATCTGTAACTGCCTCCCAAATAATTACTGATAATTAAGTCCTTTTTTCAGACTATACTTTCTGGAAGATCTTTCTGGAAGATTAAGATGTAGACTAACTGGAAGAGTTATAGTTGACCAAGTTTTAACTAAATTAAGAACTGTTACTATCATGCACTAATAAAAGAAAGAGCTTTATTATTTCAGGTATTGTGGACAAAATGAAAAGACAGAAATGGCAGAAAGTACTCACAGTTCTGGCCATGAGAAAGGATTTCATCATCTGAAAATTCTTCCTTAGGACAATTGAGGTAGTGATAAATACTATACCTAGGAGCCTCTTAGACAAAACTAGTCTCTATTGGAATTCCGTATTTATGGTTTATCTTTTTTTTTTTTTTTTTTAACAGAGAATCTACTGGTCTCAAAGCATAATTAGAGCAAGCAAAATACTCTCTACACCAGCACCATCTCTGGTCTCACACAGTGCTCTGCCTGCCACCTACTCATTCCTTGGCTCTATGAATTGAAATAAGCCTGCTGCTGATGGATCCTCTCCTCCAAGGCAGATAGAGTGAAAAGAGAGAGAGAGAGACAGGGTACAAAGTGAGCATTATTTCTCTTTGCTCATTTAAGACCCAGTTAAAGGAGTGAGCAAGTCTAATTATCATTGGTCCATCTGGATTCCTTTACTAGGAGAAAAGGATTACAAAGATTAGAAATCAAACTATTTTGCTGACTAGGTCATTCTGACCAATACAGGGTTACTTTGGGTCGATTACATATTTGGAGCCCAAAACATTTAATTTTCTTAATCCTAAACTTCTCCACATATCTCTTTTATTTTCCAAAGGAAAAAAAAGTAATGTTATACATGGACATATTCCCACACTTGCTGAACTTTTCTTATCCCGAGCTCTAAGTTTAAATAATCAAAAAAGAATCATAAGAAATATTCTCTACAATACAGTACTGACCATTTTCTACTGTTTAAAATTAATATGACAGCAAGGATTTGTTGAGATTCATTTTTAGGATCATTTGTACTGAACATCATAAAAGTGCCCACTGAAATACAATTAATATGCTTTTTTTAATCTCTCTTGCCATCAGTGTACCTATTTGTGAAGCTAGGATGATAAGATCCACTTCCCAGAAAGAGGATGAAATGAGAAATCTGTATAAGCCTCCTGGCCCAACGTTTGATATACTCTACTTACTCAAAAAATATAATAAATATTCATTACTTTCTTTGATATATACAAATGAAAGCCTTTAGTTACTCCTGATAATACCAACTGCATATTACTAAAGTTAAATAATAGCTATCAGTACTTATTATTCATCAGGTTCTATGGAAAGCACTTTACGTGTGCTCTGTCATTAATCCTATACTCTATTAATTGAGTATACACATTATCCCTATTTTACAGATAAAGGGAAAATATTGACCAGAGAGACACCTAATTTATTAAGGTCATACGGCTAGCCAAAATGCAACCTAGGTCTAACAAAAAAGCCTAAGCTCTTAACCACATGGAAACTATTGGTTGATTACAGAAAACTATGGAAATTATTGGTTGATTAAAGACTTAACAAAAGTTCTAGCTTAACAAAAGTTCTAATGAAAAATAGCCCAGAGATAATCATTAATCACACTAAGAGAGTCCAAATAATACAAGCTAGAAAATCTGCCAAATTAACCAGAAATTCTGTTCTGTAATGAATACTGATTACTCAATAGTCTTAATCAATGTAGATGTTTCACCTGTAAGAAATATCACAATACTTTAAGCTCAAAATTAACCAAGCTATTTCCAGCAGAAAAACAAAGGCAAATGTAGAACTACATTAAATATAATCTAGACAACTGAGACCGTTTCAATTGTGTTAATGTAAACTTTAGCACATCCTCAAAGAAATAAGCCTCTTTAAGAAGAAATTCTAAGAGACACTGCTTTCCTATTTCTTTGTTTTTGTTTGTATTACCCACCCTGGAATAGTATATTGATTTTCCAAGTGACCTACTATTGCCACTAACTCAGTTTATTCCTAAAGCAGTGGTTCTCAATTGTGACCACACACAGTAATGAACTTGGGAGCTTCAAAAAATCCTGATACTGAGGTCCTATCCTCAGGGATTCTGATTGAATTGATCCGAGGTGTGACCTGGACATCAGGATTTTTTAAAGTTCCCCAGATATTTCTAATAAGAAGCCTGGGTTGAGAAGGTCTATTACAGAAACCTTCACATAGCTTTGTATTGCTGTTCTATGAAAAATAAAATTTTGGGCGACTCAGCATTACCCTCAAAGTAGACTTGAGCTTCTTTGCTTTGCCTACCAAGCAAGTATTTTACTGATTACAATGCCACTTAAGACAGTCAGCTGCTATTCTTCAGAATAAATTGAATACTAGGGAATAAGTTTCCTAAATACAAAAGGTCATGATAAAGAGAAGGTATTTAGGTTGAAATACCTGGGTTTCTTATATCAATGAGATATATTCTAAAAAGTGAAACTCCTTCATCTCTGTAGTTATCTAATTCATATTAATTGATTCTATGTATTTTTAATTTGGAGAATAATGCCCTCTGATAGAAAACATTCATGGTATAATGATTTGAGTTTAAGGCACATCTTTAGAATATTGGAATATATCAATACATGATGGTAGTTCACTATTTTCTTCAATCATCTATTGTTTATTGTTTCAGAAAGATGAATTGTAGAAATATAGCCTTTCTAATCCTTCAGGGGGCTAATCAACAGAAGGAAGTTCATTTAGATATTCTAATCTCTTTCTCTCCATTTAATTTCCACTTTCAAAGGAAAGATGGTATATAATCAGGAGTAGTTTTAGCAATATAAAAATATTCTTTTGTCAATTCCCATCAGCCAAAGTCCATTTGAAATACACCTATACTCAACAAAGTTAACTTTATTCACTTGCAGCAAAGAAGACTGCACACTATGGAAGAATGAGTATATCAGAAGTGGGATTTTAGAGAAGAAACTAATAGAGCTTGAGGCCTGGAGTGAGAAATAGCATGGTCTCGGTGAGATTGTCACAGTTTGTAAAAGAAGGAATTGCTAGAGCAGTCAGTGGTCTCCTTAGAGAATCCCTGATGGGTTACTGTTAGGTCTGTTTATCTGTGGTCTTACCTTTAAATGTATAGATCTGAACAAAATGGAGCTATAGTATACAATAGACAGCATTCAATACAATTTACCTGGTTTGCAAGGTGTGCTTTGAGAAGTTGTGGTTTCTGTTTCAATAATCAGTTCCCACCCTCACAGACTAGTTGTCAGCAGGGTCATGTTTCACTATAAATAGAACTAAGTCATACAACCACCTTGCCAGTTGATTTTTAAATGGTAGATCTTTAATTACATTTCTGACCTTGTTTATGGATATTGGCATTGTACTTTTCAAAACATTAATGAAAGACCTAAATTAAGTGCTTCCTGAACATGTTAACACTTCAGAAAGGCCTTGCCTAACTCTTCTACCTAAAGTAACTCATTTTGCACATAAGACTCAAACATGAGTGTACACTATCCTATTACTCAGTTTTGCTGTCTGCATAGCATTCATTATTATTTGAAATTATCTTATTTATTGATTATCTGCCATCTTGAAAAGTAAGATCCAAGAGAACAGATACTCATGACTGAAATCCCAGTGCCTAGAATAGCACCTACCACACAATACACGCTCAATGAATATTTGTTGAATGGATAAATAAAATATTTATGTAATCTGATAACTTGTTTTAACTTATTGATTAGAAAGACTTTTTGCAGTGAGTTGATAGACAATTATATGTTTTATGTAACCTTAAATTGGTCTTCAGAATTCAACTGTCAATTTTATTATTGAAAAGTATATATAATTTTTAGGCAGCACTTTTAAAAATTTTTTCCTATATTTTTTGCAGCTACAAAGGAATAATAATTTGGTAAAATTTCATGAAGTCATCGGAGAAAAAATAATTTCGAGTTCAATAGATTAATCATGGTTATTTAAGAAATATATTTACAAAATTGTTAGGTATATCTGGAAGCATCACTAAGATAAAGCAATTTTTAAAAGTTTATGTGACTACAAAAGCACATTTATGTATTCTGAAGAGTTTTCCTAATTAGGAAACATATACTTTAATAGCACTAGTGTTTATTATAAATGTGAATTCTAGGTAGTTTTATTTTATCTATGTCAAATGAGAAACTTAAAATATTAGGCTATGCAGTTGTCAGTTTTCACTTTCCTTTTGATGGGTTTGTTTGTTTTTTGCCTTGTTTTGTTTCATTTTCATGGATTTAGGGGAGTAAGAAGAAAGAGAGTTTGAGCTTTCCTTTCTCTCTGTCACTATTCCCCTCTTAACTCACAAATTAATTTTCAATTAGAATTAGTTGTCCAGAGAGGATAGAATGTTCTTTCCAGACTTTCAGAATAAGTTGCCATAATACATTTGGATTGCCATTTCAAAAGTCTCTGCTGAATCTGGATATTTATTTATCTCCAGTTCACTAATGTGAATATCTTTTAAATTAAAATCAACAAACTTTGTACAAAGTTTGAATTTATTGTAATCATTAACTTCTAAATGTCATTGCTAGAAATTACTTCTTCAACAGTTGAGAATTGGTAATAGCTACTGAGAATGGCAAGAATATGGACTAGCAATACCATGTGTTGTATATGAACTTGCTATAAAATCTTCTTCGAAAAAGTTTAATCAATTTATTAACTTAATATTACAAAATTAAACATTATAACACCTATAAATAGAAAATGTCAAATCTATGTACATACATATAGAAAATCTGTTTTTTTAAAAAAATAACTTTATTATTAAGTTAAAGACATGTAGATTTTAAAGAAGAATTTCTGTCCTGAGAAATTACCTTTGTTTTGTGCACTATAGTCAGATTCATGTCAGCATATTGTTTTTTGTACTGAACATGAGTGTACCGTACCACAATCAGTCATTAATCTTCTATTATGACAACTTTATTTATGTTTTTGCCACTCAAGCTAGAGTTAATTGAAATTATCATACTTTTCTTTCAGTGCCATATGCCTATAAAACTTGCAAATGTAATGAATTACATTCATACAGTTTTCATTTTTCAACTGCTTAAAATTTGTAAAGAAGATTGAACATGAAAAACATTAATTCTGATAAGTAAGCTATACCTGCTTTTTGTTTTACCTATAATTATAAAGCATATTTCTATGGTATTTTGCCAGTAAAGTGGTTTCACTTGAATTTCTTTTAATCAATGCTCATAAATGATCTTGTTCACCACTCCCAATTAAAAATATCACCATAATAGGGGGGGACTTCTATTGATTTGCCTGCCTGGTATTTCTTCTCCCTTTTTTGGTAATGGCACTAAGTTTTCTCCTGTGTGTTCTGGTTTCAGAATATTCCACATAGTATCCAGAATGTCTTCTCTAGTATCCAGACTTCAGGGTGGTCACATGACCCAGGTTAAACCAATTGCAGTACCTCTCATCCTGGCACAGTAATTGGACCTGGTCTCATGACTCAAGCAGGAACAATTAGAATCGTCGCTGAGACTGATCTAAAGATATTATGACATTTTCCACTAAGGTTCCAAGTTAGCTGGATGTAAATTTGAGCTAACAACAATTTTCCATTGTATGAAAAGTGCCTGTCTCCAGAATGAAGCCAACATAGAGATGGAAGCAGGAATGGAGACAGAGAGACAGAATTCTGATGAAATTCTGGTGAAATAAGATCTCTTCAATTCCAGTAATGTGTGCCAGTGAATCTCTTTGCTTTTGTTTTTTGTTTATTTGCTTTGTTTGTTTTTAGCTAGTGTGATTTGTGCTTTTATCCCTTACAACTCAGGGAGGTAACAAATTTTTGAGTAAATCATTCTATTTAAGTTTCGTCAGTAAACTCTATTTTTTTACTCTTTTGAGTGGGTTTAGAATTCATGTGCTACTAACATTGTGGTGCAACTAACTTAGAGGAGATTTAGAACAACATTTTATTTCCTTACTATTATGAATTGTAAATATATATATAATCCTTGATGTTTAACTACTTTGTTATTATTAATTTTGTCCTTTAGTATGCCCTATTTTGTCCTGCTTAACGTAACCAGTTGTTATCTTAGTTTGTTTTTGTTGTACTAAATCCTCTGGTGCAATTTCTTCATCATTAGATTTTATCCACGTTCCTCTACACAGACATTCATGACGTAGAGCAAGTATTGGATTCTTGAAAACCTTCTTCTTTTGCTCAGTTCCTTTCAAGTATAACTTCCTGTCTGTTACCTGGGTCTTTTCATCTCCATGGAATCCTTAAACCAAGTTAGATAGAACTACATTACACTGTGGGGAAAAGGGGAAGGAGGGAACTTGGTCACTGACAGGGGAGGGTTTTAAGCTCCCTAAAGCCCAATCTGAGGAAGGATGAAGAGCAGGTTGTTGGCTTGTTACTCCTCCTGGGCTCTCTGGTAAGAACAGATGTTCTCGGACAGAATGACACAGTGAAACCTCTCTACCTGAATGTAGTTGGTATGCCCGTGCTTACACTATGGAGAGAGAGGGTGTGAATTATCTCCCAGAAGAAGGTACAAAGGGCTGAACTAAACTCTGATTAACTGCACTGAGTCTGCCAGAGTATCTCTCTTGGGCAAGGAAAACAACAGGCCAACAGGGGCTGCCCGACTCTTATTTTCAAAACAAGATAATTAAGAATGTTTACTTAATAGCTACTATGCGTTATTTTAAATAGTTTACATGTTATGCACAAAACCAAATAATTTTGTGCCTTGTAACAAATTACTTTGGCAAGCTATGGAACTTAAAGATTAGCATATTTTCTGTTTAAACTTCCACAGTGATGCTGACGTTGGCCTCTTGCTTCCTGAAAAAAGCGAGCAAACTGTACTGATGGAATTCATGGTTACTATTCCTCATGAGAACTGAAAAGAGAATTATTTGGGCTTTTGCCACATTCTTTTGTACTTCATAATCTTCATTATACTGCAGATTGTGCCTCAAGGGAACAAATTTGGATGAGGCTATTTTCGGTTTTGTTTTTCTATTTTTCTTTTTGCAAAAGCAAATGTCTGTAGCACAGAAGCTGAGATGACCCCTAGGAAATTACAGTGAAATACACAGACTAAAATTTATGGATTAAAGGACGTATTCAGTTTGGCCTGACTTAATGAGGTAAAGAGAAGAGATTAAGCTGAAATAGGTATCATGGAACACCAACTAGGAAAAAAAAAAGAGAGAGAGAGAGAGAAAAGACTACCCAGAATATCACAGGAGGAAGTAAAAACAAAACCACAACATGTATGTATTTTACTAGTCTTTAAATTAAATGTACCTCAGAGAATTTCTCCTAGATATTTCTGAAATCATAGTATAACTTCTATGTCTTCCATTTGTCACTGTATTTTTGCTACCCTCACTAGCTAAAACCTGAGTTCTGTGTAAGATGCACAGTCTATAACTTGGGTGAAAGTTGCTAGGCTGCTGCAAAGCTGAAATCCACTAAATAGGAAAGAAAAGTAACAACTGATAGAAAGAGGTAACATACGGGAAAATAAAAAATTGTCTATGCCTCTACATATCTGATTTAATTGAATTCATCAGAATTAAAATTCTGACAATTGAGGATGTGCTTACACACAAGACCCTGTTTAACTTTTCCTGAAAATAACCTATCAATTCAGTCAGCCAACTAGTTAATTCATTTTTAAAAGAGAGAGAGAGAAAGAAAGATTTCCTGGTTATAAGGCAGAATAAATTGGTTGTTTGAACTGATTGACAATTTTGGCCAAAAATAATCAAATCAGAACTGCATGAATCTGGATGAAGTTATTCAAATTGCTTAACAATCTTAGTGCTTCACCCAAGCTATTAGGACAGTTGCTTAAATATGTTGATGTCCTGTAAATGCTTGTTTAATATTAACACAAAGACTTCATATTTCATCATACAATACCTGGCTAGTGTCAAGATCTATCGCAGATGATAGTGAGGGAAAAAAGTCAGAAGTTGTTTTAAGTTCTGGAATATAACAGACCAAATTTAGTCACTCTGACACGTATATAATATTCAGATAGTTTCCAAATAGTAATCACTCAGTCATTTGTTATAATCAAATCTTTTAAAATGAGAGAGAAATTATTAAAGGGCACTTTGGGTGACTAGACCAATGGCCCCTTATAAAACAAGTATATATGTGTTAAGTCTAATAGGAATTGCCCATGAAATTGTTCCTTTCATGATGGGCTTACACCAAGCTAATGCTTGCAAAAGTGCTGCATAGCCTTTTTGCCTGGGCTTCCTGGTTCGGACTAAATGTTCTTTTAGTGCTTTAATGTGGAGCTTTTGGAAACAACAACAAAGGACTTATATTTACAGCGAGACCTTAACATCTTAAATTCCACAACATATTTGCTTTAATAAGCCTGAAGTAAATTATAGTTGAATAATATATAACTGGTATTCATTTCTAATCTTTCCTTCCTCAAAGAAGCCTCAGTCATGAACAGAGAATTGCCTTCATCCTGGTCTTGGTACAGATTTAGATTCTTATATCTTCTGTTTCTATCTTAGAAACATGGTGCCCTCTTCTGGAGAACCAGAAACGTATCATGCTTGCTGAGCTGTTTTCTCCCTATTAGTACAGAACACTTCCAGTCTCTCAGTCAGGTACCAGTCAGAGTTCAGGTTTTTTGCTTCAACCACAAAGAGGTAACAACTGTCTGCAAACTTCTCTATCAGTTCCTATTGCTATTGTACTAATCAGTGCAATTAGGAACCTCTCTTTAGACAAGAAGTATCCTACTCAACCCACCTAGGATGATATCCTTCCTCTGTCACTGGCAGAAAAAAAAGCAGATGATCATTTTGATAATCAAGCAGACACAAATAAAAAGAAAAGTCATGTTTAGCAAGCATAATTTAAGCATAAAGCTTTAGGGACATGCTGATTACCTATATGCACTATAAAACGTGCAGAAAACAATCTCTTCAGCAACAGCATCTTTATTGCACATTAACTAGCAGAATTAAAATAGAAACTCTGGGACTATGGCAATATACGTAGTGTAAAGAACACGGTCTGAGTTAGTGTAAAGGAAACAGAGGTAAGAGAGTCAGATTGGCACCTGGGAATGACTTCTGTTCAATTGTTTAACTTCAAAAACATCCGTTTCCTCATTATACCTTCTGCCTCTTACATCACCAGAATTTTGTAAGGGTGTTGAAATGAAATGTACACTGACTTCCTCTGAGGGAAGAAATTTGTAAAACAAATTCATTAAACAAACCCCTTTCCATTAGAAGAGTTGAAACAGGATACAGTCCTGACTAAGCCACAGTTCCAAAGAGCAGAGATCACTGACATAGCCACACAGGAAGCATGGGTTTATATATACAGAATTTTGACAACAAAATGGAAACAAATTATTACATACAATAGGGTAAAGGTTTGTGGTTAAAATCTCCTGTAATCTATAGCTAACCAAGCTTAACGTATATGGAAAGTTTCTTCTGTAAAAGGTTATAGAAATTATTCTGTAAAAAGTTTAGAACTGCATCTTTTTATTTAGTTATCTTAAGAGTTGAGTCAAAACTGCACTGAGTTGTTTATTATATAAATTGACATACTATAGAAAAGAAATATTTTATAAATTAATAAACAAGTTAACTTTTCTAGATCCACTGTAAATAGTTGATGTTCTGAAACATTAAACATAGGCAATCAAACAAAAGGAGAAACAATTTAACCCTTGAATACTTATGCCCACAGTGAAAATGACGTCATGATATTGACCAGTACTACTAGGAAACATGAGAAACATGAAGCTTTCTAACCATTTGGAATGACCACTCTAGATTAAGAGTAAAAACAGTTCCTGGTTGCCACATGTCTTAAAACAGTAGAAAAGGGGGCCACTGATAAGAGCATGCCCAGACCCAGGAATGGCTTTCCAAAGTCTTATGTGAATGATTTTCTCTTTGAAATCCAGTATTTACATGAGAGAATTCTGTGTCTTGTTCCTCTTTGGAAGCATTTAGTCCAATTTATAAAACCCACTGAATTTTTAAAAATGTTCTGGTGCATAATATAGAATTCAAGATGTCTTGATTTGTCAAAGATGGATACCCAGTAAAATGTACTTTTTCATAGAACAGGTATGGAGGAAAAGTAATGACATGGTCCTGAACAAACCAATTTCCCAATATTTTCTACTGCCCAAATGTTTCCATCTTATATGTGTAATTCCATTTATCTGGCCATTTAAAAAAATATTGTCTATTCATTGGGTGGAAGATGCTTTTATCAAATGAGTCAAAGAAGTACATTAAGATAACTGTATTTCTAGTTCTTAACATTGCTAGTTTAGAATAACTTAGAATCTTAAAGTCCTATTTTAGAGTTAAAAAAAATTTTTTTTACCCTCAAATTTCATTTAGCTTCTTATAGTAAGTGCTAAGTGCTAAAAGTACCTAGTGCCTTGCATGCTACAGTAAATTTGTTGAAACTGATTCTACTAAATTATTTGAAAATAATGGGTTCTTGAGGTAATTTAAGAATTCTTATAATTTCACAAAGGAAAAGTTTATCCCTCTTCCAAATTGATGTAGGCTTTCCTGTAATTGCACATTTGAGTTGAGATATAAATTTCATGTAAAATAAATGAAATTTTACCAGGAAATTAACTTTGAAAAAATTAATGTATCTACAATTGCACCACTGTTTGTGCAATGAGATTTCACCTTTTGTGCTTTTATTTATTTGTTTTTTAAGACAGTGTCAGAATATATGTGAACTCCTAGAAGATAGGAACTATGCTTTATTCATCTTTGCATCTGCTGGGCCTAGTATTGTGTCTGGTACATGTTAAGTTCTGAATTAATGTTTGAAGGATAAATGAATAGATGGATGAAAGATCTAAAGTCAGAGAGCTACATAATCATCTCCCCATATATTCATTTTATATACCACGACTACTAACACACAAAATTTAAAATGTTTTTAAATTTAGAAGCATAAGGGCTTCTTGCATTGTCAGTACTATTTTTCAACTCATCATTTTACCTTTGAGAAAACAGGTTTCTTACTCTCCAGTGTCTGGGATTTACCCAAGATTTTACAGCACTTTTCCCCCTTACTGTATCTGTTATTAAGAAAATAGCATGTTGAATTTGTTTTATACATTTGATTATTCTCTGGAATTTTCTTACCTTGAGCTCTTAAACTACCATTCAGAAATAAGATTCAAAATAAAATTAAAATGTCTAAATAAAAAGTAGGATGAAAATTGACATGTTGCAATTTTTCCAGTTCAAATGTAAATAAATGTAAATTTTATGAACGTTTCTTCTCATACATACACTAGGTGGAGCCATTTGCTTAAGCTGGTTGTAAAAAAAAAATTGATAGAGTGGATTCTTACTTTCATAAGGACCTGCAAAACTGTTTTCCAGAGGAGCTGTACCATTTCACATCCCCACCAGCAACATATGAAAGTTCAAGTCACATCACATCCTTATTGGCACTTGGCCACACTCTTATTTTAATCACTCTAATAGCTGTATAGCAGTATCTCATTTTGGTTTTAATTTGCATTTCCTTAATGACAAATGATGCCAAGTATTTTTCATGTGCTTATTTGCCTGCTTTATGTCTTTTTTGCTGAAATGTCTATTCAAATCTTTTGCACAATGTTTTTTGGGTTGTTTTTTAATGTTGAGTCGTGAGAGTTCTTTACATTACTATACTACCCAGAAATCCCACTTCTTTATATTTATCCAAGATAAATGAAGACATATGTCCACACAGAGATCAATATGCAAATGTTAATAGCAACTTTATTTTATGTTCACCAACTTGGAAAATAGCCTATCAGTTGGGGAATGGGTGAATAACCTGTGGTGCATCCATATCATGGAATGGTACTTAGTCCTAAAGAGGAATAAACTACATACATGTAACAACATAGATGATCTTAAAAGTGTATAGCTGAGTAAAAGAATTTAGCCACAAAATGCTATACACTATATGATTTCATTTACGTGATATTTTTGAAAAGGAAAAACTGCAGAGACAGGAGTTGGATCGCTGGTTGCCAGGGACTGAGAGTGGGGAGAAGGAACTGAACGCAAAAAGGCACTGCTATACTTTTGGGGGATATTAAAGTATTCTATATCTTATTTGTAGTAATGATTACACAATTATGTACATTTGTCAAAAGTCATTGACTATACACCTGAAAGACTGACTTTTATTGTTCAAATCCTTCATCCAATTATTATTGGATTTTTTCTTAATATGGAATATCTTAATATTCAATTAACGTGGCATACCAAAAATTGCCTGAGAGAAAACAATTACAATTATGAACACTGAAGAATTCTGACAGCTTTTGTAAAAAGTACCTATTAGCATGCAAATCTTTTTTGTTTTTTTTTTTTAATGCTCAAATCAAGATAACTAGTATATTCAACATTACACAATGTAATTATTTTTTGTGACCCTTTACCAATTTTTTGCTAACCCCCTCACACCCTCCCCCTTACCCATCTCTGGTGACCTCTGTTCTGTTCGATCCTTTTGAAAATTCAAAGAATTATCATGACAGATGTCCTTATTTCTTTCTTTTTTTAATTTTTTTTTTTATTTTTTAGCTCTCACTTATAAGCGAAGATGTGGTATTTCTCTTTCTGTGCCTGGCTTATTTCACTTGCCATAATTTTCTCTAAGTTCATCCATGTTTCTGTGAACAGCAGAATTTCATTCTTTTATATGGTAGAGTTGTATTCCATTGTGTATACAAACCACATTTTCCTTATCCAGTCATCCGCTGATGGACATTTAGGTTGGTTCCAACTCTTGGCTATTGTCAATAGAACTGCAATAAACTTGGGAGTGCAGATGTCCCTTTGACATGATGATTTCCATTCCTTTGGGTATATACCAAGCTGGATAGTTTAGCTGTTCTATCTGTAGTTGTTTGAGGAAACTCCATAGTGTCTTCTATAATGCCTGCACTAATATACACTTCCACCAATAGTGTTCCCCTTTCTCTTGCCAGCATTTGTTATTCCTTTTTATAATGGCAAGTCTAAATGGCATGAGATGATATCTCAGTGTGATTTTATTTGCATTTCACTGATGCTGAGTGACGTTGAGCAGTTTTTCATGTGTCTGTTGGCCATTTGTATATCTTCCTATGAGAAATGCCTATTCAGTTCACTTTTTAATTGGGATACTTGTTTTTATACTAAGTTGTTTGAGTTCCTTGTGTATTCTGGATATAAATCCTTTCCTGGATGCATAATTTGCAAATATTTTCTCCCATTCTATAGGTTGTCTTTTTGCTCTGTTAATTATTTCTTTCACTGTGCAGAAGCATTTTACTTTGATATAATCCCATTTGTTTATTTTTCTTTTGTTGCCTGTGCTACAGGGTCTTACCCATAAAGTCTTTGCCCATTCCTACTTCCTGACATGTTTCCCCTATGTTTTCTTTTAAGACTTTTACAGTTTCAGATCTTAAATTTAAATCTTTAATCCATTTTGAGTTGATTTTGCTATATAGTGAGAAGTAAAGGTCTAGTTTCATTCTTCTACATATGGATGTCCAGTTTCCCCAGCACCATTTATTGAAGAGGCAGTGCTTTCCCCCAATGTGTGTCCATGGTGCCCTTGTGAAACATCAGTTGGCTGTACGTACGTGGGTTGATTTCTGGGTTCTCTATTCTGTTCCATTGGTCTAAGTGGCTATTTTTATGCCAATATCATTCTGTTTGGGTTATAATAGCTTTGTAGTATCATTTGAGATCAAGAAGTGTTATGCCTCCAGCTTTATTTTCTTTGCTCAGGATTGCTTTTGTTATTCAGTGTCTTTTGTTGTTCCGTATTAACATTAGGATTTTTTCTATTTCTGTGAAGAATTTCATTGATATTTTGGTGGAGATTGCATTGAATATGTAGATCACTTTGGGTAGTATGGACATATGGATTTTCACAATGTTAGTTCTCCAATCCATGAACATGGAATGTCTTTCCATCTTTTTGTGTATTCTTTAATAATTTAGCACTGATTTGTAGTTCCTGTTGTAGAGATCTTTCACCTCCTTGGTTAAATTGTTTCCTGGATGCTGATTTTCCTGCAACTCTACTGAAATCATTTATCAGCTGGTAAGAGTTTCTTGGGAGAGTCCTTAGGTTTTTCTATATTTAGGATCATGTCATCTGCAAACGGGGACAGTTTGACTTCATCTTTTCCAATCCAGATGCCCTTTATTTATTTCTTTTGCCTGATTGCTCTAGCTAGTAATTCCAATACTGTGGTAAATAGGAGTGGTGAGAGTGGGCATCCTTGTCTTGTTCCTGTTCTTGAAGGAAGAGCTTTCAGCTTTTCTTCATTCAGAGTGATATTGGCAGTGGGTTTGTCCTGTAAGGCTTTTATTGTGTTGAGATACTTTCCTTGTGTATCTAATTTGCTGACAGTCTTTATCACGAAGTGATGTTGAATTTCATCAAATGCTTTTTCTGCATCTATTGAGATAATCATATTGTTTTTGTCCTTAATGTTGATAATGTGGTGCATCACATTTATTGATTTGCATGTGTTGAAACGTCCTTGCATCCCTGGGATGAATCCCACCCAATCACGGTGTATAATTTTTTTGATGTGTTGCTGTATTCCACTTGCTAAGATTTTATTGAGGATTTTTATGTCTATGCTCATCAGAGATATTGGGCTGTAATTTTCTTTTTTTGTTGGAGTGACCATGACCAAAGCCATGCTAGGACTTAATCAACATGCGCTCTAAAAGATTTCACAAAGACACAGTTTTTTTCTTGGCACACATTTCTCTGAGGTCTCTCTTTTCCCATAGTTGTTTGATATTTTGATCCTTGGTTATGGGGCAAGATGACATTATTTGCATGAACATAAAGTTGTTTTCCAGTCAGCCTGAAGCTGCAGACTTGCACATACTACCCAGACCCTGAGATAACAGCAAAGATGACAGCAGAAACCAGACAAGGCCTTGGCGAGACCTTGTACATAACTCATAGACACAGACCCCTCCTAGTTCATGTGCCCCTCCCTAATCCCCCTCATTCCCACATTCCATTCCCTAACAACCCTCTTTAAAAACCCCTCAGTAAACCTGAGTCTTTGAGATGGGCTGGCCATTTTCCTTCAGGTCTACTGGGGAGATGGCTTTAGCTTGGCCATTCTCCTTCGGATTTACCAGTGAGATGGGTCAGCCTAGCACCTCTCCTGAGGTCACTGGCATTCCTAAATAAAAGCCAAATTCCATTTTTGCCAATATTTGAGTTTTGAGTGGTTTGCTTTTGTCTGGGGGTAGGTAGCCAGACCTGTGAGTTTGATTTCAAAATTTGGGAAGCCTCAGCCAGGAGATGATTATGCCTTGTAATATTTTTGTTGTATCTTTGTCTGACTTTGGTGTCAGGGTGATGCTAGCCTCATAGAAAGTTTGGGAGAATGGCCTCTGTTTCAATTTTTTGGAGTAGTCTGAAGAGAATTGGTATGAATTCCTCTTTAAAGGTTAGGTAGAATTCAGCAGTAAAGCCATCCAGTCCTGAGCTTTTCTTTGTTGGGAGGCTACTGATTATTGATTGCTTCAATCTTGTTGCTTGTTACAGTCATTCGGGTTTTCTGTTCCTTCTTCGTTTAGTCTTGGTAGGTCATATGTGTCCAAAAATTTATCTGTTTCCTCCAGGTTTCAAATTTGTGGCACATAGTTGTTTATAATATTCTCCAATGATTCTTTGCATTTCTGTGGTATCATTTGTACTGTCTTCCGATTCATTTCTGATTTTTGTTATTTGGGTCTTCTCTCTTCTTTTCGAAATTAGCCTAGCTAATGGTTTGTCTATTTCATTTATCTTCTCAAAAAACCAACTTTTTGTTTCATTGATCTTTTGCATAGTTTTATGGGTCTCTATTTCATTTAGTTCTCCTCTGATCTTAATTATTTGTTTCCATCTACTAATTTGGGGATTGGATTGTTCTTGTTGTTCTCATTCTTTGAAGTGTAGCATTAGGGTTTTTACCAGAAATTTTTCTATTCTTTTGATGTAAGTATTTACTGCAGTAAATTTCCCTCTTAGAACTGCTTTTGCAGTATCCCACAGGTTTTAGTATGATGTGACTTTATTTTCATTAGTTTCAAGAAATTTTTTGAGTTCCTGTTTAATTTCTTCTTAGATTCATAGTCCATTCATGTCATTTAATTTCCATATATGTGTATACTATCCAGAGTTTCACATGTTATTGATTTCTAGTTTTAATCTACTGTGGTCTGAAAAGATATTTGAAATACTTTCAATTTTTAAAAATTTGTTGATACTTGATTTGTGACCTAACATGTGGTCTATCTTGTAGAATGTTCCATGTGCTGATGAGAAGAATGTATATTCTATAGTTGCTGGATGAAATGTTCTGTAAATATCTGCAAGATAAAATTGACCTAAAGTGTAGTTTAAAGCCTGTGTTTTTCTATTGATTTGTTGCCTAGATGATCTGTTCAGTGCTGAGAGATGGGTGTTCAGGTACCCAACTATTATCATATTTAGGTCTATTTCTTTAGGTCTAATAGTGTTTACTTTATATATCTGGGTGCTCTGGTGTTGGGTGTATATATATTTATGATTTTTATGTCTTCTTGTGGATAGATCCCTTTATCATTTTACAGTGGCCTGCTTTGTTTCTTTTAATGATTTTTGGTTTAAAGTCTATCTTATCTGATATAAAAATAAATACTCCTGCTTGTTTTGGGTTTCCATTTGCACGGTATACATTTTTCTATACCTTCGCTATTAGTCTGTGTGTGTATTTTCAGGTGAGTCTCTTGAAGACAGAATATAGTTGGGTGAAACTTTTTAATCCAATCAGTTAGTCTGTGTCTTCTGAGTGGGGAATTTAATCCATTTACATTTCGGGTTGTTATTGAAAGGCATTGTCTTACTCCTGGTATTTTATCAATTTTTGTTTGCATGTTTCAAATATTTTTTGTTCTTTTCTTCCCCTTTTCTTGTTTGTCTTTGGTGTTTTTTGGTCTTTTGAGATGTTAAGATATAGTTTATTTCTCATTGTCATTTACATTTTTGTTCTAGCAATGGGTTTTGTTCTTTCTTGTGTATTGTTGGCAGTGTTCCAGATGCAGGACTCCCTTGACAATTTCTTGCATGTCTAGTCATGTGGTGGTGAACTCTTGCAGTATTTCTTTGTCTGGCAAATTTACTATTTCTCCTTCATTTCTGAAGGATAGCCTTGTTCGTTATAGTGTTCTTGGCTGGAAGTTTTTGTCTTTTAGTATTTAACTATATTATCTCATTCTCTTCTGGCATGTAGAATTTCTGTTGAGAAGTCTACTGTTAGTCTGATTGAGACTCCCCTATAGGTGACTTCACACTTTTCTCCTGCTGTTTTAAAATTCTCTCTTTGTGTTTGAGCTTTGCCAGTTTGACCATATTGTGTCTCAGAGAGGAGCATTTTGGATTGAATCTATTTGGGGATCTTTGACCTTCTTGGATCTGAAGGTCTGTGTCTCTCCCTATACCAGGGAATTTTTCAAGATCAGAAATTCTTTCTTCTGCTTGTTCTAACCTGTTCCTTAAGCTCTTGATTGTGTTTTCTATTTTGTTTCATGAATCCTTCAGTTCCAGGAGTTCTGCTACATTCTTTTTTAAGGTATCAATCTCTTTGTAAATGTCTTCCTTCATATCCTGAATACTTTTTCTCATTTTGTTGTGTTGTCTGAGTCTTCTCATATCTCACTGAGTTTCCTTAAAATTGTTGTTTGGAATTCCTTTTCGGTCATTTTTAGGGCTTTCCTGCTCTATGGGGTCTCGTACTTGAGAATTATTGTATTCCTTTGGTGGTGTCCTATTTTCTTGTTTTTTCATATTTCTCCTATCTCTGTGTTCATATCTACTCATCTCATAGAGCAGTTGTTTCTTCTGTTACTCTGGATTGGGCTTTGAGGAGAGAGACTTCCTCCTGTAGATATTATTTTTTTATATAGACCATTGAATAGGGTCATGTGTGTGTTTCCCAGGACCAAGGCAATCGTGTGGGCTGTGCACATATCTCCCATCACCGGATGTGCTACTGTGTGCAGGAGCATAAATCCCCCTGTGGGTTGGGCCACTGGGTCATGGGTCTTTGCTCACTTGCCTCTTTCCCTAGGCTCCACTGGTGAATCTTCCTGTATCAGTGCAGTCAAGTGATCAGTGGGGCCACCTGCACAATGGTGGTGGTTGCTGCTGTGGCAGTGAGCAGCCCTTGCATTGGCAGTGGCTGTGGCAGTAGCTGTGGTGGACCAGCTGCATGGAAGCAGTGTCTACAGCAGTGGTGGGGACACCCTGTGGCTCCTGAGGTCCTCAGCACTCCTGCCATCTGTTGGGTGGGGGTTACCTGTGGCTACTCGATATGCAAATCTTGACATTTCTTTCTCTTTCCTACAGTATTTTAAGGGTATGCATTGATTAATAAAATTGTGTTTCTTCAATAATAAGTGACACTAATATTATAGTGATGATGTTTGTTTTATATGTATAGTCCATACATAAGCTGGGAAATAACAGAACATCCTGGTGATCTATACAAATCAAGTATCAGTACATAATGTTCCTTCATAATTGGATACTTCCTCTCATATATATGTAAAAATTACTTTATTACCAAATATTAAAAATTAAATATTTTTATTAGACAGAAGAGCATTCTGAGTTATATGTGTATATGTGTGTGTGTGTATATACATATACAGTCATGAATCACTTAATGAAAGGAATAAGTTCTGAGAAATGCATTGCTAGGCAATTTCATCCTTGTACAAACATCGTAAAATGTACTTACACAAACCTAGATGGTATATAGCCCACTACACATCTAGGCTATATGGTATAGCCTGTTGCTCCTACATGAACAGTGCATTGCACTATGATGTTATGATGGCTATGACATCACTAGGTGATAGAAATTTTTCTTCTCCCTTATAATCTTATGGGACCCTACATGCAGTACATTGTTGACCAAGGAGTTGTTATGCAGTGCATGACTGTACATATATATATATATTAAGTCAGATAAATTTCTCTACTTAGAAATTACATAATAAATTAATTTAGTTCTGGCTTTACTATTGTGGTCCAATATTTATAGATAAAATAAATTTCATCTTTAAATATATTCTATAGAAAATTCCATCTATATTTTATTTGGAGTAGCTGGACTTGGGTTTTCTAGAGGAATGACATCCACAATATCTAAGAAAATTCATGCTTTGTTGGCACTTTCAAAAAGATATACAGTAAAATCTCATATTTAATTCATGTAGTGAGAAAATTCAGAATTTTGTAGCCTATGAGTTGGCTAAGAAAAGAGGTTGGCAGAAAAACTTCAACAATTTGACAACATATGAAAATATTTTTGAGTGAATTTGGCCTTGGGAACTGTAATATAATTATAGTTTTCAGCTTCATAAAAGGCTATACAGCTGGATTATAAAGCAGGCCCACAGTTATAAAGTAACAGAGTGCTAACATGTCTATGAATTCTTCTAGTCAGTTTCTAATTAGAGTTCTCTGTCTTCCTCTTGGCTCTATTATTTTAAGAAAAATGCCTTGAGTACCAAAGTAGTCATAATCTTCTGTCAGATAAAAAAGAATATTTATGTATTTGGGGATCCTGAGAATTTCCGAGATTCTTTATACAGCAGTTTGATATGAATGACTCTCCAATAGTTCTTGACGTCATAGCATCTGGACAATTCATATTTTTCTGCCCATATTTTCAGTAATACATGATTACTGAGAATCTTCTATAAGGGAAGCAGAGACATATGAGTCACAGAACCTGCTTTCATTAAACTCTTTATTCTTTTTCAGTTTGTTTTGTTTTGTTTTTAATTTCAGATAGCTTTACTGAGATAAAATTCACTCAAATGGGTGGCTTATAGTATATTCACAGATATGTGTAATTACCATAATAAATTTTAGAATATTTTTCATCATATCATAAAGAAACCCTGTACCATTCAGCATCACCGCTCTATCCTCCATCCCCCTCCCAGCCCTAAGAAACACTAACTTACTCCCTTTGTGCATAGATTTCCCTAGTCCTGATTTTCATATGCATTGAGTCATAGAGTATGTAGTCTTCTGTGACTAGTTTTCGTCACCTAACATAATGTTTTTGAGGATCATTCATATTGTAGCTTGTAGCAGTACTTCATTCCTTTATATGACCAATTAATATTTCATTGCATGTACAAGGGTACCTCAAAAAGTTTGTGGAAAAATAGAATTAAGAGGTAATATAAATCTTTCCACAAACTTTTTAAAAGTACTCTCGCATATACCACATTTTGTTTATCCATTAATCAGTTAATGAAAATTTGGGCTGTTTCCACATTTTGGCAATTATAAATAATGCTGCTATAAGCATTCATGTATGAGTATTTGTGTGGACATGTGTTTTCATTTCTTTTAGATCTATACCTAAGAGTCGAATTACTGGATCATATCGTAGTCTTTGTTTAATCATTTAGGAAACTGCCAGAAGGTTTTTCAAAGTGGCTGCAACATTTTACATTTTTACCAGCAGTGTATGCAGGCTTTGATTTCTCAGCTTCCTTAACAATATTTATTTTCTGTCTTTTTATTTTAGCCATCTTAGTGAGTGTAAAGTTGCAACTCATTATGGATTTCATTTGCATTTTTCTGATGACTAATGATGTTGAACATCTTTTTGTGAGCTTATTATTAATTTGTATTTCTTTCCTGGAGAAATATCTATTCATACCCTTTCCTCATTTTTAATTGGGTTATCTGTATTTTTATTATTGAATTGTAAGAGTTCTTTATATATTTCAGATACACATTTCTTATCAAATATATGATTTGCAAATATCTTCTCTCACTCTCTGGGTTTATTTTTCACTTTCTTGACAGTGTCCTTTAAATCACAGAAATTTTTAATTAAAGTGAAGTCTAATATACCTATTTTTTCTTTTGTTGCTCACGCTTTTGGTATCATAACTAAGAATCCATTGTTAAATTCAAGGTCATGAATATTTACCCCTATGTTTTCTTCTAACAGTTTTATAGTCTTAGGTCTTTCATCCATTTTGAGTTAATTTTGTATATCATGTGAGGTAATGGCCCAACTTCAATTTTTTTTCATGTGGCTATCTAGTTGCCCCAGGACTATTTGTGGAAAAAATTATTATTTCCCTATTGAATGCTCTTAGCACCCTTGTTGAAAACCAGTTGGCCATAGATGTAAAATTTTATTATTAGATTCTCAGTTCTATTTCATTAATATACGTGTATGTCCATCCTTATGCCAGTACCAGTCTTAGCATATTTATTATTATGAATCATGATTTTTCTTTATGCCCTTTACCTGACCTGTCGCTCCCCAAATCCCCTCCCTGCCTCCCCGGATCTCCAGTAACCTTAGGTTTGTTCTCTCCTGAAAGTTCAATGAATTGTTGTGGTCTTTTCTTTCTTTCTTTCTTTCTTTCTTTCTTTCTTTCTTTCTTTCTTTCTTTCTTTCTTTCTTTCTTTCTTTCTTTCTTTCTTTCTTTCTTTCTTTCTTTCTTTTCTTTCTTTCTCTCTCTCTCTCTTTCTTCTCTCTCTCTCTCTCTTCCTTTTCTTCTTTCTTTCTTTCTTAACACCCAGTTATACATGAGAACATGTGGTATTTCACTTTTTTGGTTTGGTTTATTTCATTTAACATAATTTTCTCCAGACTCATCCATGTTGCTGCAAATGGCAGGATTTCATTCTTTTTTATGGCTGAGTAGTATTCCATTGTGTATATATACCACATTTTCTGTATCCAGTCATCCATCAATGCACAGTTAGGTTGGTTCCATATTTTGGCTACTGTAAATAGAGCTGCAATGAACATGGAAGTGCAGGTATCCCTTTGACATGATGATCTCCATTCTTTGGATATATGCCCTGAGGTAGGATTGCTGGATCATATGGTAGATCTATCTGTAGTTCTTTGAGAAAACTCTGTACTGTTTTCTATAATGTCTGTACTAATTTACAGTACCACCAACAGTGTGGAAAAGTTCCCCTTTCCCCACATCCTCACCAGCTCTTGTTACTCTTGGTCTTTTTAATAATGGCCAGTTTACCTGGGGTGAAATGATATCTCAATGTGGTTTTTATTTGCATTTCTCTGACAACTAGCGATGCTGAGCATTTTTTCACATACTTGTTGGCTATTTGTATGTCTTTCTTTGAAAAGTGTCTATTCAGCTCCTTTGCCCATTTATTAAATGGATTTTTAAAAAATGTATAGCTGTTTGAGTTCTTTTTATATTCTGGATATTAATCCCTTGTCAGATGTATAGGGTACAAATATTTTCTCCCATTCCATAGGTTGTCTTTCCTCTCTGTTGATTGTTTCCTTTGCTGTGCAGAAGCTTTTTAGTTTGATATAATCCCATTTATTTATTTTTTCTTTTGTTGCATGTGCTTTTGGGGTCATATTCATAAAATTTTTGTCCAGTCCTATTACCTGGAGTGTTTTCCCTATATTTTCCTTTAGGAATTTTATGGTTTCAGGTCTTATATTTAAGGCTTTAATCCATTTTGAGTTGATTTTGGTATATGGCGAGAGGTACGAGTCCAGTTTCATTTTTCCACATATGGATGTCCAATTTTCCCAGCACCATTTATTGAAGAGGCAGACTTTTCCCCAATGCTTGTTCTTGCTGCCTTTGCTAAAGATCAGTTGGCTGTAAGTATATGGGTTGATTCCTGGCTTTCTATTCTGTTCCATTGATCTGAATGTCTGTTTTTATGCCAGTACCATGCCACTTTGATTACAATAGCTTTGTAATATAATTTGAAGTCAGGTAGTGTTATGCCTCTGGCTTTATTTTTTTATTTTTTGGCTTAGAATTGCTTTGGCTATTCGGGGTCTTTTGTTGTTCCAAATGAATGTTTGGATTGTTTTTTCTCTTTCTGTGAAGAATGTCATTGGTATTTTGATGGGAATTGCATTGAATTTGTAGATTGCTTTGGGTAGATTGGACATTTTCACAATGTTAATTCTTCCCACCCAAGAGAATGGTATGTCTTTCCACCTTTTTGTGTCTTCCCTAATTTCTTTCAGTAGTGATTTGTAGTTCTCGTTGTAGAGATCTTTCACGTCCTTGGTTAAATTGATACTTAGGTATGTTATTTTTTTGGTTGTTAAATAGGAGTAGTGAGAGAGGGCATCCTTGCCTTCTTCCTATTCTTTAAAAAAAGCTGAAAGCTTTTCCCCATTCAGGATGATATTGGTGATTACTTTGTCATAAATGACTTTTACTGTATTGAGGTAATTTCCTTCTACACCTAATTTGCTGAGAATCGTAATCATGAAGGGATGCTGAATTTTACTGAATGCCTTTTCTGCATGAATTGAGATAATCATATAGTTTTTTTCCCTTGGTTTTGTTGATGTGGTGTATCACATTTATTGACTTGCTGTGTTGAACCAACCTTGCATCCCTGGGATGAATTCCACTTGATCATGGTGTATAATTTTTTTGATGTGTTGCTGTAATCTGATTGCTAGTATTTTGTTGAGGATCCATGCATCTATGTTCATCGAGGATATTGGCCTGTAGTTTTCTTTTTTGTTGTATCTTTATCTGGTTTGGGTATCTGGGTGATGCTGGCCTCATAGAATGAGTTTGGGGGAATAGTTTCTATTTCAATTTTTTGGAAAAGTTTGAATAGAAGTGGTATTAATTCTTCTTTAAAGGTTGATAGAATTCAGCTATAAAGTCATCTTGTCCTGGGATTTTCATTCTGATTACTGCTTCAATCTCTTTGCTTGTTATTGGTATGTTCAGGTTCTCTATTTCTTCTTGGTTCAGTGTTGGTAGTTTGTATGTGTCCATAAATTTATTCATTTCCTCCAGGTTTTTATATTTTTGGTGTTCAATTGTTTATAGTAATCTGTAACGATTCTTCATATTTCTGTGGTATTAGTTGTAATGGTTCCCTTTTCATTTCTGATTTTTATTATTTGGGTCTTCTCTTTTCTTTTTTTAAAATTTTTAACCTATCTAATGGTTTGTCAATTTAATTTATCTTCTCAAAAAAACAACTTTTTGTTTCATTGATCTTTTGTATTGTTTTTTGGGTCTCTATTTCATTTAGTTCTACCCTGATCATGATTATTTCTTTCCATCTACTACTTTTGGCATTGCATTGTTGTTATTCTTCTCATTCTTTGAGGCATAGTGTTAAGGTCATTTATTTGAAATCTTTCCATTCTTTTGATGTATGCATTTATTGCAATAAACTTCCCTCTTAGTACTGCTTTTGCAGTATCCCATAGGTTTTGGTATGATGTATCTTTATTCTCATTAGTTTCAAGAAATTTTTTGATTTCCTGTTTAATTTCTTCTTGGACCCATAGGTCATTCAGGAGTCTGTTGTTCAGTTTCCATGCACTTGAGTAGTTTCCAGAATTTTGCTTGTTATTGATTTCCAGTTTTGTGTTCTGAAAAGATAATTAGGATAATTTCAATTTTTTTAAATTTGCTAAGACTTGATTTGTGACCTAGTATTTGGTCTATCCTGGAGAATGTTCCATGTTCTGATAAGAGGAATGTTTATTCTCTAGTTGTTGGATGAAATGTTCTGCAGATGTCTGCCTGGTCCAATTGGTCTAAAGTGTAGTTTAAATCCTGTGTTTCTTTGTTGATTTGCTTCCTGAAAGATCTAACACTAAGAGAGGGGTGTTCGGGTCACCCACTATTATCATATTTGGGTCTGTCTCTTTTTTTTGGTCTAAGAGTGTTTGCTTTACATATCTAGGTGTTCCACTCTTGCATGCATACATGTTTATGATTGCTATGTCTTCTACCTGGATAGATCCCTTTATCCTTATATAATGGCCTTGTCTCTTTTTATGGTTTTTGGTTTGAAGCCTATTTTATCCAGTATAAGAATAGCTGCCCCTGCATGTTTGTGCTTTCTGTTTGCATGGTATAACTTTTGCAATCCCTTCACTTTTAGTCTGTGTTTGTTTTAATAGGTGAGGTGGGTCTCCTGAAGACAACATATAGTTGGGTCTAGCTTCTTAATCCAATCAGTCAGTCTGTTAATCCATTTACATTTAGGGCTGTTATTGATAAGTATTGCTTTACTCCCATTATTATATTGCTTTTTTGAGGTGACATAATTTAGTTTATTTCTCTTTCTCTTTCTCATTTGCATTTTGGTTTTAATGGTGAGTTTGCTCTTTCTTGTGAATCTGTGATATTGATTATCATTTTTCAGATTCCAGATGCAGGGCTCCATTTAGTATTTCTTGCAGGGCTGGTCATGTGGTAGTGAACTCCTATAATTTTTGTTTGTCTGGGAAATACACTATTTCTCCACATCTTCACCAGCATTTGTTGTTCACTGTTTGACAATAGTAAGTCTAAATGGGTAAGATGATATCTCAGTATGGTTTTGATTTACATTTCCCTGATGCTGAGTAATGCTGAGCATTTTTTTATGTGTCTGTTGGCCATTTGTATATCTTCATTTGACAAATGCCTGTTCAGCTACTTTGCCCATTTTTTTTTCAGGTTAATTGTTTTCTATTAGCTTGTTTAAGTTCCTTCAATATTCTGGATATTAATCCTTTGTCAGATGCATAGTTTGCAAATATTTTCTCCCATTCTGTAGGTTGTCTTTTCACTCTGTTGTTTTCTTTGCTGTGCAGAAGCTTTTTAGTTTGATATATTTGTTTATTTTTCCTTCTGTTGCCTGTACTTTTGGGGTCATATTCATAAAGTCTTTGCCCAGTTCTACTTCCTGAAGTGTTTCACCTGTGTTTTCTTTTAGGAGCTATAGAGTTTTCGGTCTTATATTCAAGTCTTTAATCCATTTTGAACTGACTTTGGTATGCAGTAAGAGGTATGTGTCTAGTTTCACTCTTGTACATATGGATGCCCAGTTCTCCCAGCACCATTTATAGAAGAGGCAGTCTTTTCCCCAAATGTATGTTCTTTGTGCCTTTGTGAAACATCAGTTGGCTGTTAAGTACATCAGTTGATTTCTAGGTTCTCTATTCTGATCCATTGGTCCTTCTGTCTGTTTTTATGCCAGTATCATAAATTTTGGACCACTTTTATTAAATCTATTCCTAAATATTTTATTCTTTAGATGATATTGTAAATAGTTTTTTTCTTAAATTCATTTTTTTGTATTGTTCACTGCAAGTTTATAAAAATATAATTTATTTTTGTAGACTGATCTTGTGTTACGCAGCCTTGCTAAACTCATTTATTAGTTCTAGTAGTATTTAGTGGGTTTGTTGGGATTTTCTGTATACAAGATCATATCATCTAAGAATAGAGGTAGTTTTCTTCTTCCTTTGCAATCTAGATGCCTATTTATTTTTTCTTATCTAATTGTCTTTGCTAGAACTTCCAGTTCAATGTTGAACAGGAGTGGCAAAAGTGGACATCTCTGTCTTACTATTGATCTCAGCAGAAAAGCATCCAGTTTTTCACAGTATGATATTAGCAGTGGGTGTTTTTATAGATGTGCTTCATAAGGTTGAGGAAATTTACTTCTATTCCTAGTTAGTTGAATGTTTTCATTACGAAAGAGCATTGGATTTTGTCAAATGGTTTTTCTATTTCTATTGTGATGATCATGTGATTTTTTTTTTTTTTTTTTTACTTTATTGATGTGATGCAATACATTAACTGATTTCCGGATGTTTTCCTGAGATAAATCCCACTTGATCATGCTCTATATATATAAATATGTCAATGTATTAGGGCTCTCCAGAGAAATAGAACCAATAGAATATATGAAGGATATGTATATATAATTTTTTTAAATATATAAATTATATATACACACATATAAGCCACATATAATATATATGTGTATATATGAGCCAATATATACTACTGGTTCTGTTTCTCTGGAAAACCCTGACTAATACATTGACATAGACAATCTTATAAATATAATTGCATTCAGACACTTGAACTCTGACACAGGTGTCTTATGTGGTAATAACACATTATTACCATGAGGATTAATGATGGATTTTCTTTACCATGTACACATTTGAATGCAGGTTGACTGGAAATAAGTTAGAATAATGGAGGAGAATGAGATCACAGGGTTTCCATAGCATATTATGTTATTTTTTTTTCTTTACTGAGATTTCATCATAGATCTTAATTCCCTTAAGATTAAATGACTGACTTTACATAATATTCTTTTCAGAAATAACTGAACAAATGTCAGCCTCTTTTAAAGTGAAGTCTCTCTTTGTCTCATAGGACTTGCAGTAATGCAATTGTTGTAGTATCTTTTTTGAATTATGTCAGAGTCACTGAAATCTCCTAGCACCAGGTTCTGAAAAAGACAAGATGCTGAACAGTGAGAAATGGAGGAGAGGTATGATTAATTGTCAATAGATAGAGGTACAGAAGCATAAATCTTCCTCCTGACAGATGCTCCAGCCGATGACACAGAGTCAAGCAATCGCATTTTTACAGCTATTTGGCCAAATGCTTTACGCACCATCTGCTCATTTGCCTCCAAAAGAGTAATCCCTTTTCAAAGGTTAGAGGAAAAGTTAAGAAAGCTGCTCAGGCACTTCACAAATTTCCATTGATTTCTAGAGCTGGGAGTCACTCAAATGCAACCCAAAGAAAAGTTAATCTCCAATGGAGCAAGGGCTGTCACAGCTAAACTAGACCCCCCCCCCAAAAAAGGTTAAAAAATAAATTCTAAGTAAAGTTTGCCATTATTCCCTTGCCTTCTTTCTGAATGTGGACTGAAAAGCAATTTAACTGAATCAACCAGAATCCATATCATAAGCTGAACATTTATCTTACCTAAATGAGTTCCTCTTATGCCTCTTCTTATGATTGTAATATAGGAATATAATAGATAAAGCAAGTTTGGGGAGGGATTGGTGGATGACAAAAGAGGTATTTGAAGAGAATCGAAGCAGAGATGGCACCACTGTTTTTTCTGCAACACCACTTAAAGCTAAAAGACACATTTCGTCTTTGCTAAGGATTTTAAGCCTGAAATCATTGATGCAGTTTGTGTGGTGGTTAAACTTTGATGTCAGGTACATTCACATGCAAATCCCAATTCTACCACTTACTAGCTACCATAGTTTGGATATGATTTGTCCCCACCAAAACGAATGTTGAAATTTGATCCTCAGTGGGGGAGGTGGGGCTTAGTGGGAGATGTTTGGGTCATTGGGGCAGATCCTTCATGAATAGATGAATGCCCTCCTGCAGGGGTGAGTGACTAATTATTCTCTTAGTTTCCGGGAGAGCTAGTTGTTAAAAAGAGCCCAGCACCTCCCCTCCCTCTTGCTTCTTTCTAGCCATGTGATCTTGTACACACATGGGCTCCTCTTCCCATTTCCTCCAGGAGAGGAAGCAACCTGAGGCCCATGTCAGATGCAGTTGCCCAATCATGGTCTTTCCAGCTTACAGGATTATGAGTTAAACAAACCTTTTTTCTTTAGAAATTACCCACTCTCAGGTATTTTGTTATAGCAACATAAAAATGACTAGCATACTAGCACTGTATGTAATCTTGCGAAAATTACCAATCTAAGCCTCATTTTCTTCATGGGTTACTGAAAGGGCCTCCAAAAGCATCCACATCAAACAACTCCAGGAGTGATCCATTCATAGAGAATTCTATATAAATTATGTCTCCTGCAGTTATGGAACTAAACTAGCCCTGTACCTGGCACATAGTGAGCATTAAAAATAGCAGTTGTTAAATAATCAGTGTTCAGTCCTCTGTTGTAAACAAGATAGAGGAAGTTCTACAAATGCCAGGATAACATAATGGGGTAACAAATGATAGAGCCAGACCATCAATATCCTATTATCAAGTTGTGCTACTTACTAGCCATGTGATCTTGGGCAATTTACTTAACTTCTTGTTGCCTCAGTTTCTTCATTAGTGAAAGGGTGTTAAAAATAGTACTTTTAGGGTAAGTTAATTCCTATAAAACACTAGAAACAAAATCTGGTAAAGAATAAATAAATGTTAGCTATAATTGTTTATATGTTAGATGGAAAGCTATTCTAACTATGTTGTTAAGGTGAAAAAATAAAGTGCTGAATACCTTAAACAAATAGGGGAATTATATACATGTTTTTATCAACATATGCATGAAATTTCTCTGCAAGAATAGCTAAGAAACTAATAATATTTATTACTTAGCTGAAGGGAAATCAAGTAAGAAGAGGGAGAGTTTTTATTATACAGCTGTTTATACTTTTTGAATTTTGAGCCCTCTGAATGTATTATCTATGCAGAAATTAAATTTTAAAATAGTGTATAGCTAATATTATTACTATAATTAATTTGATATCACTTACCTTACTGCTGTGATTATTATTCTAATGAAATATTATTAGGTACCAATAACTGTTTACCATAATACACAGTATGTATGATAGGGTTCAAAACAACTATCCCAAAACATGCACATTGGCATACTGACTATTTTAAGTTGAAGGAATATGAGAAGAGCGTGCACAGAAAGGTCTCTCTGACCTTCCCCCTGCTCTTCTCCCATGAAGCAAGTCATAAAACCTAGGAGGAAATTTCTGCACTTCTCCTGAAGCAGGTCATGAGACCATCATGTGAGGTGTGCCCTCTCTATACCCAGAGGAAAGAAGCATCCTTATCTCTGAAGATGAAGGGATGCAGAGAGAGATCAAAGCAAACAGGCCTTGCTGAATTTCCCGTTTATTACCATTAGATCATACTCTTTGCCCTATCATATTTCTCTACAACTATCCACTTTTCATCAAACCTTCTATAAAAAACATGAACATTCAGATTTAACTGTTTCTTTCAGTCTTCATTTCCGTATGAAGGCTCTCGTGTCAAATAAAATGTGTTTAAATAAATTTGGAAGCTTTTCTCTTGTTACTCTGTTTTTTGTTATAAGGTCCCCAACCATGAACCTAGAATTGGTGAGGAAAAGATATTTTTTCTCCCCTGCATATTACAAAAAAGGAGATATTGGACCTTTCATCCAAGAGCATTTAATTAAACACTGCAAATATATACAAACCTACAACACAGAAAAATACAGCATGAAAAGAGCTTGTATACCACATGCTGGGAGAGTAGGAAAGGTCAAAGGACTAAGAGACCAACTCTGGCTTACATTATCAGTGAAGGCTTAAAGGATCCATAACTTTTCAAAGGCATTCCAAGCGGAAGAAATGGCATGACTTGATGACAATAAGATGGTGCATTCTCAGGAAGCACCAAGAACTGTAAGGCATAAAAGAACAGAGGATATGACTCATGTTGGAGTTTGGGAGTAAGCAACTTCATTCACATTTCAACTAAGAATATTTTTTGCTAACTAGAATAAAAGGGTGTGTATGTGTGTGTGTGTTTACCTAGGAGCACATATCGAATGAGAAAGGTAATTACTCAATGGAAGGGAGAGATCTTATTAAAAAATAGCCACATTTGATTGATTATTCAAAACTACCATAGCAACTTTCAAATATCTATGCAAATAGAATAGCAATTAATGATTGTTATCTTCTCATAGAAGTCTGAGGCCTTTAGAAAATGAGTTTATAATTTCAATCACTTTACAAAGCTTAAATCAATCTAATTGCAAAGCACAGATATTTTCCTAATGTTTTCTTGGAGCCACCTCCATTAGGATCTTCTGTGAAATCCCCTCCAAGCATATGAACTAAAGCCAGTTCTAATCCTTCTCATTTATACAGTGTTAAGCAATAGTCCTTGAGTCAAATATTACAAAGGATTTGTATTTAATAAACTTTTACTCAGTGTCTATTATGGGCTAAGCTTTACAAACATTATTTTTTAATCCTTAAAACACTGTGAGGACATATTTTAACTGTTGTTTATAAATAGGCAGATTGTCTTAGAGAATTATAAATCTAACAACTAGCAGAGCTGGAATCAGAATTGAGGTGAAGTCTGTGTGCATGTGCATGTGCGTGTGTGTGTGTCTGTACACATATGCAGGTGGATGCCAAAGTAAAGAAAAATAAGAGCCAAAGTCAGAGGACGTTTTCACTGCTGCAGCATTGCCTCAGGATCAGATTCCAGGTATGTCATACTTGAGAGTGTAACAACTAGAGGAACAGCAGTCACATATATAGACACCTATACATATTTCCCTCAGCCAAGGAGAAATAAGATTACGATTTGCCTTTGCCAATTTAGCTAATATTTATTTCTGTGCTGGTTATCAGTTTATTGAGGCTTAGATACAAAGATGCCCTTCATTATCTGGTCTGTGACAAAAGAGCTAATCCATTTAAGCAATTCTCCTTGGCAGTAACCACAATATTAATTTTTTTCCATAGAGAAAGCTGGAAGGAAATTACAGGGAAAAAAAGGCCTCTCTCCATGTTTATTGTATGGTTCTGTTTCTGTTGTTCCTTCCATGTAACAGCCAGAGGAGCATGAGTAGCAACATTCAGCAGACATCCTATCCCTAGCCCAGAGCATGCAGCCACTTGGGAATTCACAGTTCCATCCCCAGTCTAGTGACAACTTTTCTGCAGCCCTCCTGACACAGGCATTCCAAACCTTCGATTTTGTAGCACCTAGCTGGCTCTAACAGCCCACCTCTTTTGTGTACCCACTCTGCAGCCTTACCCACCTGCACATCTTCCTGGCCTGAAGACAGTATGCCAGTTCTGGCCACACAAGCCTATGAACTCCTCAACCATCTAGTAGGCTATGACCACACTTTCACTAGCCAGATCTGATTCCCAGCCTTGGGAAGGGGCCACCCTTCCAAATTTGTTTTGTCCTTGGTACTCTCTCTTAGCCCTAGATAGGCTTTTGGGTTCTGTCGACATTTTAATAGTTCCCTGTTATAATAAATAACTTAATAGTTAGTTCCTTGTTATAATAAATAATTTTTACATCAAAATTTTCCTGCTCAAGTTATTGTGTGGTTTCTGTCTCCTGTTTGGACTTTGACTGATGTGATATCTACTTTTGTCATTTTTTGAATAAGCACATCTAGATTATACTTTTTTGTCTCCCTAAAGCAGAATTTCAATATGATTTTTCTCACTACTAAGAAATTGGATTTGAAAGGAAGCAGGAAAAGAGACAGCTGAGGATAATCATCTTTATTTGACTCACAAAAAATTTATGCAGTTGAAGGCAATTTGATCCTAGTCCTGCTTTAAGCCTACTATCCAGAATTTTAGCTCAACAAAATATTCCTCTCCAGGGTTTACACATTGTGGCTTTTTTTGTTTGTTTGTTTTTGTTTTGTTTTGTTTTTGGACAAAAAAGGAGCATAATTTTTTCAGAAGAAAGAGTAGGAAAATCATTTTAGAAAGAACAAAAAAGTCTAAATTCTAGTTTCAAGGTTTCTGGGGAGAAGTAGGTATAGAGATTATTTTACAGTTTTCTTATTCCACTTAGAGATTTTTACTGAGCACTTAATAATAAGACACTATACACTATTAAGTTAATAACAGTTAATTAATAATTTAACAAAAATTAGTAACTTAATTTAATCATATTTTGCTACCCCTCCGGAAAACCGCATTTGTTACAAACTGAATGTTTGCATACCCCCCCCACTCACATAGTAACCCCTTAACTTCCAATGTGATGATATTAGGAGGTGGGACCTTTGGGAGGTAATTAGGTTTAGATGTGGTCATGAAGGTAGAGCTCCCATGATGTAATTAGTGCCCTAATAGGAAGAGGAGGAGATACCAGAGTTTCCTCTTTCCTTCACATGGGGATACAGTGAGAAGGCGACCACTTTGCAAGCCAGGAAAAGGGCCCGCACCAAGAAATGAATCTGTCAGTGCCTCAATCTTAGACTACCCAGCCTCCAGAACAGTGAAAAGTAACTGTTGCTTAAGCCACCCTGTCTATGGTATTTTGTTATAATATCCAAGCTGAATAAGATACCGTTCTTTAAAAAATGCAATTGATGATCAAGTCATGTCAAACTACTCTCAGTTCTCAGAATGGACCATTTTCTCTCAGTCCCAGGGCCTTCCATATGCCAGTCCCCTTACCTTTCTTTCAATATTCCCACTCTTCTTGTGGCCAAACCCTGTGTTTCATTCCCATCTCAGCTTAGATATTATTTCCTTCAGGAAAGCTTCCCTCTGACTGCATTTCCCCTCCTTTTGTTCCGACACACACATATAAGATCATATTAGATTTCCCTTTCATATGCTCCAATTCTCAATACAGAATAAACTACTTGAGTTCAGGAGTTTTATCTTGTTCATCTTGCCTAGCATATAGTAGGAAATCAATAAATATTCTTTGATTGCTTCTAGCTTTTTTAGGTAAATATATATAGAACCTCAGCCAGTTGTTCTCACATAAAGTTGTTCTTAACACCAAAGATAGGTAACAAAGTTCACAGATAAGATCTGTTTCAAACTTATTTTTCATAAACTGTGAAAGGTGATGACATACTCGGAAAAGAGGAATGCTTGTCAGATCACAGCTATGAAGGATAATCTCAAAAATTAAATAAAAATCCTCAAAAAGATATTGCTGTGGTAATACTTTTGAAAGCATTTTTGTTCCTTCTGCACAGTAAAGTAAGTTTTACAAATGAAGAATCTTGACAGAGCCAGACTGTGAGTTTTTACACTTGTGCTGGAATACTTAGGAGAGAACTGTCTTCTTTCCCTTGAAAGCATCATTGCCCCTATAAAACTTTAAACACATTTTCTCAAGGCAATATTTACCTTTTGGCATCTGAGAATGAGAGACTCAATTTTTAGAATTTCTGTTCAATCTTGCATGATGTCAACAGAGTGAGGAATTTATGAGAACCTCACTAATGGTTTTATCTAGAAGGTGACATTCCTTTCAAATACTCCAATCCTCCGCCTATCCTTTTAATTGTTAACATCATCAACACACACTTATCTGATTTGTCAACTGAGAGGAAGAAAACTGTAGTGGATCAAATTGTGTCCCCCCAAAACTCACTCAGGCTTGAATTCTCTCTCGAGTTTTATGTATTACAAACTTAGTCCCCACTGTGACTGTAAAGAGGGTGGGAAACCCTATTACGGTAGTTGAAAGGTGGAGGCTTGAAGAGGTGATTGGATTGTAGGACTGTGCAGTAGCGAATGGATTAAAATAGTGGTCAGGGGTGCAGTTCTCAGGGCTTTAAAAGAAGAGGAGAGTCTGTCTCTCTCTCTCTCTGCTCTCTCTGCTTCCACCATCTTGCAATGTGAGACCCCTGGGCCACTGTTGCCAACACCAGGTGGACTTCGGACTTCCTGGCCTCAGAAACTGTAAGCAATAAGTTTTGTTTTCTTTATAAATTACCCAGTTCCAGGTATTCTGTTATAGCAACAAAAACTGACTAATACAAAAACTTATCACAAACTTCAGAGCATGATGATGCAAATAGCTCAGATGAGTCTGTCTGTGGGGGGGAATTTGTTTCTTTGCATTAACACAGGGGTTATGAAGTATAAATGCAGGAATAGAATGTTGCTCTTTGGAATGATATTTCAATATTCTAGAGCCAATATAAATTAGCTATTTAAGCCAATTGCATTCAAAGGGTTCTAAATGGCTGCCAAATTGTAAAATACATGAAGAGACCCAGAAACTGGTCCTCAAATCACTTAGTATTTTTCTAAACTGTGCCACAAACAGATGGGTACAAAAAATATGTTCCATTTCTCCCACTCATAGTTGTTCTAGAAAAGAAATACTTTCTTAACATAGAGTCATTTGCAGCTGGTGTTACGCTTCGGATTTTGACCATCTCTGCTTTTCATCATTAGCTGCAGCATAATGAGCATCTTCACACTTGCAATTATGGCAGTGATATTAACAGTAGTTAGAGCTAAACTGTCTTGATCCTTTAGAAGCTCAAGATTGCAAAAAAGCATGTATTATATGTGTAGAAACCAGCTGGTCATGCGCTCATTAAAGTACAAGAGCCAAACTCTGATTACAGGCCAAAGAATAAGTTTCACAAAACTTTCAACCCTATGTGAAAGGTAATTAAGATAATATGCATCAAAAAGTGCACAGGGGTCCGATACTCACAGTCTCTTGACAGGTGCAAAAGAGTTGAGAAGTGACTGAGAAAAATATATAACTGTGTACATCAGGCCACAGAGTTTCCAGACATTCAAAATTGGATGTAGATTAACACCCCCCAGAAAATGCAGCCATAAGAATAAAATTGGTAACTGCATATGGAAAAGTAAAAACATTTTACTATCATATCCTAAAAATAAAGGGTTTGCTAAACGGAGAAATTGTCCAGAAGAGTGTTTTGGAAGATAGATTGCAAAACCTTCTAACATTTTACCCCCTGCTTTGACTGCATCTCCTATACTGCTCCACTCAGCCACATTAACTTTTTAATTTCTCACCCTCTTTCTGCTTGAGGAGAGGGATAGTCATTCTTGGAATACACCTGTCATAGAGCCCCTACACTAGCTGTTTCCTCCATCTAACGTCACATACCCAGCCCTGTCATTCACATCTCAGCTTAATTTTCACTTCCTCAACTTGTATTTACCTTCAATAAGTTACTTTGACACTTCACCCTATTTTATTTTATATCATCATGGCACTTATTGCTACTTTAATTTCTTATTTGTTATGTGCTTGGTTGTGTGTTGTTCTTTTTTCATCTCCTTCCAGTAGAAAGCGAGCTCCATGAGAGCAAACGTATTGCCCCTTATTCATTGCTAACTTCCCAGCATAGAAAGCAATTTCTACCACACAATAGGCACTCAATAAACACTCATTGAATTCATGATTCTTGTTCATGTATTCTCTCATTAGGAAGAAAAAGAAAAGAAAAGAATAACAAGCTCATACTGCTTTCAAAAAGCAGTATGTTACATAATCTTACACCTGATATTAACCTCAAATCCTTTGGGAAGTAGATGGAGTATAAAGAAATAAATATAATCTAGCAAATTTTTATTTGCATCAGGCTCACCAGAATATAAAAATCAGAATATATAGAAACGTATATTTGTAAAGAATTAACTCCATTAAAAGAAAACATACTTGATACTCCACTTACCTTTTTTTGTTGGAAACAGTTATCTGCACCATTGCACATGCACACACCCATAGTATCAATAAAAGAAGAGAAACAAAGCAAACATTTTAACACATGGATTAACTTAAAAAATACCAATAATCTGATTCATTTAGTATAATATTTTCGAGGAGGAAATGTATTATTAAATAGGGACTAGAGGAGTATCTAAGAGCACCCAGTATGCAGAAAATCATCCATAGATCTGATATGGTTATGTCAATCCTCTTAATGATTGATTTGAACTGCATTAACTCTGATTGGCCACATT
Organism: Cynocephalus volans; assembly: GCF_027409185.1. Taxonomy (NCBI): domain Eukaryota; kingdom Metazoa; phylum Chordata; class Mammalia; order Dermoptera; family Cynocephalidae; genus Cynocephalus; species Cynocephalus volans. Next base: position 89,054,896 of record NC_084461.1, read on the forward strand.
GATCACTACAGGTGTTAGTGTCTGAATCAAACAAATTCCTTATTCCCAAAATGAAATTGTATGCATTTAACATTCCCTGTAACCATAGCAGCCATGAGAAGACTGTCTCAAATTGATAATTCTTGCATTTTTAATGTAGGATTTTGATTCTCTGTGACTTCAGCTCTTAGCCAGAAAATAGCATGAAGAAAAGGATTAGAGACCAACTTGAAGAAAGTAAGAACACTAAAAACATGTTGGCAAAAAAATTTGCAAGAAAGAATTATTTAAACAGGTAAATCTCTCACATATAGTATTTTTTTTTTGGTAGATACCAGACCACAGGCTAAAGAATAATGTGATGGCAGCCCTTAGAGACCAAAAATTTCTCATCTTTTTAAAAAAATGATAATGGGCACAAAAATGATTGGGTTGAGATACCATAATGATGTAGTAACAGAGACTTAATTACCTTCTCACCATAAACAAGTAAAAAACTAGACAAATACATGTTAAAGGATTTTCAGACATTGGATTACATGCAATATAGAAATGTGATTCCTAAGAAAAGGGAAACAAATGAGTTTACTCCTATAATTGCTCAGCTTGATTTTTAAAGGGGCATTCTGAATGTTGGAGCAGAAAGGGGGATCATAAACAAAGCATGCAGTTTGCTAAGTCAAAAGCCAAAAATCAAAGTCCAATGACTGAGGCAGGTGAAAATTATAGGGCAGAATTCCAGAGAGGAAAGAGCTACACAGAAAACCCAAGAAGTCTACAAAGGCCAGAAAAGAGCAACTGTACCTTAATAAGTTGAATTATTCCAGGTTCACTCAGGACTGGGAGATGTTTCAACTAGCTAAAGCGGAGTGTCCTTGGAACATTCAGTAAAGTTCCAGAAGGTCAATTCTTTAGTGGTGGGGCTAAATTATTGTAAAACAAAGACAACTTCAGATCCATCCAAACAAAGCTTAAAAACAAGCTATGGATGGATCAAACTGAAGTGTGACTAAATTACCTATCAAAACAAAATTCAGTTTTCTTAAAGGAAGACAACAAAATCTAGACATTCAACAATGTAAAATTCATAATGTATAGTACCCAATAAAAAATTACCAGATATCCCAAGAAGCAGAAAATACGACCCAGTTCCAAGAGAAAAATCAATCAATGGGAACAGTTACATAAACAGCAGAGACAGTGAAATTTGAAGGCAAAAATGTTAAAATAGCTCTTATTACTAGTTAAATATTTGAGGAAAAATATTAATATAATGAGGAGATAAAGAGAAAATATTTTTAAAGAACCAAATAGAGTTCTAGAGGTGTAAAATACATCTAAAAGAAAAAACTAGCTGGAAAGGAATAATAGCAGTTTAGACACTGCAGAGGTAAGATAAATGATCTAGAAGACATAGCAATTGAAACTATCCAAAGTGAATGGGAAGAAAAAGGACGGAAGAAAAAGCAGAGCACCAGTGACCTAAAGAATAGTCTTTGCAGCCTAACATACATATAATTTTAGTCCTAGAAGTAGAGGGGACGGGGAAAAGAAAAACCATTTTAATAATGAACCAAAATGTACAGATTTAATGAAAAATATAAATCCTATTATTCAAGAAGTTCAACAAGCCCAAAACAAAACAAAACAAAGCAAATAACCCCAAGGCCTATCATAATCAAAGTCTTCTAAACTAGTTATGAAAAAAAAATTATTGAAACAGCCAGATACAGGGAAACAAAGATAACAATGAAAGTGATGGAAACCTGTCACCATCACCTATCACTATGATTATAAGCTACTAATAGCTATTTTTTAAAAAAGACAAACAAACTAATATTTGTGGATTGCTAATTGGCTTAGGTCAATTATCTTAGATTACTTAGGTTGGTTATATTGGCTTAGGCCTTTCAGGTCAATGACCAGATACTGGAATTATTTCTTCTCTACATTGAACACACAGCTAGACTATTCATCTATATGGCCATCTGACTGAATTTTAGCTGATGGAACATGAATCAATGTGATTCATGCAACTTCAAGGCTTGGCCCACTAAGACCTCCTGCTTGACTCCATGCTCTCTCTGTTTCTGTGTCTTCCAGAGAGCAGAGGACTCTGACGTAGGGAATGGCAGAGCCAATATATGCCCCTGCCACCACCAGGTGAGGATGTCTGTGACAAAGCAAAAAATAAGCTTTTATTGTATTACGTCACTGAAATTTCAGGATTTTCCATATATATCAGTTACTTTACCTTGACTAATACAGTCAGTTTTGCAATATTTAAGAGTCACACACATTTACCTACTTTGACTTACAAGCAAATCTCAGTAAGACAATAGGTATTAATGTGCTATTCTACATACAAGTTGCCTGAATTTACAGTTAAATGCCATCTTCAAAATTTGAACCAGGATCTTCTGACTCCAGACTCCTGTATTCTTTTTACTGCCTCACATCACATAACTCTCATACCTATTTCAATGAGAGAATTGGAAAGTGGGGTAAGTACTGATTCATGCGAAATTAAGATAATTTGAAAGACTTTCAAGTTCATCAGCATTGATTCTGAATGATTAAAAGCAAGTATGTTCTAGGAAAATAAACCAAAACTAAAACTAAAATGCAGTTTGTAACAGAGCTGCACATCTGATAATTAAATATACTAATTTGGCTATTTTCTTCACTTTAAAACAATCCAGTGTTTATAGTCATATCTGGTTTACTTCTCTCGTATAAAAACCACATAACAAGCACTGATAAAATTTCTTCATTTTCATAGTTCTGAAGCAAACAGCAAATATCTCTTTTTTCATAATGCTCAAATATTAACATAAAACACTACCTCTTTCCATGCAGATGTAATAGAATGTGGATTCATTAAAATGTGTGATTTTTCTCTTTTATCTTCTATAAATTCTTTATAGTCATTAGCACAACCTCAGAATGGTACTCTTCAGCACAACTCTTTTCCCCAAGGTGCAATATACAAGTATTAATAACAATGGAAAACCATTGTTTACCTCTTTTAAAGCTCTATTATTTATCTTTCTATACATTGTCAAGATTCAAATAAATGTCCTAAAAATGCCCATGCTTTGTCTGAGGAAATGGTTATCTCACACAATCCAGAGAGAACATAAAATGACTAAAATTTTCAGGAGCATGCTTTATCCATTTGTATTCATTGCTTTAAAATATGCATAGTTTTGATCCAGCAATTCTGTTTTTAAAATTTATTCTAAGGAAATGATTATGGATATGCCCAAAGACTTAGCCTTAACACTATTCATTGCAGCAATTATGTTTTTATTGTATATAACTCTCCTTGTCATTAAAAAAAGAACTAGTTAAGAACAAAATAATAACTAAAAATATTTAAACTTTTTATTTGTGGGAAATGAGCACTATATGTCTTACTTCCTTCTTTGGTGATATAACCTGAATTTTGCCATGGCATAGTCAGTCTAGGGTTACAAAATAAGGACTGCTATACTTTCCTCTGTGTCTTCATACCCTGATGAATTAAAACTGAAAGAAACAAATTTTTTCCATTTTTGATATTACACAATGCACATCCTAAAATTTATTCTTGATTGGAAAAATGTGCCATTGATCTTAGAATGTATCCAGTGTATCTCTGGAACGTGTATCGAGCATGCTAATCTAGTTTAACTTCTTATCTTCAAAACACCTCTAAATCAGTACTTAATATTGTTTGTAGCAAAGGCAAATGGTGTCCTTAGAAACTCTACTATCCCCTCAGGAAATGATTGGCCAAAGGGACTCTGAGCTAATGAGGTTAATTTTTTAGTTTATTGGTTGTGTATTTTATAATCACACAGAAATTTTTCAAGGTAGTAGTGGTGGTCATAGCTGCTAAAAATCTTTTATAAAAGATCAGTTTTCCTAACTAATTTCTAGACTCATAAATACTTTTATTCTAAATGCTGTATCTTAATGTCAGATCCTTAAATATGATGATTAACTTGCTTCTCTACCTAGATTGTTCATAAATGACATTAATAGGCAAAAAATAAAAATAATAACAGAACATCAATGTCCTGTACTGAAGTAATTTTTTTCTTGGCATCAAGTACATAATGTTGCCAAAATATTTTAATCCTATTGTTATCATTTTAAATAAATAATTAAATAATAATCTATTAATAATAGATTATAATTTATTATGGCAATAATCTATTTATAATCTAAATAATAAATAATTATAAGAATATCAATTATTAAAATATATTATTCCCTAATTGGAATGGCCTTCTCTCTTTTTCTCAAACATACACATTTGGACGGAAACCAGAGGAGAAATGGTAAGTGCTAGGGGCCCTTCCTGAAGACTCAGGTATACTGAAGAGTCAGATTTTTAAAAAGATTTTCAGGAGGCACTATCTGAGTATGAAGGACTCAGCCCTCTCTTCAGAAATTCCCACAATTTGAGGAGGCCCAGGCCAGCCTACAAAACTCAGAGATAAAGAAGAGGAAAGGACAAACAAAGGTGACAAGAATCCACTTCCAGGTTTGGAGTTCTCCAGAGGAGCAGGAACAAGGGCCTTTGTATAGGAATGATCATACATCATATATCTTTTGAGTGGGAGAGATGATATAGTCCAACTCCTTTCAAGAATATCAAGTATTTTGTTCCAAGTTCACTCCTATAGCAGCTAAACACAAGAGAATCTGGGCCCCTCACCCTTCAACATATTCTCATTAAGCAGCAGAATGGACATTAAACGTGGGTCCTAGACTTCCTGGTGAAGCACATGTTAAGGACCACCATGGGTCTTCACAATCCGCAAAGGGCCCCAGATGCAGCCTTTTGCCATTATCAGCAAAGGAGTTTTTATATACATAGAGTGTTGTGTATGTGTTAAAAGTCTTCATTTGATAAATGTAAGTACAGTACGTAAAGCGTATCACAATGCTGATAGCTACCCTGTTTTGGTAGCTCCTCATTTTTATGATATCACGATAGACATATCCCAAATCTCTCAGGAATTTCAAAGGATAGACATATCTCAAATCTCTCAGGGATTTTGAGAGGCACTCAACACGCTTACTGGTTTATTTAACAAATTAGGAAAATCTGGATCAGATTTCATTTTATATTGATTCCTTTTCCAAAGTAAGAACTCTATGAGTTCTAAGTTTTCAGAGAATGTAGCCATGCTTATAGCAATCTTCTTAAGGTTATTAAATGTCAAAGTTAGCTTCTTAAATATCTATATGACTGTCATAGCGGTAGTCTCTAAATAGGCCATTACTATTTGGGCCATTTGCAGCACGCAAATGCTCTAGTGCCACATGGAGGTGCTGGCTTGTTTGGGTACCTTAGTGAGGTTGATTACATAACCTACAATATTTATGCACAAATAACACAGTGAGAGTTCTGCGTGCTTACACTGTTATGCAAAATTACATAGTAAAAGAAATTCAAGTATTCTGTAGAAATATAAACAAGTATAGAAATACCCTATTTGAAAAGCAGTTTCATCTTGGCTGAAAGATAATTGCAGTTTACAGCCTACTAAAAGAAATTGTAAAATATTTCCCTTTGCACTAGAAAGGATGTAGTAACCCTAAATTAAAAGTAAGTAGACAATTTAAATATTATGAAAAATGAAGAAAAAAGAAGAATAAGCTGAATGGTATTTCCTGATTGGCTAGAAAATTGTCACTGTAGGTGAAATATGTTCCTTGAGTTTTTGTTCAGATTCAGCCACAGACAGTTTATAAAAGGAACTATCAAGAAAGGAGCTCTTATACCTGAAAATGAAGAACAACTTCCCAGAAGACAGACATGGTTCTATTTAAACGACATTAGGCTCTGGTAGTCATTAGAGACCTAATGTAATCCATCTTCATTGTCAGATAAACAAGCAATGAGCTCATTTCCTCACCCACATCTAGTGCTTTTAGTTTATTTATAGGTAGTAAAAAAAAATTTTATGGTCCTAAGGCAAATTTTACCCTAGTCCAATCTATGTTCTATAGCAGTATAATTTGTTAATAAGCTTATTATATACATTTTTAGAAGACAGAAGTTTATGATATTATAATTAAATTGCCACATTTTTAATACCTGTCTTTGATTAACATCCTGGATTAAATCAGTTGTTCAATCAAGTCAAAGTCATTATAGAAATAAGAGGTGGACTTCCTCAGTAAAAAATCCTAAAGTTTCTTAGTACTTTATAAACAAATAAGGATAGCAATGTGATTCTCTTAATAAACAGTAACTCGTTAGGAGCTTGTCTCAAACCAAAGTAACTTATTCTGCTGAGAAATATTTGGGAAGGAAAGGAAGCAATGCATAAGAACAAACATGATTGTATTGAAAGTAAATACAAATACTTTTACTTGTATAGAAATACATACAGCATTTTCCAATTTGTTACAGATATGTTCGAATTAGTGTACTTTGGTCTCCTCTGTATTCTGTATGGTCTGGCTCCGATTCCAAGATAATAGAGACATAAACAAGAGCTGTTCAGTTTGATTTATTCAACGTGAACATTTTGAAAAATGTGCGGAGCACATTGGCGTGAGCAAAGTTGTATTCAAAACTTTATTTGGTGATGCCAAAGAGAATTCGATTATGACAATGCCAGACACTCTTCTGCAGATCTCATTTCCACTTCTATGCTTTTTCTTGAAGGGCTTTATAGCATTTCAAGTTTCTCCCAAGTCTTTCCTTAATAAAAATTTCACGGATTTAGTTGATTTCTAAATCTTGTCTGACGTTTGAAAGAGACAACAGGCTTTTGAAAAATCAAGTTTCTGTAAGTATACATTAAAATACAACTAATAAAAAAAGGTATGCTTTCTCTACATTAGAAAATCAGAATTTTTCTTTCATCAGAGAGTAGAATGACTTCCATTTTACTTGCAGATAGTAAAAATTAGTCAAGTTAGTCAATGGTAATTCTACAATTAAGGCTTGAATGTATTGTGCCCCATTTCTAAGCCCTTCCAACTCAAATATATCTTCCTTCAATTCTACGCTAAAAAACTTTAAATTGCATGCTGATGTCTCCTTGCATTAGGATGCACTTAGGTCACATTTTTTAAAATTTAGAATGCGATAATGCTATGATGGGTAACAGTTTAGTGTACATTTATTATCAGTGGTTGGTTGCAGAAATACATATTAATAGCATGAATAAAATATAATTAGGATAGTGAATCTATTATAATTTTTCTGCACGTATATAGCCCTCTGTTAGACTGAATAATTGACACTTGATTGTATAGACCAGAATCTTGGAATAAAGATTCTTGAAATAAAGACATCTTGGAGGGATCTTTATCTACTATCTATACAATTCCTTAGCTCTAAACAGGTCATACCTGAAGAAAAATAACATTGTATTTTCATTTTAAAGATCCATTATAAAGCATAAATGGTTATAAATTTTCTCTTAAAATCTTCCTGGGAAAGAATTTCCGTAAGCCTCTTTCAAATAGTCCACGCATCTGTTTTTTCAAATCAAATTGTGGTTGCACTAAGTATGGTTTTGTTAATTCCCTCTTGTTTGACCATTGACAAAGGTAGATAATAAAGCTTTTTTAAAAGATAATTCACACTTTTTATTTGCAACTAGCTTCTTTGCTCTAAGAATGGATATTTTTTAAATGAAGAGTAGTGTAGGGTCTAAACCATGGTTCCACGACCCCCTGAGTGTCCCAGTTGCCTATCCTGGATATTCCTTACTCCTGTTTTTAGTAGTATGCTAATTAGTCTGCATATCAACTTCTGATCAGTTTTTTTCAACTGTTCATAGCCATTTTATTAATCCGTTTTTACTTCCATGTTGCGAATATTTTTTCCCAACATTTATTTATTTTTCATAAGTAGTAATTTTCTGTCTCTATAGATTTGCCTAGTCTGAACGTTTCACGTAAATAGATTCACACAATATGTGGACTTCTGTGTCTGGCTTCTTTCACTCAACATAGTATGCTCAAGGTTTATCCATGTTGAAGCATGTATCAGAACTTCATTCCTTTTTATGGCTGAACAATATTCCATTGCCTGGGTATACAACATTTTGTTTATCTATTTATCAGCTGATGGACATTAGGGTTGTTTCCACCTCTTGGTTATTATAAATAATGCTGCTATGAATATGAGTATAAAAGTTTTTGTGTGGACACATGGTTTCAATTCTCTTGGGTATAGTCTAGTAGTGGAATTACTAGGTATTATGCTAACACTTGTTTAATGTTTTTAGGAACAACAAACCCAATTTTCCAAAATGGCTGCACTATTTTACATTTTCACCAGCAATATATTTTACATTTTAACCATGAAATAAGAGGGTTCCAATTTCTCCACAGCCTCATCAACACCTGTTATTGTCCCTGTTTTTTATTCTAGCTGATCTAATGGGTATGAAGTATCTCATTGTGGTTTTCAGTTGCATTAACCTAATGACTAATGTCATCTTTGAACATCTTTTCATTTGTTTACTAGCCATTTGTGTACATCGTTTGCAGAAATGACTTTTCAAATATTCTGCCCATTTTAAAATTATTTTGATTAATATTCTTTTTAATTGATAAATCATAATTGTATAATTTATGGGGTACAGTGTGATGTTTTGACATGCATATACAATGCAAATGATTGTCAAGCTAATGAGCACATACATCACTTACTTCCCTTATTTTTTGTGGTGAGACATTTGAAATTTATTCTCCTATCTATTTGGAAATATATAATATATTACTATTAACTAGAGTCATCCTGCTATGCCATAGATTTCAAAAACTTATTCCTTTTGTCTAACTAAAACTTTGTACATTTTAAACAACATCTTCCCATTCCCTCACCCCTCCCCCATCTTCTGGTAACCACCATTCTACTCTCTACTTCTATGAGTTTAACTTCCTTAGATTCCAAATATAAGTGAGATTTGTCTTCCTGTTCCTGGTTTATTTCACTTAGCATAATGTCCTTCAGGTTCATCCATGTTGTCAAAAACGACAGAATTTCCTCTTTATAAAGCCAAATACTACTCCATTGTGTATATATAACACGTTTTCTATATCCATTCATTCACTGATGGATGGACACTTAGGTTGATTCCATATCTTGGCTATTGTGAATAATGCTGCAACGAACATGAGAGTACAGAGATCTCTCTGACATATTGATTTCAGTTCCTTTAGAAATATACCCAGCAGGGGATTGCTGGATCATATTGCCCATTTTTTAAAATAGAGTTATTTGTCCTTTTATTATTGAACTTGTATACTATAGATACAAGTCACTTATCCAATATATGAATTTCAAATATTTTCTCCTACTCTGTGGGTTGTCTTCACTTTCCTGATATAGCATCCTTTGAAACATAAAGGGTTTTAATTTTGGTGAAGCCTACTTTATCTTTATTTTAGTTACTTGTGCTTTCAGTGAAACAGCTAAAAAACATTTCCTAATCCAAGGTTACAACGATTATACCCATGTTTTCTTCTAAGAGTTTTATAGATTTAGCTCTTTTTTGAAATTTTTATTTTAACATTTACTTGCACATATTTGTGGGGTACAGTGTGTTGTTTCAATACATGCATATACTCACAATAATTTACTTAGGGTGTGTAGCATAGTTTTGTACCCTTTAGTCCACCTCTTACTCCTCCTACCTCCCTCCCCTCCCACCCTCTGATAACCATTATTATACCCTCTGTTCCTATGAGAAACAGTTTGTGTGTGTGTATTTGTTGCTGTTGTTTTAGATTCCACATGTGAGTGAGATCATGTGATATTTGTCTTTCTGTGCCTGTCTTACTGCACTTAACATGAAAGTTTCCAGTCCCACACATGTTGCTGCAAGTGGTAGGATATCAATTTTTTAAAGCTGAATAGTATTCTATAGTGTGTTTATATATCTATACCACAGGTTTTTTATCCATTCATCTGTTGATGGGCTTTTAGGTTAATTCTATCCATTGGCTATTGTGAACAGTGTTAACAATGAACATGTGAGTACAGGTGTATTTTTGATATATTGATTTAATTTCCTTTAGGTATAGCTGGGTCATAAGGTAGATCTAGCTTTAGTTCTCTGAGGAGCCTCCATACTGTTTTCCACAATGGCTGTACCAGTTTATATTCTCATCAGCAATGTAGGAATGTTCTCTTTTCTCCCCATCCTCTCCAGCATTTGTTATTTTCTGTCTTGTTGACAATAGACATTCTCACTGGGATGAGATGATATCTCATTGTGGTTTTAATTTGCATTTCCCTGATGATTAGTGACTTTGAGCATTTTTTCATGTGCTTGTTGGCCATTTGTATGTCTTTTTTTGAGAAATGTCTGTTCAAGTCCTTTGCCCATTTTTTAATTGGGTTATTTGATTTTTTGCTGTTGAGTTGTTTCAGTTCCATATATATTGTAGATATTAGCCCCTTGTCTGATACATAATTTGCAAACACTTTCTCTCATCCTGTATGTTGTTTGTTCACTTTGTTGATAGTGTCCCTTGCTGTGCAGAGCTTTTTAGTTTGATGTAGTCCCATTTGATGTATTTTTGCTTTAGTTGCCTGAGTTTTTGTAGACTCACTCAAAAAAGTATTGCCCACCAATTCATGTAGTGTTTCCCCTATGTTTTCTCCGAGTAGTTTCATAGTTTCAGGTCTTAAATTTTGGTCTTTAATCCATTTGAGTTGACTTTTGTATATGGTAAGAGATAGGGGTCTAGTTGCAATCTTCTGCATGTGGATATCCAGTTTTCCCAGCACCGTTTATTGAAGATGCTGTCTTTTCCCCATCGTACACTACTGGCATCTTTGTCTAAAATCAGTTGGCTGTGAGTGATTTATTTCTAGGCTCTCTATTCTGTTCCATTGGACTATTTGTCTATTTTTATGCCAGTACCATGCTGTTTCAGTACTATAGATTTGTAGTGTATTTCAAAGCCAGGCTGAATGATGCCTCCAATTTTTTTCCTTTTGTTCAAGATTGCTTTAGCTATACGGGGTCTTCCATGGTTCCATACAAGTTTTAAATCATTTTTTCTATTTCTGAGAAGAATGTCATTGCTATTTTCATAGAGATTGCTTTGAATGTGTAGATTGCTTTGGGTAATATGGATATTTTGATGATGTTAATTCTTGCAACTCAAGAATGTGGGATATGTTTCCATTTATTTGAGTCCTCTTCACTTTTTTTTAAAAGTAATAGTTTCTCTTTATTCTTCAATAGAAAAATGAAACTCAAGCAATCACAATTTCTAAGCAGAGGGGCTTAGAGCAGATTATACAAACTTTCCTCCCTTGCTACAATTACAGTAACTTCTAAAAACTGGCAGGAAAAGAACAGCAACAGCTCATTAATCCCATCTGTTCCTATGAAAAGGTTATACTCCTACCTAGTGGTGCCCTGAGTCTCAGGCTGCATAAAGAGATTTTCCTGATAGGTTTTCAATAATAGGAATGCAGCTTTTTTTTTTAATCATAATTGATTATACATATTTTGGGGATTAAATGTTAACATATGTTAATCAAATCAATATTACTAGCATGTATATTGTTACAAATTGTACTTATTCTTTCTGCCCCTTGTCCAATCTCTCCCTATCCCCCTCTCACTCCCCTTCCCGCCTCTGATGACCACAGATTTCTTCTCTCCCTCTAAAAGAGTAATGGTTACTCAGTTGATTTGTTGCCTAGATGATCTGTCCAATGCTGAAAGGTGTGTTCAGGTCCCACAATGTTATCATAGAGCAGAAGCTTCTTCTGTCACTGTGGAATGGGCTTTGTGAAGAGAGACATCCTCTTCTTTTCTTTGGTCTCTGCTGGTGACTCTCCTTGTGTCAATGCACTCCAGTGGCTGGCAGACCATCTGTGTGGTGGCTGTGACATCTAGCCACTTTCACGGCAGCCATGGTTACTGTGGTGGCTGTGGTGAGCCACCCACATGGAGGTGATGTTTTTGGCATGCTCCTTGGTGCTGGTGGTGTGCCTGGTTTGGGCAGGGGGTCTGGTCCTTGGCTTGATGTCCTGGATCCCTTGTCAGGGCCCTGAGGCACTCGCAGTGTGCCTGGTTGTGGGCTGGTTTTTTCACCAATGTTTTATAGTTTTCATTGTAGAGGTCTTTCATCTCCTTGGTTAAATTTACTCCTAGTTTTTTTTTTTTTTTTTTTTGGAGCCATAGTGAATGGGATTACTTTCTTGATTTCTTCTTCAGCTATTTCATTATTGGCATATAGGAAGGCTATTGATTTTTGTGTGATGATTTTGTACCCTGCTGCTATACTGAATTCATTTATTAGTTTTAGTAATTTTTTGGCAGAGCCTTTTGGGTTTTCTATGTATCTGATCATGGCATCTGCAAATTGGGATACTTTGACTTCCACCTTTCCAATTTGGATGTCCTTTATTACTTACTCTTTTCTTATTGTGCTGGCTAGAATTTCCAGAATTACGATGAATAAGAGTGGGGAAAGTGGGGATCTTTTCTCATTCCAGATCTTAGAAGAAAAGCCTCCAATTTTTGTGCAATCAGTATGGTATTAGCTGTGAGCTTGTTGTTTATGGCCTTTATTGTGTTGAGGTACATTCCTTTTATACTGAATTTGTTGAGTCTTTTTATCATGAAGCAGTGTTGGATTTTATCAAAGGCTTTTTCTGCATCTATTGAAATGTTCATATGTTTTTTTTTTCTTCATTCTGTTGATGTGATGTATCACATTTATTGATTTGCAAATGTTGAACCATCTTTGCGTCTCTGGGATAAATCCCACTTGATCCTGGTGAATTACCTTTTTAATGTGTTGTTGGACTGTTTGCTACTATTTTGAGGATCTTCACATCTGTGTTCATTAGGGATATTGATCTGTAGTTTTCTTTTTTGTTTTTGTGTCTTTTTCTGGTTTTGGTAGAGTGTAATGTTGGCCTCATAGAATGAGTTTGGAAGCATTCCCTGCTTTTCAGTTTTTGAGTTGAATTTGAGAATTTGTATTAGTTTTTATTCAAACATTTAGTAGAATTTTGCAGTGAAGCCATCTGGTCCTGGGGTTTTCTTTGTTGCGAGGTTTTTTTATTACTGCTTAATCTCATTGCTAGTTATTGGTCTGTTAGGTTTTCTGGTTCTTCATGATTCAACCTTAGTAAGTTGTACATGTCCAGGAATTTATCTACTTCTAGGTTTTCCAGTTTTCCATGTTTCAGTCTTGGTAAGTTGTACATGGCCAGGACATTACCTGCTTTTTCAAGGTTTTCCAGTTTGTTCAGTTCACATATAGTTGTTTATAGTAGTCTCTTATGATCCTTTGTATTTCTGTGGTATCAATTGTAATGTCTTGTTCTTCATTTCTCATTTTATTTATTTGAGTCTTTTCTCTTTTCTTCATCAGTCTCCCTAAAGGTTTGTCAATTTTGTTTATCTTTTTAAAAGCACAACTCTTTGTTTCATCAATCTTTTGTATTGTTTTTCTAATCTCTAATTCATTTGTTTCTACTTTGATCTTTGTTATTTCTCACCTAATGATTTGGGATTTGGTTTGTTCTTGTTTTTCTAGTTCCCTGAGGTGCAATGTTATGCAGTTTATTTGAAGTCTTTCCTTTTTCCTGATGTAGACATTTATTGATATAAACTTCCCTCTTAGAACTGCCTTTCCAGTATCCTGTAGGTTCTGGTATGTTGTGTTTTCATTTTCATTTGTCTCCAGGAATTTTTTAATTTCCTTGATTATTTTCTTTGACCCATTCATTGTTTAGGAGCTTGTTGTTGGATTTCCATGAATTTATATGGTTTATAGTTCCCTTCTGTTGTTGATTTCTAGTTTTATTCCATTGTTGTCAGACAAAGTAATATAATATCCATTTTTTAAAATTTGTTGAGATTTGTTTTATGACCTAACATATGGTCTATTCTAGAGAATGTTCCATGTGCTGCTGAGAAGAATGTGTATTCTGTAGCTGTTGGATGAAATGTTCTATATAAGTCCATTAGGTCCAATTGGCCTAGAAGAGAGATTAATTCTGAGGTTTCCTGGTTAATTTTCTGTCTGGATGATCTGTCTTTTGCTGAAAGTGGAGTATTGATGTCCACAACTACTGTGGTGTTAGAGTTTATTTCTCCTGTCAGGTTCCATAGTAGTTGCTTTATATAACTGGGTGTTCTGTAGCTGAGTGCATATATATTTAGAATATTATAATCTCCTGTTGAATTGATTTCTTTATCATTATATAATGACCTTCCTTATCTTTTTTTTTTACTATCCTTGGCTTGAAGTCTATTTTATCTGATATAAATATAGCTACTCCTGCTCTTTTTTGGATGAAATATCTTTTTCCATCCTTTCACTTTCAGATGGTGTGTGTCTTTATCACTTAAGTGAGTTTCTTGTATGAAGCATATTGTTGGTTCCTGTTTTATAATCCATTCAGCACTCTCTGTCTTTAAATCGGGCATTTAAAATGTTTACCTTCAGAGTTATTATTAATATATAGGGACTTATTACTGCCATTTGTTCCTTTTCTTCTCATTGTTTTTTTGATCCTTTTTTCCTTTTTTCCAATCTTATTTTCTTCCTTTGTGACTGAGTGGTTTTCTCTAGCAGTGTATTTGGATTTCTTGCTATTTAGTTTTAGTATGACTCATAAGTTTTTGTGTTATAGTTAACATGAGACTTATAACATTATTTTAGACTAATGACAACTTAACTTTGATACCTAAGAAAAAAGGAAAAACCAAAACTAACTCTGTTCTTTGGTGTCATTCCCTCCTACTCCCCTCAACTTTTTGACAGTTTGTTATTTCAAGTTACGTCTTTTAATATTGCCTATCCCTTACATGGTTGTTGTACATGTTAATGTTTTGTTAGGTTTGTCCTTTAGTCCTCATACTAAAGATGAAGTTTATTCACCACCCTCATGACACTGGAGTATTCTGATGTTGCCTGTGAACTTACTTTACTAATGAATTATGTACCTTCAGATGTTTTCTTACTGCTCCTTAGAGTCACCTTCTTCCAGATTGAAGAACTTCCTTTAGCGTTTCCTGTAAGACTGGTCAAGTGTTGGTGAATTCCCTTAGCTTTTGTTTGTCTGGGAAAGACTTTATTCCTCCTTCATATTTGATAGTTAGTTTTGCCAGATAGAGAATTCTTGGCTGGCTCTCTTTTTTCTTCAGTACCCTGAATATATCATCCCATTCTCTTCTAGCCTGTGGGTTTTCTACTAAGGTAACAGGTGTGGGACGTATTGGGGCTCAGTTGAATGTTATGTGTTTCTTTTCTCTTGCTGCTTTCCATATCCTTTCTTTGTCTTTGGTTTTTGATAATTTGATTATGATGTGCCTTGGGGTGCTCTTCCTTGGTTTGAATTTGATTGGTGACCTCTGAGCTTGCTGTACCTGAATACTGTCATCTTTCTCCATACTTGGGAAGTTTTAAGCCATTATTTTCTTGAATATGTTTTTACATCTCTTCTTTTTTCCTTTCCTTCAGGTATGACAATTGTGTGGAAGTTATTTCATATGAGACAGACCCATATTTGCTGTATTTATATATTTTTTTCTTGTTCTTTTTTCTTTTTGCTCTTCTGATTTGATAATTTTATATGTTCTGCCTTTGAGCTCACTGATTCTTTCCTCTGTTTGATTAAGTCTGCTGTTGGAGCTTTCTATTGAGTTTTTCAGTTCAGAATTTCTATGTTTTTTTTAATTGATTCAATTCCTTTGTCAAGTTTCTCATTCTGAATTGTTTTTCAGATATCATTCAATTTTCTATCTGTATTTTCTTGTGACTCCTTGAGCATCCTTAAGAGGGTTATTCTGAATTCTCTTTCAGACATTTCATAAATCCATTGTTCCTCTGGGTCCATTGCTAGTGCTTCACTTGTTTCTTTGTTGGTGTCATATTTCTCCATTCTTTCTCAATCTTTGTGTCTTTACATTGATGCTTTAGCATTTGAGGAGACTGCTACCTCTCTGAGGTTTCATAGGTGTTCTTTGGTGGTGTGAGACCTTTACTCGTTAATATCAGAGCTTTGTCTCTGGTCTGTGGTTACGGTTAATTCCAAAATTGGGGGAACTTCCTGTGGGGACCAGCACATGAGCTCTGTAATTGAGCTACATTGCTGCTTTGTTGCTGATTCTCTGGGAAGGCTTTGTGTGCAGACTGGATTTTAATTGTTGGCCTTTTCATAACTTCTAGGTCTTGTGAGGTAAGGTTGACCCAGTTGTGTGGAAATTCTGGCCTGGGACTGAGCCTTCCCAGCAAACTGCACAACCTGCAGTTCTATTACCCTGATGAGTCTCCACCGAGAGAGTGGTCCTGTGCCAGCTGGAAGGCAGATCAGCTGCCTACTCTGCACTTCAATGTTCTCCTGGCAGGCCAGCCTTCCTCTCACACTCCAGATGCTTCCCATGGTGTGAGCCATGTGTGCATCCCTCATGATGACTCATCAGGCTCCAAATGGTTCCTTTCTTTGGTCAGCTCCAACCCCTTGCTCCTATGTGAGTCCACAGGAACACTGTCAGTGCTCTCACTGGTCTGGGCACTGGTGTGATGTGCTCTGAGGCCCTCTTCTCCCTTGAAGAATCCAGGCAACTTCAAGCAAAAGACTCAGCTGTGCCTTTTGCTGGCTCCTTCTCTGGGTGCTATACCTTCTCATCTCTCACAGGGCTGCCCCTGAAGTAACCATGCCTGAGAACAGTCAAAGCAGTTTCTTCTTCCTCTCATCATGGCTTACTGCACTTTCACAAACTCCATGGGTCTTTCCTCCTCTTTCCCTGAGCTCCAGCAGTTCCAGGATGGCAGTATTCGCTTTTTAACAGTTGTAAATTTGTTGAGCATAAGGGATAGTGATGCGGGGGATCACCTATTCTGCCATCTTGATGATGTCACCCCTAATTTAATGACTAATAATAAAGTTGAACAGTTGTCTTTTCAATGAAAACATTTTTTTCACTCATCTATCTTTTAAATCTTTGATATTTTCTTACACCTTTTTCTTACTATTTCTATAATAAAATCTATCTTGTTTTCTGTTTTGTGATTTTTTCCCCCACAATTTATAAATTCTTTGCTATATCAAGATAGGTTAAATATATACCTGTGGGTAGGAAAGTCACATATACATACAGAACAAATGCCAAGCAGTTTGGGGAAAAATGGCAAATGAGAGAAGCTACCCTATTCTTATTCATTTATTTATCAAACCAATGGATCTATTTCATATTAACTGTATACCTAGTACTATGATGAATTAGCCATGTTTTCTGTTCATATGAATTTCATAGTCTGTTGAGGATAGGAAGATATAAACAAATGTTTCCTACTAATATGACACACCTTATTACAGAGTTATGTACAAGAATGGATGAAAGCATCAAAGAGACAAACTGTAATATTTCTTACAGGATGAATTAGGAAAGTCTTCAGAGGAAGTCCCTACCTGAGCTGTATGGTGAATGTTGAGTAGGAGTAATTCAGGCAGGAGAGAAAGGAGGAACATATTCCAAAAAGAAGAAAATGCATATGCAAAAGTGTGCAAACCTTTCAACTAGACTGTACATTCAATGAAGACAGTAATCATTTCTGGCTTATCATTTTTGAAGACCCAGCCTGTAGCCCTCTGCCTTGCACAAGTATATTCTCAATATTTTAAAAATAAATCAATAAGTGAATACATGAAAGTGTGCAACAAATAATAAGAGGTAATGAAGAAAGAGATTGGGTGTGGCTGGAGTATGGGGTGGAATCATTAGGTAATTTTTCTGAGAATAATGGAATGGAAGAAGTTTGTGAAAAGCCCTTGCACCTGACATTCATTCCATCAAATAAAACATGACTGATCACTTTATCTACTAACATTGTAAAATTATTTCACACTGCATAAGAGTTATCTGTCTGATAATGGCTTGTAAGGTAGAAATATTATTTTTAGTTTTTAAAATCAATCCCATCACTTTTTATTTGAAGATTACCTAAACATAAATCTAAGGTAATAGAGTTTTTAAAAGTATTGGCAGAAAAAATCCAGGCAGTTTGCACTGCAGATGGCAGTGAGGCCCCAGGCAGGCAGAAAATCCATGCACCCACTGCTGCCTCCATGCCCCAACCACACAGAAGGCAGAAACCCCCATCACAGATGCCAGCAAGACTCTAGACAGGCAGAAAACCCAGGCACCTGCCACCACTTCACTGCCTCACCTACACAAAGAGCAGGAACTTGCCCCATCACTACTAGGTGATGCCTCACACAGCTTACATAAAGGGGGTACACAACAACCACCACTAAAGCTTCTACTACCACGTGGATGGCTTGCTGCCACAGTAACATCCATGACTTCCATGGCATATTTGCTGGCCTACTGCATATTGGACTTCATTGACAAAAGAGAGTCATTTGAGGAGCCTAGAAAAAGAGGAAGAAGTCTTTCTCTTCAAAGTCCACTTCAGGGCAATAAAAGAAGCAATGGTTCTACCAAATGACCAGAAATCAATGTAACAATACTAGGAACACACACACACACACACACACACACACACACACACACACACACACACAAGAAAAATATAACAACACCAAAGGAATTCAGTAACTCTCAAGTAACAGACCATATAGAACAGGAAACCCTTTAAATGACTGAAAGGAATTCTGGGTAATTATCTTAAGGAAAAGCAATGAGATAAGAAAGGACTCAGTAAGACAACACAATGAAACAAGAAAAAATATCCAGAATATGAAGGAGGAAATTTACAATGTGATTAATAAGTTAAAAAGGAATGCAGCAGAACTCCTCAAACTGATAGATTCATTCAATGAAATAAACACAACTCAGAGTTTAAGCAGCATAGTAGAGCAAGCAGAAGGAAGAATTTTCAAACTCAAAGATGGTCTTTATAAAATAACTTAGGCATACAAGAAAAAAGAAAAAAGAAGTTTTTAAAAATGAAGAAAACCTAAGAGAGCTAGCAGACAAACTTAAGTACATCTGAATCATGGGTGTTCCTGAAGGGGAAGAGAAAGGTAAAGGCATTGAAAATTGAGTCAATGAAATAATAATGGAAAATCTCCCTGCTATAGGGAGAGACACAGACCTTCAGATCCAAGAAGGTCAAAGATCCCCAAACAGATTCAACACAAAAGGATCCTCTCTGAGACACATTATAGTCAAAATTGCAAAGCTTAAAAACAAAGGAACAATCCTGAAGGCAGCAAGAGAAAAGCATCAAGTGACTTATAAAAGTGCCCCCATCAGACTTACCACAGACTTCTCAACCGAAACTCTACAGGCAAGAAGAAAATGGGATGGCATATTCAAAATGCTGAAAGAAAAAAACTTCTAGCCAAGATTACTATACCCAGTAAGTTTATCCTTCAGAAATTAGGGAGAAACAGTGAATTTCCCAGACAAACAAAAATTGTGAGAGTTCAACACCACAAGAGTAGCCCTGAAAGGAATTCTCAAGGGAGTCCAGCATCTGTAATCTGAAAGACAATAATCACTACCACAAGTACACAAGAAAGAACAAAACTCACTAGTAAAACACAAATGCAAATGAGAAAGAAAAAGGAAATTAAAGCTTACCACCACCCAAAAAGCCAACAAACTTTAAGATGAACAGTAAAAACAATAAAAAAAGAAAGGAACAAAAGATATTTAAAACATCTAAACAAAAAGCAGTAAAATGCAAAGGAATAAGACAATACCTCTCAATAATGACCCTAAATGTAAATGGATTAAACTCCCCACTCAAAAGACACAGACTGACAGATTGGATCAAAAAGCTACACCCAACTATATGCTGTCTTCAAGAGATTCACCTCACTTGCAAAGATGTATACAGACTAATAGTGAAGGGATGGAAAAAGATATACCACACAAATGGAAACCAAAAGTGAGCAGGAGTAGCTATTCTAATATCAGATAAAATAGACTTTAATTCAAAAAAATAAAAAGAGACAAAGAAGGCCACTATATAATGATAAAGTGATCTATGCAGCAGAAGACATACTAATCCTAAATATATATGCACCCAACACCAAAGCACCCAGATGTATAAAGGAAACACTATTAGACCTAAAGAAAGAAAGAAAGAGACTCCAGTACAATGATAGTAGGCGACCTGAACACTCCTCTCTCATCATTGGACAGATCATCCAGGCAACAAATCAACAGAAAAACACAGGAATTAAACCACACTTGAAACCAATTGGACCCAGTGGTCCAACAAGTACAGAATACATTCATCTTATCAGCTCATGGCGCATTCTCCAAGATAGACTACATGTTAGTACACAATGCAAGTCTCAGTAACTTTAAAAAGATCAAATTCATCTCAAGTATCTTTTCAGGCCACAACAGATTAAAACTAAAAATTAATAACAATTAAAACTCAGGACTCTATACAAATACATGGAAATTAAACAATAGGCTCTGAATGATACATGGGTCTATGAAGAAATTAAATGGGAAATAAAAAAATTTCTGGAAAACAACACAAATAAAGACACATCATGTCAAAACCTGTGGAACACTTCAAAAGCAATACTAACAGGGATGTTTATAAAAATAAATGCTTACATCAAAAAAATAGAAAATTTCAAGTAAACAACCTGACACTACAATTCAAAGAACTAGAAAAACAAAAACAATCCAATCCCAAAGTTAGTAGATGGAAAGGAATAAGTAAGATCAGAGCAGTACTAAATGATAAAAAGACTCAAAAAATGATACAAAGATCAATGAAACAAAAAGTTGTTTTTATTAGAAAATAAACAAAATAGACAAACCGTTAGCTTGGTTAAAAAAAAAAAAGAGAGAAGAGAGAAGATCCACATACAAAAATCAAAAATGAAAAAGAAGACATTACAACTGATACCACAGATATACAAAAAATCATTACAGACTGTTACAGACAAGTACACACCAAAAAACTTGAAAACCTGGAGGAAATGGATAGATTTCTGGACACATTCAAGCTACCAAGACTGAAACAAGAAGAAATGGAAAACCTGAACAGACCAATAACAAGCAGAGATTAAAGCAGTAATCAACAGTGTCCCAAAGAAGAAAAGCCCAAGACCACATGGCTTAATGCTGAATTCTACCACACCTTTAAAGAGAAATTTATACCAATTCCCTTCAAACTATTCCAAAAAATTGAAATGAATGCCATCCTCCCAAACTTATTCTATGAGGCCATCATTACCTTGATACCAAACCAGACAGAGAAACAACAAAAAATAAAACTACAGGCCAATATCTCTTATGAACATAAATGCAAAAATTCACAACAAAATATTAGCAATCAGAATACAGCAAATATCAAAAAATATATACAGTGAGATCAAGTGGGATTCTTCTCAGACATGCAAGTCTTCAACATAATGCAAGTCAATAAATGTGATACACCACATCAACAAAATCAAGGATAAAATCATATGATTATGTCACTAGATGCAGAAAAAGCATTTGACAAAACTTAATACCTCTTCATGATAAAGACTCTCAGCAAATTAGGTATAGAAGGAAAGTATCTCAACACAATAAAAGTGACTTACATTATGCCACAGGATGATGGTTCACTATCATTTTGAATGGTGAAACTAAAGGCATTTCCCTTAAGAACAGGAACAAGATAAAAATGCCCACTATCACCACTCCTATTTAACATAGTATTGAAAGTACTAGCCAGAGCAATCAGGCAAGAGAAATAAATTAAGGGCATCCAGAATGGAAAAGATGAAGTCAAACTGTCCCTGTTTGCAGATGACATAATCCTATATGCATAAAAACCTAAAGACTCTACCAAAAAACTCTTAGAGCTGATTAATAATTTCATTAATATTACAGGATATAAAATCAACAGCAAAGAATCAGTTGCATTTATATTCTCCAATAACAAACTAATAGAAAGAAATCAAGAAAGTGAACCCATTTACAATAGTCACCAAAAAATAAAATACCTGGGAATTGATTTAACCAAGGAGGTGAAAGATCTCTATAATGAGAACTACAAATCACTACTGAAAGAAATTAATGACACAAAAGATGGATTCCATGCTATTGGACTGGAAGAGTAACATTGTGAAATGTCCATACTTCCTAAAGTGATCTACAGACTCAATGCAATCCCCCTCAAAATACCAATGACTTTCTTGATAGAAATTTTTTTAAAAATCCTAACATTCATATGGAACAACAAAAGACCCTGAATAGCCAAAGCAATCACAATCAAAATAAATAAATAAATAAATAAAGCTGGAGGCATAACACTACCTGTCTTCAAACTATACTACAAAGCTATAGTAATAAAAACAGCATGGTACTGGCATAAAAATAGACACTCTGACCAATGGAACAGAATAGAGAACCCATGGACTTACAACACACTGATCTTTGACAAAGACATCAAGAACATACATTAGGGAAAATACTGACTCTTGAATAAATGGTGCTGGGCAAATTGGACATCCATATGCAGAAGAATGAAATTAGACTTACACCTCTTGCTATATACCAAAATCATCTCAAAATGGATTAAAAACTTAAATATAATACCCAAAACTATAAAACTACTAATGTAAAACATAGGTAAACACTTCAGGAAGTAGACTGGGCATAGACTTTATGAATAAGACCATCAAAGCACAGGCAGCAAAAAATATATAAATAAATGGGATTATGCCAAACTAAAAACTTCTGCATAGCAAAGGAAACAATTAACAGAGTGCAACATCCACCTACAGAATGGGAGAATATATTTGCAAACTATACATCTGACAAGTGATTAATATCCAGAATATACAAGGAACTCAAACAACTATATGGCCAAAAAAACAAACAAACAAAACAAATAACCCAATTAACAAATGGGCAAAGGAGCAGAATAGTTATTTTTTGAAGGAGGACATTCAAATGGCTAACAGGTACCTTAAAAAATGCTCACTGCATTTCATCTCACCCCATTTAGGCTGGCTATAATCAAAAAGGCTGAGAATAATAAATGCTGGTGAGGATGTGGAGAGAGCAGAACTCTCCTATACTGTTGGTGGGACTGTAAATTAGTACAGCCATTATGGAAAACAGTATGGAGGTTTCTCTAACAACTATGATAGATCTATCATATGATCCAGCAATCACACTTCTAGGTATATACCCAAAGGAATGGATATCATGATGTTGAAGGGATACCTGCACTCCCATGTTCATCACAGCTGTACTTACATTAGCTGAGATATGGAACCAACCTAAACGTTCATCAACTGGCAACTAGATAAGGAAAATATGGTATATATACACTATAGAATACTACTCAGCCATAAAAAAGAATGAAATTCTGCCATTTGCAGCAACACGGATGAGCTTGGAGAAAACTATAAGTGAAACAAGCCAGGCACAGAGGGAAAAACACCACATGTCCTCACCCATAAGTGGGAGCTAAGAGAGAAAGAAGGAAAGACAGACCACACTGGGGCTTTGGAATTGCAGAGGCAGAAAGCATACCTAGGGTTACTGGGGGGGGGGGAGGAAGGAGGTCGGACAGGGGTTGGGTAGGGGATACAGGGAAGAATGACAATTTGTAGTAATGGCATACTGATAGTATTGATCTGATCATCACATCTTGGAAACAGGTGGTGACAGTCAGCTTTGTACCCCATGAATACGCATAATCAATAAAAAAAGATTAAAACTTCAAATAAAAAAAATATTCACAGGGTACCAATACATATATGCTAAAAAAAAAAGAAGAAAAGATATCATCACCACCAAAGTACCACTTATATTATTACCTAGCTTGTCTACGAAGTCAATGACATAGTGCCCAGGTCCTGTCTACTTCAGAATTGCCAAGAAGCCTGATCTACTTCACTGACCTTGTCACTATGCAAAACATTGATGATTTACAGAACTTCCACAGTCTCAAAGTGTTAATTGGTGTGACTTGATTAGAAAATACCATTTTGGTATGTTGTTACATACGATAGTCATATCATTAGGAGACCAGATACTGAAGTTATCTAAAGTGTGCCTTCTGATGCTTTGCAGTGAACAGAGCTGGACATATTTTTTTGGGTGTGGGGGAGTTCTTTTCTGTGTTAAGGAATTTATTTATTTTTTAATTGAAACATACTGATTACACATATTTATGGGGAAGAGTTATATTTCAATCCATATATACAACGTGTAATGATAGAATCAGAGTAGTTAACAAATTCATTACTATAAAAATTTTTTGTTTCTTTGTAATGAGGACATTTGAGCTTCTCTTTTCTAGACATTTTAGGACATACAATAAATTATCGTTAATAATAGATGCTTAGCACTACTGTACACCACTAGAACTTATTTTTCGTATCTAGCTTTAGTTTTCTGTCCATTAACCAACCTCTCTCTATCTCCCATCCCTTTTCCCCTTCCCGCTTCTAGTAACCACAATTCTACTTTCTATTAGGAACATTTTTAAAATAAAATTATACTTCAGCAGATATACTGATACTAATACTTCCAGTTCAAACCCTATTAACCTTAAATCTAAATCTATTTTCTTTCATACCAAAAATCTCAGTTCTCAAAGCAAAATTATTCATTTGCTTTATCTGACACTACACATTCCATAACCTCAGAATAGCTATAACAACAATGAAACCATTGGAATTTTTTTTTCCAGATTTTTTGGGTTCTCAGTATCACCTCGAATGAAGTTTATAATAAGGTCACTCTGTCTCAAAGTTCTTTGGAATGCTTCCCACCTATGTGGTTATGCCAACAACTTGATAAACATTTAGGTTCATTTGTTTCATTAGTTTTTTAATTAACTGTTTTATAATTGCATAAAATATATATCTTCTTTGTAGAAATGACTCCAAATCTACAAAACAAGTTGCAGCCTAAGAATTCTACCTTCTACCCAGTCCTCTTAACCTTACTTCTAGCCTCATCCATATTATATTTTGTAATTTTATGGTTTATCCTTCCATTGTTTTATTTTAGCATAAGCAGATGTATTTATACATATAAACATTTTTACTCACTTTGCTTCTTATACTTAATAAATCCTGGAGATAGTTTTGTAAGCCCACTTATATTTATTGGTATGATTAATTCACTTTTCTCATACTGTTTTATACTTATACATGTTTATATATGTGTACATTTGTCTTGTATGTCAGCATTTTTTACTATGTGATCTATTTTATTCTACCCTTTCTTTTTCTTTCTCCCCCAGTACACCTTTTGGTACTTAGAAGTTGCAATTTTGTTCTAACATTTTATCAATTTGAGATTTTTGAACTCACATTGAATCCATAGCTAAATCTGGAGAGGCTTGATTTATTTACAATACAAAGTCTTCCCATCCATGATAGTCATGTATCTATTCACTCGTGTCTTCTTTTAGTTCTTTCACTGAAGTCTTATATTTTCTTAAGTTCTTATCTTTGAACATTACTTAGGTTTCTTCCATAGCATTTTATAGTTCCTGATGCTATTATGAATGTGATTTGTTTCTATTTCATTTTCTACTTGGTTATTTATGGCATAGGTAAGCTACTGATTTCGGATTTTGTCATCTTATTGGACTCTCTTACCAGTGCTAAGTTTCATTAAATTTTTTATTTTGAGATAACTTTAAGTTTACATACAATTATAAGAAATAGTACAGAGAGATCCCTGTACCCTTTAATTTCCCCTAATGAAAGCATGTAAAATTCTAAAAATAATTTCCTTGCAGTTTAATTACATTTATCAGTGTCTAGATATATATTTTATAACCTAAAATAAATCTAGATAACTTATTAGTGAATTTTCTCAACATATTTTATGTAATCCTTGACTATGAATTTCAAATTTTGAATTATACAAGCTCAAATGTAAATAGCCAAAATAGCTCAATTGCACATTGAGCATGCCATTCTTTTGAAATAACAAATGCAAAACAAAGCACTTTACAGTTAGCCAGAAACTTGCTAATGTCTGAAGTATATAGACTGTGCTATGAATCTATTTTTAGATTCTTAAATAAAATACACTGCATGATCCATATGTTATCTATTCACCAAAAGGTCATGGTGCACAGTAATGATTGGAGAGCTACCCAATGGCTGTTAGATTTCCACTCATCTCTAATAGGCAAATACCTTTTGCAACCAGAAAGACTCTATAGGAAGCTAAAAACACTGCTTTCATGTTGACTTGGTGAGCTGAGGTATATTGCATTTGAGATCAGGTTTTTATATCCTGACAGCTGCCTTTCTTTCTCAGAAATTACATACTGACAATTCACACTAGGTTTATTGAGATGTGAATGAAATATATAAAATTTGTACTGAATTCATTATGTTCTCCAAACTTATGCTTTCATTTAGAAGGAAAATTACAAATGCATCACTATTCATTTTAGGCATTTATTGGCACATTTATATTAAATACGAAAACTAACATAAAATAAGTAATGAAATCTGGAAAAGTGTCATTTGGTTGGAACCTTCAAACAGCTTTTATTTCAACCATCATCCCATTTCACAGACATCAATTTGGTATGAAAACTTACCAAATAAAAAGGAAGAAATACTATTTTTGTGTTTTTGACCATAAGAAATTTCACAGGACAACATCTGTAGACATGGATGAAAAGAAAACTTTATCTCAGTTATATCTATAACGTCCAGACATCTGTATGTATTTAGACTTATTTGAATGAAGAACATAACAAGATTTTTTTTAAAGAATATAACCAACTCTCTGCATGCTGCTCTATGCTCTCTACATAGATTTTTTAAATAAAATATGGAGAATAAGAACCTACTAGTATATTATAATTAAAATTACATATTTAATGATTTCTTAATGGACTCAAATTTTATCAACAAAAATGCAAATTATACATTTAACAGTATGTGCATATTTTTAAATGTCTGATACTCAAAAGGATAGAAAATAGTAATATAAGGTGGTTTTGCTTATTCTACAAAAATAAAATATTTAAAATACTTTCAAAATTATGAGTGTTTATTTTAATTTTAAGTCATCCTAAATTTTTCTGTAATTTCTAGATTAGTGCTGTTTAATAGAAAAATAATGTGAGCCACAAATGTAATTTTAATTACCTAGTATCCATTTTTAAAAAGCTTGAAGAAACAAGAAATTATTTTATAATGTATTTTGTTAATAATGTATTTTGTACATCCAAAACATTATCACTTCAACATTTAATAAATATTCAAAATATTATCACTAAGATATTTTACATTTTTTTCATGCTGACTCACTGAAATCTGGTGTGTATTTTTCACCTTCAGCATATGTCAAGTCTGACTAGTCTCATTTCAAGTGCCACTAGCTAGCCACATGTGGCTAGTGGCTACTGCACTGGACAACTATGGATGAGCCAGATCATTATGCATTGTACAGATTATGAATAAATTTTACAAACTATATGGTACAGAAGGTGCCAATATCAAAATAAACTGCACACCCAGTACATTGCCTTGTTATAAGATATAGAATTATATTGAATATATGTCATTTTAGTAATCAACAAAGTATATTCGAGCATAAACCAGCAAGACAAAATTGCCTACCATTTGGTGCCACCCTCAGAATCACACTTTCAGCCATTTTTTTTTTTTTTTTTTTAATACACTTCAGTAAAGATATCTGGCTTATAGGAAGGAAAAAAAAAATGTTCTACTTGAAGATGCCTCAAATTGTTCAAAAATAAAAACTTGAAGAAAGTCTGTTTCAAAAGCAACCAGGGGCTGGAAAACTTTTTCTGTAAAGGTCTGTAGAGAAAATATTTAGGTTTTGTGGGCCATACTGTCTCTGACACAACTACTCAGCTCTGCAGTTGCAGGAGGAAAGAAGCCATTGACAATATGTAAACAAATGGATATACCTGTGTTTCATTAAAACGGTTATTTATTCACAAAAACAGATGATGGGGCCATAGTTTACCACCTCTAGTCTAGACTACCTTCCTTGCAAGTAAAAGAAAACCAGCTCAAATTTGTAGGATATTTATTGGCAGCAGCAGAAAAAACAAAAAATTTCTTAGTCCGGGTAGTCAGAAGATGTTATCAAGAATGTATTTTCTCTTCACTTCTTGGTCTCTCACGCCTCCAGTTTTAATTCCCTTACTGCTCACGATTTCAAAAGGAGAGAGAAAACCCCTCTCTCCTCTAGCAATTTTATCAGTTCCTGAAAAGATATTGAGGCCTTGCTTAAGTCATTTTCCCATCCTTGGATCAATCAATATTCCCAGTGGAAGGAGGCCACTCCCTCCCTGATCAGCCTAGCTCACATGCTTGCCATGATAAAAGCAGAAGGAAATGAGAGAGAGGAGTTAACAAAAGGAAAAAAAGAGAGAGTAATTTATGAGAGAGAAGTAAAGAAATTCAGTTAGGGACAAACTACAGTGTTCACTACAATGGTTTTGCATACCTTCAACCTTAGGTTGAAGACAATTGCCAGAGGTAATGTTGCTCACAATTCTGTTGGTTTGAAATTATAATTAATAATATTATATTAATTATATATTAATAGCAAAGTGGAAGCCACTCACCAATATTGTCATATTTCAGGACATTATCACCATTTATCCATAACTCCAGTGGAAAGAAAGGAAGACCAGCACTGGAGAGTGAGAGGGTACAAACGCAAATTGCAGGTATGAAAGCCTCCTGATTAGCAGGAGATGAATGTACGAAATATAACAACAGACATCCAGTGGTGTATACTGGGGAAAAATCAAGAAATTTCTAACAGGCAGGTCAAGCAGTGAGTCATATGATCTGGATCCAGGGAACATATCCTGACAGAGGTCACCGGCAATTGCAGGGAAAGAACTCCAGTCTTACACTAATTGGGTTACTGCTCAGGTTTCAAAAACATGATTGCAGATATCAGAGAAAGAAAGAAGGATGGATACTGGGTTTCAGAAGCAAAAGCACAATGATCTAAATTGGTGCTGAAGACATGCTAGCAATTAATACCCGACTGATGGTCTGGAGTTCCTTCATTCTCTCCCACTCAAAGTCAAGATTTTCCTAGAACATGAGAGAAGGCTGAGTCTCAAGCTGATGATCAATATTTCTTTGTAGGAAGAAGATGCAGAAACTAAGAGGAAGGTAGAGTCTTGAGAATAGAGGATATTTTAAAAGGTTATAAGAAAAGCTTCTACTGTCTGAAATAGTTGGGTTATTTTTGATGATGATGACTTGAATTTTACAGGAAATAAAAGGAAATTGGATATAGTCTTGTAGTTCATCTGTAAAATGTTCCCCATGATATATTTTCAGTCTGTATCTTAATACGTAACAGAAAGGGAAACAGTTTTCTACATTATGAAAGCTGAGAAAATAAAGCTTCAGTTTCATAGAAAATAGTTTCCACTTTAACCATGTATTAGACAGGGTAAAAGCTGAGTTGTAGTAACAAAGAGACCCCAGAATATAGTGGCTTAAATATGACAGAATTAATTTTTTTCTAACATGACAACGCAGAATAAGGTGGTCTGACAGCTCTGGTAACCAAGGTTATACAGGTTCCCAAGCTGTCAGGGCAGTTCAGCCAACTTCAACATTAGTTTCCATCTCTGGGTCCAAGGAGACTGTCCCAATTGTCACCCATTTCCAGTCAGTGGAAAGTAGGAAAGGTAAAGGAAATGAAAAACAAGTAGTTTCCTAATAAAAGAAAGTAGAATAGTAGTAGGGAGGTGTTACATATCTTGTCCAGTCACATCTCATGGGTCAGAACTTTGTCATACAGCTGTTCCTAGCTGGACAGCTATGGAGAGGTTGGAGTGGGTTGGACTTCTATAAATAAGAAAAGGAATTGCATATCGGAGATTGATTAGCAGTATCTGCAACCTATCATTTATGCCTTTAACAAGCATTTAATAAGTGCTTGATGGGGGTCAATTGCCACTCAAAACATTTAAAAATGATTTTAAAGAAACAGAACACAGCCCTTGCTCTAGAGAAACACGTGGTGAAGTGGAGAAGATGTCTATGGAAACAGTTTTAACAAAGTAATTGTGTTATATTGTGTATGTTCATGACATTCGCTGAGAATAGAGAATAGAGCTCTATTGTCCACACGAGAAAGATAAAAGTTTCATAGTGGAGGAAGTGTTTGAGCTGGATCTTTTGAAATGATTGAGAGTTCACCAGGCAAAGTAAGAAAGGGTACTTTGGTCAGCAAAGGCTTGACAGAACAGGGTGGCTTTGGGGCATGGTGAGTTATCTTGCATGGGTTGATGTAGTCAATCTATGTGTCTGTGTGTGTCTCTGTGAGTGCGTCTGTGAGTGTGTGTGTCTGTGCATGCACATGAATATATGTCTGTGTCAGGGCACAGAAGTGAAGTGGGGGAGTGAGAAGTGAAAGGAGATGAGTCAAAAAAATGGCACAGGGGTAGCGCTGCTGGCGGTCTGCGCGTCTGTCTCTTGCTCCCACGGTGTTTGGCTGGAACAGCTTCCGACTGCCTTCCAATCTCCTCTTCATTCACAATCTCTGGGACCATCTTCCCGGCCGCCTCCTGTTTCAGCAACCAACCAACCCCATTTTTTTCTGGTGGTTCGCTCCTTATTGTCAGCCATGAGCTCGTGGGGTGAGCTCCCAGACTGGTCAGAATTATTCCACCAAGGTGGAGGCCGCCATCAACCACTTGGTCAATCTGCACCTGCAGGCCTCCTACACCTACTCTCTCTGGGCTTCTATGTCGACAGGGACGATGTGGCTCTGGAGGGCGTGGGCCACTTCCTCCCGGAGTTGGGCGTTGGCCGAGGAGAAACGCGAAGGCACCGAGAGTCTCTGGAAGAGGCAAACAAGGCGGCGGCTGCGCCCTCTTCCAGGACGTGCAGAAACCGTCTGACGAGTGGGGTAGAAGGCTGGAGGCCGTGGAAGCGTCATGGCCCTGGAGAACAGCTGAACCAGGCTCTTTGAGGTCTTCATGCTCTGTGTTCTGCGGGCACAGACCCCATCTCTGTGACCTCCTGGAGAGCCATTTCCTAGATGAGGAGGTGAAACTCATTAAGGAGATGGGTGACCACCTGACCAACCTCCGCAGGCTGGCTGGCCCTGAGGCAGGGCTGGGCGAGTACAGCTGCCAAAGGCTGGCTCTCAAGCATGACCAGGAGCCTCCAGAGCCCAACAGCCTTTGAGGGGTCTTTCTGCATCTTCTGGTATCAGGGCTTCTGCTTAAGCCTCACCCTCCAGCCATTAGGCACATTAGACAGCTTTTTAACTACCTTGCAACCTTCTCCCAAGCCTTGGACCAAATGGAAATAAAGCTTTTTGCAGCAAAAAAAAAAAAAAGGCACAGGGACCAGATTGTGAATGGCCTTGTAAGAAAATTGAAGCCATTGAAGGGTTTTAAGCAGGGGAGTGACATGGTAGATTGTCATTTCAGACGTTTCATTTTAGTTGAAGCTGCCTCTTATGAAGACTGCAAGGGAAGAAGTATTCTTCATTTTGATTTAATTCAGGAAACATTTATTGAACACCATCTTTGTGCCAGACCTATTACCTGTTCCCTTAGAAAAAACCCATTTTCAGTGAAATCAAAAGACAGAGGAATGAGTTTGCTGCCTGGAGACAATTCCCATTTTGCTAAGTTTTCTCTTTGGACATACGTTAGGATTTAGGGCCAGAAAGGATGTGGGAGGGAGGGTCCTGAGTAAAATATTGTTTTTCACTTATATTGGTCTCTGGTTTCAGCCCCACTGGGTTCATACCAGTAGGCTCATCAGGTTCTCAGGCAAAAAATAACAAGAAAAAAAACAAACAGCAAAAAACTTCCAGCAAGTGTACCACTCAAGGTTTCAGATATGACTGAATTCTAAGGGTCAGTAAAGTTTAGAACGAATCAATACAAGCACCATATCTCTTCAGGAAGTTGGTCCATCACCCACAAGAGCAGCTCAGAATTTCATCAGTGGATCTCATTTTATTTATTTGTGACCACAGCAGAAATGATAGCATCAGATACCAGGAAATTACTTCTCCCAGTTACTTAAGATGACAACCAACTGCATGGCTTTGAACAGTTTCTCTAGACTCTTTACAGGTGAAAAGAAATGGAATTGAGAATTTTGTCATTTTTTTAATGATTCTGGCTAGCTATATTACGAACTATTTATGGCTATTATTGCTCTCATGTGTAAAATCTTCATTTTACTTCCTCTTGATTTTAATCAACTCATTAAAAATTATTACAGTAATATTAAAATACAAAAAAGGAAATCAAAAAATTCTGGAAATACCCTCCAGATATTGATGTATTTGTTTTCATCACCAGATGGCACTATTTAGGTGTTTTTAAAGTTTTTTTAAAAAACTATATTAGCATAATACCAGCAACAAGGTATTCAGGATAGTTTAATATAAGAGTGAATAATTTTGTCTCAAACAAAAGAATCATCAAAGAAATGGATTGATGTCTCTTCTTTGTTCCAGCACCATCCATCTGTACAAGATGTTGCTTCTTTTGAAACAAGCTGAAGATTAAATATGTATAAGGTTCGCACTGGGGGGCCCTGAGAGAGGAGAATAGGGCCACAAGTGCCCATGTTTGGAAACAGATGGCTTGAAAATGAATAAAGGTAATTAATAATAATGAATCCTTACTGCACAGAGCAGCTGTCCTCCTCAGAACTCAAGAGTGTCTTTCATTACCTCATTTATCCTGCCAACACCTAGTCATGACACCAAGAATGGAATAGACACAACTTTTTGCTTTGTTTTGTTTTGCTTTTTGGTTTTTTGCCTTTTTTGACCTCCAGACATAGTAACCCATCCTGACACAATAGACATAAGCTCATGCTTAAAACTGCAATATACATAAATGCCCTGCAGGTTTTTTTAAATAACAGAACAAAAACTTTCATACCACAAAAATGTAAAATTGCTTGAACTGGTAGGGAAGGAAGGGTAGAGGAACTTGGAAATATTTGTTATATTAGTTAGACCAAAAATACTTCTCTATGTGTCAGATACTGTTTTAAATGTGGATTGAGATTGAGATGAATTACTTGTATAGGATTTGAATTAGAATGAAATTAGACCCGTACCTCTCACCATACACAAAATCAACTCAAAATGGATTAAAGACTTAAATACAAGACCTAAAACTATAAAACTCCTAAAAGAAAATGTAGGGAAAACACTTCAGGAAGTAGGACTGGGCAAAGACTATGACCCCAAAGGCACAGGCAACAAAAGGAAAAATAAACAAATGGGATTACATTAAGCTAAAAAGTTTCTGCACAGCAAAAGAAGCAATTAACAGAATGAAAAGACAACCTACAGAAGGGGAGAAAATATTTGCAAACTATGCAGCCAATAAAAGATTAATGTCCAGAATATACAAGATCTCAAACAACTTAACAGTAAAAAAAAAAAAAAAAAAAACCAATTTAAAAATGGGAAAAGGAGGGGCCAGCCCCATGGTTCACTCAGGAGAGTGCGACGCTGGTAGCACCGAGTCCGTGGGTTCAGATCCTATATAGCGGTGGCTGGTGCGTTCACTGGCTGAGCGTGGTGCAGACCACACCATGCTGAGGGTTGCAATTCCCTTCCTGGTCAAAAAAAAAAAAAAAAATGGGAAAGGACCTGAATAGGCATTTCTCAAAGGAAGATATACAGATGGCTAACAGACACTTGAAAAAATGCTCAACATCACAGAAATGCAAATCAAAACCACACCAGGATATGATCTTATGCCAGTTAGATTGGCTATCAGAAACAGAGAATAACAAGTGCTGACAAGGATGCGGGGCAAAGGGACTCTTCTACACTGTTGGTGGGACTATAAATTGGTGCAGCCATTATGGAAAACTGTATGGAGATTTCTCAAACAACTACAAATAGAACTGCCATACAATCCAGCAATTCCACTGATGAGTATATACCCAAAGGAATGGAAATTGTTGCTTTGCCTCCCAAGGATTTGTCACCCCTTTTCCCTTGGGTGATGGAGCTGCCAAAGATTACTCAAAGCCCATGCCTTCTGAGCAGTGAGAAGCCCTGAAAAGGGGTTAGTCTCCCAGAACCCTCAAAAGTGAGGCATTCCTTCCATTTGGGAAATTAACCACAAATTGGGGTTCTCTTCCCATGTTTATTTTCCAGACCAGGAAGTTTCAGGAAGAGAACATAGGTGGGGTTTTTGCCAAGTATAGTTTAACAAGTTTAACAATAGGCATTCCATAATGCCAATTTTCAAGAAGTTAAGTTGATCCACCAACAAAAGCTTGATCTTAGCAAACATTCTCTTCTTACAGCAATTTCCCAGTATCTTTACATATCATTCAGTAACCTGTCTTTCTTTGAGGAGCAACCTTGCTGTGTTACAATTCTTTATCTTACAACAGAGACTATATAGCCTGGGGAAAATTTCCTGTCCTTTGCAGGGTCAAATATTTGTAACTGCAAGGCTTTGGAAAACCAGGCCCTGAGAAATACATTTGTTTTATGCATACTTCACAGGAAATCATCATGTCGAAGGGACACCTGCACTCCCATGTTTATTGCAGCTCTACTTACAATAGCCAAGTGTTGGAACCAACCTAAATGCCCATTGTCAGATGACTGGATAAAGAAAATGTGGCATATATACACAATGAATACTACTCTACCAAAAAATAAAAATAAAAAAAGTGAAATTCTGCCATTCATAGCAACAAGGATGAACTTAGAGAAAATCATGTTAAGTGAAGTAAGCCAAGCACAGAAAGAGAAATACCGCATGTCCTCACTCATAAGTAGGAGCTAAAAAATAAACAAATAAATGTTTTTAAAAAGAAAAAAGGAAAGAAAGATACAACAATCAAATAATACTTTGAACTTTCAAAAGGAGAGAACAGAACTGAGATTACCAGAGGTGGGAAAGGGGAGATAGGATAGTAAGGGCACAACTGGTAAAGCACCACAAAAAACAATTACATTATATAATGTTGAATATACTAATTTTCCCGATTTGAGCATCACTATTATATACAGGTAACAATAACTCTGTACCCACAAATATGCATAATCAGCTATGTTGCAATAGAAAAAATAAAAATAAATTTTTAAAAAGGTAAAAAATAAAGCAGAATACATGGTATCTGATTACTTTAGTTAGAGAATATTTTTGTTTGTTTTTTCTCCTTCTGACCCTATACTACCTTCTCTCTAGATTCCTAAGTCTTGTAAATACTGAAATACCTAAAACACTTTTGTTTTCTAAGAAACATTAGAACTTAGAACATAATTTGCTTATACATTAATCTAAGGAAAGCTTTAATGTTTAAAAACCTATTCACTGGTAAATTATCATCTGATAAGAGTATGCCAGCTTGGGAAGTAGTAATTTTTTTAAAAGATAAATAAAAATGTAGGTACTTTATAAAAAAATAGCTTAAAACTCCTGTACTACTAGAACAGTGTCTCAAAAAGCAGAAACTATAAGTGTTAGGAACCTATCAGAAAAGAGTGGATCAAATCTGAAACCTCTTTTTTAAAAAAATTTTGGGTGGATCCCTTGATTCATAATCTTCTCTTCCATTATCTAGTAGGCTACTTCCAACTTTTCCACTCCAATACCATTTTCTCTTTCTTCCAGACCTGCCAATCAGTATGTCTCCAGCTAATGGAGGCAGCCATCACTTTCTCTGTGTTTTGTCTCCTTTACTGCATACATATCCTAGGATGACTCAAGGGGAATACATGTTTTCAGAATCAGTGTCCAAGAGATACAGTTCTCTTCCCTTAGGCAAAACCCTTGATGAAGTTACTACCAGTTTCCACAAGGATTTCTCTCAGTATTTTGAAATGGTGTTATAATTTCTTTTTCTAGTTCTACAGATCCCCTCTTGCAATGAAATTTCAAGAGAAGCAATAAGTCACTTTATCTATCTCAAATAGCTGTAATTGTAAGTGCACCTTCACAGCTTGTATGACATTATTGGCCTATGAGTGACCCTCACAGAAACCTGAAGAGAAACTAGCATTTTGGGTCATGAAATCAGTGCTGGTTTGACAAGGAATGTCAAAGAAACCCAAATCATCCCAAAGTCTATTTCAGATTTGAAATAATTGTCAGGCTAATTCCTCGTCTAATGAATCTTCACAATGACCCAGCAGTGCAGAACTCCTTTGAAAGTTTTCACTAATTCTAGGAGAGTCATGTTTGAACCCGCATCATTCCTCAGTCTTCATCTCTTGAGCAATTGTAGACCCTACTCCCTCCACACAATCCCAAATTTTTACCACAGCCAGCACATGAAATGATTAATCATTCAAAAAACCTTTTATTTAAGTTCTACTATGCTCTAGGCACTGTGCTTTATCCATAGAAAGTAATAGTAACAAAGAATAAAATTTAGATATTTAAAGGTTTTAGATTCTAATGACTTTTGAGGAAATATCAGGTAATAACTGTCAAGGAAGAGAAGCGTCAGGTAACCTGGACGTGAGAACAGGAATCCATTTGAGCTCCAATCTATTCTTTTTTAAGGTTCTTTAACTTTCTTCTTTAAATTCAGAGCCACTGCACACTAAAGGAAAGACTGTGATGTCAGATTAGTTTACTTTACAGGATTTGTACTCATTGCTGAGTGACATAAGCAAGCTATTTAATTCTCTCA
This sequence comes from Cynocephalus volans, assembly GCF_027409185.1. Classification (NCBI taxonomy): domain Eukaryota; kingdom Metazoa; phylum Chordata; class Mammalia; order Dermoptera; family Cynocephalidae; genus Cynocephalus; species Cynocephalus volans. The sequence continues at coordinate 89,091,479 of NC_084461.1, forward strand.
GCTTTCATTTCCTCGTCAGATTCATGAGAATAAAGAATGACTCCTCCCCAGGTGTCCGGGAGGATTAAATGAGATGGTATCTGGAAAGCACTTAGCACAATGCCTGACCTTCTATCAGATGCCCACTAAGGACGTGACAGGATTAGCATTTATTGAGCAGCTTTTTTGAAGACTAGGATCTTTGTCAGGTAATTGCTCATATACCATCTCATTATTTCTTCAGAGCGGCTTGGAGGTAAACCTTATTATTCTGATCATAAGCAGGCTCAGAAAGGAAGCGTGCCTAATTTTACACAGCTAGGAAGTTGTGGGTCTAGAATCACAATCATGTCTTTTCATTTCAAGCCCAGTATTTTTCCTTGATGCATTTTCAAGGAACAGAACATTGTCTTGGAAGAGACATCTTCCAAAAGGCCTTCCAGAAGGTGCTCTGAGTTATTTAGTTCAGTTCTCCCACCCATGGGTCAAAGTTGTGCTGCTGGATCATGCCCTTGTCAGGCTTGTGTAGGGAAGAGAGAATATAAGTTCCTCCCTTGGGATAAGGCAGAGAGCCTTTATGCTTTTTCCCGCAGAGGACGTGTTGTGGCAGTCGGCGGATTAAGAAGGGAAGAATGGAGTTGATTGTTCTTTGAGTAATAATGAGATGGGTGGATTCCCAAAGTTACTGGTATCCCAAATGTGATGGAGCAATTGGCATAGTCAGATAAATTGAAGTGTTTTTCTGTGCCTGCTCCTTAGAGCAAAACCTCAAAGGAAACAAAGGTTCAGCATGAAAGGCAAGGGAGCAAACAGTAAATGCCAGAAGCCTATCAAAGGATTCAGAAGCATTGGAAATCAATGCTTAGCTCTCCTTTTATAAGCTGTTCTCTGAACTGAGGCCAGCATTTTACCTGCGTTTGCTTTTGGAGTCGAGTCACATGATGAAAGGTAGATGTGTCAATTTACCATTAATGAGCTCAAAATCTGGCACTTGTATTAGTAAATTTTTTGACTCAAAACAATATTGGAAGGAGAATGTTCAGTAGGTAAATTATCACGATTTATTTCAGCACTGTGAATTCACCATCCATAATTCACATGCAGATAGAAACCTGGTAGTGGTTTTGGTCCATCCACCATAGTGGGTTGGAGAAAACTAATTGCCCCACTTTGTCTTCACTTTTACTCTACATTCTATTTCCCAACTCTTATCTATCATTGACAACATTTTTAATCCACTGAACAGGAAATTTCATTCTAAACTCTGTGTAATACTTTAATACTTTGTACATATTTTAGCGTTGTATAACAACATTCTTTGGAACTCTTTTAGCAAAGATTTAAAATTTAAAAATATTCTTGTATGTATAGATTGTTTGAAATCAATGTCCTTAAATATTAGCGATTAAACAATGAGACATTCTGCTGTTCTTCAGAATTTTGACTTGTTTTTAATTGACACATACCAGTTATATATATTTATGGGGTACAGTGTGATGTTTCAATACATGCATACTATGTGTAATAATCAAATTAGGGTAATTAGCATATCCAACACCTCAGACATTTATCATTTCACTGTGGTGAGAACATTTAAAATCCTCTCTTCTAGATATTTTGATATATAAAATATATTTTTCATTATAATCACCCTACTGTGCAATGGAACACACATGTATTCCTCTTGTGCAACTGTAACTTTGTCCCTGTTGACCAACCTCTCCACATCTCTCCTCCCTCCTACACTTCCCAGCCTCTGGTAACCACTATTCTGCTCTCTGCTTCTATGAGATCAACATTTTTTAGATTTCACATATGAGTGAGATCATGCAGTATTTGTCTTTCTGTACCTGGCTAATTTCACTTAACATATGTGCTCCAGGTTCATCCTTGTTGCTAAAAATGACAGGATTTCATTCTTTTTTATGAGTGAATAGTATTAAGAATTTTAATTTTAATTCTCTTTGTAGAATTTGAGGCATTGCTGATTAATGTGTATAACTTTGCGTGTAGTATGTATGTGTTTGCATGTATGTATGTGTGTGTATAAGAGGGTTCATAAACATCGAATCTCCCAGTATTCCTGGGAAAGAGGACTGTATCTTTCTTACATGACCTTTGCTGACTCCCAATCTATAGCTCCTTTAATATTCTCCAAATCAACCATTCAAGAGCCAGACTTTGACCTCAGTTGCCTCCCCTAAACACTTATCTAAATCAGGCCATGTGCGTTTCACCTTAATCCTTCTTTTTCCAAGCCAAAACTTGAACTGACACAATTTTCCATTCCCAGTGCCATTTAGGAGCCATGGAAGAATGCCTTCTGCGGGCTTCTCCTTCTTGAAGGCCTTAATGCCTTCCAAAGGAGCTGCTTTTGTCTTTTGCCTTCATAAGCACCTATCAATTACCTTCATAATGACAGTGCTGCCTTCATGTATAATTTTTATAAACTTCTCTTACCTTTCTAGATAACGTGGTACTTGGCTAATTCTTCCTCACAACACTGATTGTTTGCCATCATCCTCAGTAACAAATAATACATTCATGAATTATGAGTAACCTCAATTACATGGTATTCTGGCCCTTCCTTACATCAATGATGTATATCTACCTGTACCTCTGGAAATTTACATTTCAGGGGGACTACATTACCAAAAAACACTACTCTATGACCAAGATGTCAAGTTCACTGTTTTTATATTGTTTTGTTTTTTTCTGACAACAGCCTCTTTCTCAAACATCTCTTATTCCCTCACGATTCATAATACTTGATCTCCTCCTTCATCATCCCTATAATTACTCAACTCCCTACATATCACTTTGCCCTTTATACCCTGTTTTTGTCGGTTTCGTGTTGCTATAACAGAAATGCCTGAGACTGGGTAATTTATAAAGAAAAGAGGTTTATTCAGCTTACAATTTTGGGACAGCTGCATCTGGCACGGGCCTCAGGCTGCTTCTACTCATGGCGGAAAGTGGCAGGCAGCGGGTGGGTACAAGCAGATCACATGGTGAGAGGAAGCAAGAGAGAGAGAGAAGGTGCCAGGGTCTTTTTAAGCAATGAGCTCGCGTGGGAATTAACAGAACAAGAACTTACTCATTAATCCCTCCTCCCCCAGGGAAAGCATTAATCCATTCATGAGGGATGCACCCCCATGACTCAATCAGTTTCCAACACTGCCACATTGGAGATCAAATTTCCACATGAGTTTTGGAGGGGACAACACATCCAAACTCCATCATGCCCTTTTGCCTTTATTTGGTCCCCCGTAAATCTTTTTTATAGATTCACTCTCTCACTTAAGCTATCCAATGATATGCTAAGGTCTATGAGGTATAGAAGAGAAGTGATATGTAATCCTTGTTTAGTAGAGGAGAAAAGAAATTCATGTGTGGATGCTTCTACCTATTTGCTGCTCAAAGACATGACAATAACCTCTGCCTTGATTTAGCTCAGAGTTAGCACAGTCTTCTTTCTAGTTATTTATCTCCACATTGGAAAATACCTGAAGCATGAGAGAACTGGAGCAAAATGACTTCAGTTTGTTCTCTTTCCATATAAGGAACTTGTAAAATTTTCTTGCATTCGTTATGGAAAGTAATTCTTCCTTTAATTATTTTGAGTACTGTCTTTAAATTTTGTGCTATATTTGAAAATAATTAGGGACTGATCATTTTTGACCACTTGTGGTGGTTAATTTTATGCATGAATTTGACTGGGCTATAGTGCAAAGATAAATGTTTGGCCAAACACAGTCTAGATGTTGCTATGAAAATACTTTTTAGATATGATTAACATTAAAATCTGTAGACTTTGAATGAAACAGATTATCCTCCATAAGATGGGTAGGCCTCATCTAATCAGGTGAAGGCCATAAGAAAAAAGACTGAGGTTCAAGGAGGAATTCTGCTGATAGACTGCCTTCAAACTGGAGCTACAACATCAGCTCTTTCCTGGGCTGCCAGCCTGACAGCCTGCCCGACTGCCCCACCCTGAAATGGTTCTTTTCTCACTGTAGGAAGGAGGAACGGGCATAGTTTTGTTTTGTTTTGTTTTGTTTTTCTTTCCTATTTACCTCTTTCCTGTTGGCTGTTTTTCTGGAGAACTCTGACTAATGCACCACATTATATTGTATGAGTAAGCCAACATGATGTAGAAATCTTGCTTGTTATGAAATAGTCAAGAAATATTCTGCTGCTTGGTTTATTTAACATATCAATAGCATAATTCTCACTATTAAAATCCCACTAAAAACGTGAAAATAATGTTTTTATTCAGCATTAATAATCAAATTTTTAGCCAAATTCAATGTGTTGGTTCCATTTAAATAAACTGACTTAACTGTTGCTTCTCCTTGGGTAGTGGGATTATCAAAATAAGTAGAGAGTTTCAAATATGGCAGAAAGTAATTTAACTAAAATAACACTCAAAAATTTGCATCCATTCCTCACTTACACATTTGTTCACCAGTGAGTCACCAGTACCTATTTTTTCAACACATTATGGGTTTCTATCTTGTTTTTATGGGTAAAAAAGCATCAGAGAAGCTTCAGCACATAAAGCAAAAAAGACATTTTCCACTGATTACTCAGTGCCGGTCAGCTTCAGAATGAGAAAGACAAGGATTTGCTAGATTATAGGAGTACATGACTCCAGCTCAATGCGATTAATTTTTCACTGTAGGAAGGACGAAGGGGCATGGGTCTTTTTTTTCTTTATTGTAACTAATCATAGGTAACACTAAAAAAATCATGTTTGTAAAATGAACTGTAATTGGAAACAGAGCAGGTCTCACAGGAGACGGAAGGGCAAGAAATCAAACCACAGTAGGAGAAGACCTGGGAGGAACTTAAACGAGTTCGAGTCCGCGCTGCCTGATTGTTTTCATAACAAGCTGTTTGTGAAATTATTAGGGTCCTTATGGGTCAACTAGCTGTTGTTTTTGAGAATTTGAACAAGTTTGGACAGTTTTCAGAAGATGGGAAAGGTGATTCTCTTTTAGAAAGGAAAAATAGGGTAATAATCTAAAAACTGTAGAGCAAAAAACTTGTTAGTTTAGCTAGAAAGAATAGTGAGAGTAAATCAAGGCAAAAATGATTTACAAGACCCTTATAAAAGACAGAGCAATGGGTGATAACCTGCTAGTTTTCTTAAATAATAAATTTTAGAATAATTTAATCTATGATAAGGTGATGGCTCTGGTATACTAGAGCAGAAATACAGATTTCAATTTCTTACAAATTTACTTACGATCCTGCATGACATTCTCCATCAATATTACAGGAAAATAAGTCTACATATGTGGCAGCTACAGTACCAGCTAATTTGTTAAACATATTTGTAACATGGGGTCTACCATCCTTTTTCCCTGCAGTGAAATTTCTAGATAAGAAAGGAAAGGTGATGGGAAGGAACCTAAATGTCCATAGAAAGACATTAAGGCACAGTTACTTGTGCAGACTTGGTATTCACACACCCTGAGTTTAAAATCTTCGTTCTGTTTCTTACAAATAATGGGATCTTGGGCAATTTATGCAATCTCCCCAAGATTCACTTTCCTTATCTGTAAAATGGGAATAATTATAGTATCATCTAATGAAAATTAATGAGATTAAAAGGTAAAAGACTCGGTAGAGTGTTCAATTAATAATAGCATTAGGTAATTTCATAATTATTTCATCCATTTTTCCCACTAAATTGTGAGTTTCTCAAGAACAAGTTTTACACATTGATCTTCCATGTGTTTACTGTATATAATAAGAAGCCTAACCCACAGTATGGGCTTGGTAGAAATTGAATATTTCATATTTAGTTTGCACATTTCATACTTAATAATTTCCATGGGGCAAAGGTAAAAGGCAAATGGTAAAGGAGGGGAAAGAAGAACAGTGTGTGCTGGACAGAAGAGAGTCTGGAGGAGGCAGGAAGGAAAGGGATATGCCTGGTCTACTAAAGAGAAGGGCCAATCTCCTCTCCGTTGGTCAAGGCAAGTAAGAGTCAGACATGGGGAAGGGAGATTAATAAGATGGCCCCAGAAGCAGGAATGCAGGCATGACCTTTATTCTTGATGCAAGCACCTTCTATTCCAGCCCCTGTTGGAATCAGATGTTTGTGAGAAGAAACTGTAACCCGCTGGTAGATAGAAGTACTATGATTTTACATGTGCATTTTATGACTAAGGGAAAAAATATGATAGCTGGGGCCACGTGGGTGCTTTCATACCTCAGAAGAACTAAAGGGGAAATCAGAAAACCATCTATTCATTCCTTTAACGAACACTGAAGAATGTTTATTACCTACTAGTTGCTGAGGACACAAATATACATAAAATGGTCCTTGCTCTTTATCTGTTGTTCATTGGCAAGAGTTGACAGGCAGATGCATAAATTAAAAAGTTCAACAAAGAGAGAGAGAAGCCACTGAAATATATGCAAAGCCCTGTCAATGCACTGAGAATGGAGGTCTTAGAATGGAGTTGGAAGAGGAAGTGGTGTTTGAGGAGGTCAGTGCACACGGAAAATAGGCTATTCAGGGCAAAAACAGTAGAATTAGTTACCAACCTGAGACTACATATGACATCAAGACCTGTGTGCAGCTTTTACAGTAGCTGCCTTATTCACTGCTCACAGAGTTTTTTCACTTTCAGATTTAAATTGTGTTAGGCAGGTAAGGTTTCTGGGAGTCTGCCTTTTTTGTGTTATATGGGTTAATAGATGGCTGGAGTGGCTGAGGGAGGAGTTGTCAGTAAGTCATTATCAACCCTGGAAGAAATATCCAGGAATATTTCATTGTGACTGATGCTGTGCTCAAGTATCCTTGTGTTTTCCTTTGACATGGATAATGGGAGGCAATTATGCTTACTGAATCTAGAGGTCAAAGAAAGCTCAGAGGACTGAATTAAACCTTTTACAACCAAGATGAAATTTGACTAGTGATCAGAATAAACTTGGCTAGGTGAGTAAGGACAGATACTAGCAGACTTAGGGATAAAATTCAACTTAAGGAACAAGGAAGTAGACTTGCCTGTGTATTTAAAATTATGGTGAAAAAAATGTATTAGAGTCATAGTATATAATAATTGTCCTGTGTGCTATGAATTACTAAAAAAATTTCTTGAAGTTGCGGGGAGAGGGAGGAGGAAAAGAGGAATTGATAAAAAGACACGAAAATCAACTACATTGTATATTGATAAATCAAAATTTAAAAAAATTCTTGAAGTTGGCCAAAAAAAAAAATCACATTTTGAAAAGAACTTCCAAATGGAGCGTAATTAGTAGAATGCCATAAAAATGTGTCATAGCTCGGTGTTCTCCAGCATTTTCTATCTTATTTTCCATAAACTAATCACTTCAATTGTCCAGATCCAGCCATAATGGGAATACTAAGCTCACTCCTTTCAATTATTCTTACAAGTTTATAAGCATTCTGTTTTGTTAATGCTCTGTCAATTGTTAAAAAAATCTGTTGCCCCTCTCAGACCAATGCTTCCCAACACATCAGTGGTGATGGACTGGTTTTTATTTCTAATTCAGTAAAGACAAATGCATTTATAAAATACTATAAAAATGAATTATTAGGTAAATGAAATTATAAAACCAGACATATTACAATCAACAGACATAAATTACTCTGTCCAATTGCTTATAAAAGTTTCTAAATGCTTTTTTCTATTTCTTTACTTATCTCATCATGGACTGGTAACAGACAGTTATGGATCAATACAGGTCCAAGAACTACACTCGGAGTAGCACTAACTTGCGCCCTAGTGTACACGCTTCTCTACATGAAAAACCCCTGTATAGCAGAAGAGGCAGAATAGTATAATGAAAAAGTGTTAAAAGCCCAGGACCAGAAGCCTGGTGTTCTCTACTAGCTCCTTCACTAACTAAAACTCTCTAGTCCTCCATTTTTGTCACCTGGAAAATTATGACATTAATCTAGATGATTTTAGGAATCCTGTTCAGCTATAAAATCACATGCTTCTGTGACTAAAGACTTAGAAATGAAATCTTCTGAAGAAAAAACAGGCTAGCTTATTCACCACGGAGAAGAGAAAGTAGGAAGACTTGTTAGTTATGCTGCTACTATATTTGCATGGATGCAGTTCATACTATTCTCCACGACCCACACAAAATTACATATGGATGTAGACATAATGATTCTGCCACCTGAATGACCACCTCGACACCCACATGTAATTGGAAAGACTGCAGTAAACTTTAGACACATCTACATCTTCTGTTGACATCTCCCTAATGGAGTGCTAATGCACCAGTTCTATTTTATAATACTGAGAACCGAGATCATTAGTTCAACATCTTTTAAGCATAGAAAAAAGGAGTATAGACTTCAATTTTGCTGTCAGTTATTTATACACATCCTGTTCTCTATTTAAAGCGAGTGTTGCTCAACTCTGGCATAGTTTACTCAGAAAGGTTATGTACTTTCCTTCTTCGAAGATCATTTTTAAAAAGGCACTTTTTCCTTCCTGAAATGGTTTTTAATATGAAAGCAGAACAGTGAACAAGAGGGATTCCAGCACTGTGATTTGTCATTGCTGTTGTGTCACTGTCAAGCCTTAAGAAAAAATAGCTGATGATAGTAGTTAGCTTAATTCTCCTAAAAATAATGATATTTCTACTTTTCAGCTCCAGTGCCCTTTTTTAAGCTTCTCAAGTTCTTTGTTCCATTAAGTAGGTCCTGGAAGTCTCTCTTTCTCACTCTACTTCTGAGCCTGACTTTAGGTTACTTCCTCTTTCACATGCCTTCTACCAGAAGTTAGTCCTGAAGATACAGACAAACACATGAGAACAGGTAACTGGTTTTCTGAATCGCTGAATATTCTGCCCTGTGAAGAAATTATTCCACCTTGGTGTTTCTTTTCTTTTTTTTTGAACATTCTAATTTTTTATTGCAATGTATTGATTATACATATTTGTGTGGTACAGAATCAAATTTCAATGTCAATACATATATACAGTGTATGATATGCAAATCAGAGTAATTAGCATATTTATCAGTACCAATCATTTCTTTGTGATGAGGACATTTGGTCTCCCCTCTTCTAGCTATTTGATAATATGCAGTGAATTATTGTTAATTATAGATGCCTAGCTTGATTCTATGTTTTAATTTCTCTTCTCTTATTCCTCCCAGATTTTCAGTGTTACATTTCCATTCACAATTTTTCTATTTTATTATTACAATGACACATCATACCTACGACGGTTTACAGGTGAAAATAGTCTACATCTGTTGACTTCAAGAACTTCTGAAAAAAATGAACTCTTCCTCAGCTGCAGACAGAAAACTAGAAAAATTATTGCCTAAATTGTTCATCTTAACTCAAATATCCATCCTGCTTAAAATATCCATCCTGGCAAGTTTCAAAGAGTAAAGTAAAATAACTGCCTTTGTTTGCACAAAATGAAAACGTTGCATGGGGAAAGCTCTACAAAGGGATTAAAGTTCATTGAGCCCAAGAAGCCAGTTTCTTTGCTTTCAAGGTTCTATAGCTGCTTGGAATCAGAGTTTCCAATTAATGTCTGTACTTGAGCAGAGAGTGTACAGTTATTGCTTTCTGACGTAGATGAAAGTGTGTTCTAAAAGTTCATTCAATTCAATTCAACAAAGTATGTCCTAGCACCTATTAAGAGCAATCTACTTCTGTTGAGTAATATGAGTCATTACGCTCCAGAAATTCCAATCTAGTTAAGGAGAAAAGTGCACATACTCCCATTACTCTAACAAAGGTCAGACTCTGATAAGTGCGGTAAAGAGGTTCAGACACCTGAAGGAGTCAAGGGAGAAATTGAGTCTATAGGAGGAAGCATTCTAGGGTGATGGAGCTTGAAGAATGAGTAAAATTCTTTATTTTTTTTTCCTGCAAAAGTAATACACCTTCACTACGGAAAATAAAAATAAAATAAAAATCACATATAATCTCATCTCCTAAAATCAGTTACTTTTAAAATCCATGCCAACATTTTTATCTATACATATGTGAGCATGTGTATTCTTTAAAGGAAATTTAATTATCAGTGTATACTCCTTGGTAATCTTTTTCCCTTAACAACCCATAATGAACATTTTTCTATGTCATTAGCTTTTCCTACCCAATAGGTATGAGTCATAAGTTTCATGTTTCCTTTTACTTCTGATCCTGATTATGGCTGCTTAGAGCTTGACATTAAGAAGAGTCAGAGACCATGTTCATTCCATATAGCAATGTCTCCACAAGTCCAGGTTAGGGGAGCCATGCTACAGATATCAAACACTGGCTGACTCATGTCTATATCTCTTTTAATATATCTCTTTTCAATATTATTCTATCATATTATTGCAAATAAGTTTTAACCAATTCCATATTTTTGGACTTCTAGGTGCGGAGAGAAAAATGCCATATGGTGAAACCCTGAGGTTTGTGAAAGAAGATTTCTGGGAGCTTTTAGCCCAGCCCAGCCACTAGCTGACTACAGCCAGATAAGTCACCCCAGGTAGGGCTCCCAATTGAGCATTGCCCAAGGTCCTGACTGAAAATCATGAGAAGACTATTGTTGTTTTAAGCCACTAAGTTTTGGGATAATTTTTTACACTGTAAAGATAATTGTAGTAATCACATTTTTATTTGAATGACTATTTTTCATTTCTAAGATTTATAATCAATTCTGTTTCAAAACAACTTGTTTCATTTCATTTTTCTGTGTCGACTAATGATTGTTGCCTTTTAAAAACAGAAAGCATGCCTCCTCATTCCTCTCTTTAAACATCTTAAGTGTACTTATTTTAAATCTTTTTCATCTAGAGTAAATTCTTGCTTTGACCATTGGTTTTGTTGTCTGTCTGTTCTGGAATGAGATTTCTTCATGACTTAAGGGATGGGGCATTGAAAATACATTCTAAGAGGCTTTTTTCTTTTCATTTTTTCCCCTCTTCCATATCCCTTCCAGTCTAATGGTTTTGCAGTTGCCTCACGCAGCCCTCCAGAACCCCAGACCAGAATCTTATCACAGTGGTATGGGTCCTGCTTATGAAGTATTACAGATTTTGCATTTTGGACACAGAGCAAGGGATATCTTGGCTCAGTAAATGGTTGCATGGCTGTGTCTGTTTCCTTCTGTCTCCTTAAGCTCACACTTAAAGCCCAAATCAGAAGTCAGGTATAGTGTCTGGTTTTGGGGGAGGGGGTTGTTTGTTTGTTTGTTTGTTTGTTTGTTTGTTTTTTAAGTCTTTTTTCACAACCCCTAGCTTCTGACCCCACTTTCTCCCAGCCTGAGAGATCCCAAATCCCACGCACAGATGACTCAGAGACCAATATGCTGGAAATGTAGCTATCTCTCTATACTGTGTTTCTGTTACATTCCTGGTTTATGGAAATGTTTATCTTGTTTTTGAAATTGGCTTTTTTCCCCACTTTTTCTAGTCTATTGTTGCTGTATGTTTGGGGAACAGAAAGTGATCCAACTGTACATTTACTATGCCACCTGAGCTACAATTCCAGCATACCCAAGGATTGAAATATCTTCTTCATTGTATATCAAAATCCTTTATGTTCTTGGGTCTTTGGCAAGACTTTCTGTTCTATTGACTTTTCAAGGCTCATGTGATTGGATTGGTCCCACGTGCTAATCCAGGATAATCTCCTTATTTGAAGGTCCATAACCTTAATTACATCTGCAAACTTTCTTCACAGAAGAACCTCAATTAGTATTTGATTGAATTAGCAGAGAACGGGAATCTTGGGGTGAACATTTTTAGGATTCTGCTTACCACTGTAATTGACTGAAGCCATGCGTGGAAGGATGAAAAAAAAATGTTACTTAAAACTGGAATTGAACATAGGGATGTCTGTCTTCTAAGGAGGGAAGGGGTAAAGAGGCATGAGGAGATATAATTTAAATCAGAAGAAAAAATTAATCTATATACTACTGTACTTAGTGTTAGGAAACTGGTAAGACTGCTGCTAAGAGGTGAGCCAAAGAGGGGTGGAAATCTAAATTACCTAGCATAATGATATGAGGATAATTAAGTCATGAAAAAGGTCTTGTGGGCAAGAGAAGTCTCAGGTATATGGCAGGAGGTTGGAGTCTACAGAGAAATTGTCTATTTGCTTTCATGTAAAATCCTTCCTTATATTGACCCAAACCTTCAGTAATGTCTGCCACCATAAAAATGTCTTCTGTGTGTGGCCAGGGAGATGGCAATAAAGGGAGCCAAATTCTATATCTTGACTTGTGTACAGCAGAGGCAAGAGGCTGACCAGTTAGTTCAGGAGGTGATAAAATGTGTGTGTGTTGTCCCCCCAAAACTCATGTGGAAATCTGATCCCCAATGTGGCAGTGTTAGGAGCTGTTTGAGTCATGGTAGCAGATCCCTCATGAATGGATTAATTCTCTCCCCAGGGGGGGGAAGGTAGCGAGTGGGTTCTTGCTCTATTAGTTCCCGTGAGAGCTGGTTGTTTAAAAGACCCTGGCACCTCGTCTGTTCCTCCCTCTCTCCCTCTCCCCTTCTCCCCCTCTCCATCCCTCTCTCCCTCCCTTGGTCCCCCCCTTTCATCTCACCATGTGATCTGCTTGTATCCACTAGCTGTCTGCCACTTTCTGCCATGAGTAGAAGCAGCCTGAGGCTCGCACCAAATGCAGCTGTCCCAGAATCATGAGCCAAACAGACCTCTTTTCTTTATAAATTACCCAGTCTCGGGTGTTCTGTTATAGCAACACAAAAATGGACTAATGCAGGAGGTAAGATGCAAGTGGTGCAAAATGTTGAGGAGGTCAGAAACTTGGAACTAGAGCAACCATGAGAATGTCAGCCCCCAGCATTCACAGTTATCTAGTGAGGACCTGGAGCTTCCTATAGGATAGGCGCTTGAGGCAATTTTGTCTGAGCCTCAAAGAAAATAACAGCCTCCCCTGAAATCTGAGTTACAGTTTAAGACAGTTCTCAGTTCTGACAGAATGTTAGGGTCACCCAGGGAACTGTTAATAAAAACTCCCAATACTCAGGCTGTACCGCAAAACCAATCAGAATCTCTGGGATGGTACCAGGCATCACTAGCATTTAAGGCTTTCCCAGGTGATTCTAATGTACAGCCAAGGCTGAGAATTACTGGTTTAAGCTGTGGAAGAATCTATAATGAATTCTTACTTTTGAACAATGGGCACTGGAAGAGAAGTGAGTAAATCAGGTGTTCTAGAGATGAGAGGAAAAAACACTGAATCCAAGCTGTGAGTAGAAGATGATTTAATTCTGCAGTAAAATTGAGTGCATGAGAAAATAGAGGAGGCCTTCAAATTGGACTACTGTGAGAGCACCACTTTGCTTTGTGAGTTGTAAAATGATGGGGGTAAAATTCAGGTTACAAAATTTTGAAGAGAAAATGAAGGAGAGAAAGTAGAAGGAAATGTAAACTATTTTTTTAAGATACTAAAAAGGGATGATGAGAGAAAAGATGGAGACCATGACAGGGAAAGAGCACCAAAATATCTAGGACACACAAATGCGAACAGGAGGCTTTAACAAATTAAAAACAAAGTTGAATAACAGGAACATTCTAACTATTCCAGACTCCACATGTATTTCTTTCTAGTCATAAGGATTGGGAACCAAGTTTATACAATAATGGACAACATTCCTTCATTTTTCTCTATAAGAGAAGGAAAGATAGAAAACAAAAATTAACTATAGCACAAAATATATTTAGCTATAATTAAATCAACATAACCATTACTTATAGGTATCAATGGTTTACTATTGTATTGATTCTATCACACATTTATATGGATCTCAAAATGTAAAATACTGGACAGCAATATCTTATTGAATTCAAGTAAGCAATTTATACCAATGTATGAATGACTTGAGTTTCTAGACCCCTTAAAGAGACTTGCCTTCTAAAATATAGAAAGGCTATTAATATAAGTGATGCCCTACTTGGCAATCTAAAGAAAAAACTTGCAGCAGAAGGCCTCCAGACAAGTGTGCGCCCTGCCTAGACATGAGGTCTTATTTGAAGTCAACTTCTGTAAACTGGCCCTAGTTCTTCACTGTCTCCATTTCTGAACCCTGGGTTATGAAGACTTCCACTTCCCCCTCACTGGGTGCCAAGGTAGCTCTGAGCGCTGAAGGAGATGATGGGAGAGGGGTAGGAATGACAGCAGCTATTGTCATATGTGTTTCAGTGATAGATACAACTGGATTCAGAATATCAATCAAATATTTTTCAAGGTACTTTTCAAAAAAAATAAATAAAATAATATTCCTACAGGAGAGAACAGAACCGTGGTTATTAGAGGTGGGAAGGGGGAAGGTGGAGGAGGGTTAGCGAGAAATTGTTTAAGGGTCACAAAGAATGATTATGTTTGTAAAGATAATCTGATCTATTAGTATAATCATATACTAATTATACTGATTTGATCATCACATATTGTACATAGGTATTGATATTCAACTCTGTACCCCACAATTATGTTTAAATTAAAAAATAATAAAAATAATAGTATCCTTTCAAACCATGTGACATGTTTGCATTTCACTATATTTTTATCTCCAAACAACCCATTAGCACTCTCTCTGCTACCCAGGAACACCTGGATCTTGCCTACCCAGAAAGACTTTTTTGTTTTCCTCTTGAAAGTACATGTCCTTCTGGAGAAGGAGAAAAATCTTGTCATTGGATTTCCAGTTTCCCACTGTCCCCTCTGGAGCCTTATGAAAAAATTGGAAGATCCCTCAGGGAGAACAACTATTTTTAACAGACTCAGAGAAAGGACAATCAAGGTTTCCCAGAGGAGGTACTGAGAAGAGCTTAGTGAACAGTCCGTTAGCCATGGCCAGCCTTTGCCTAGGAGTTAGATTTCCTGGTCTATCAAGTCACATGTGAAGAGTGAACAACCTCTCAGGGTAGAAGTGTGGCAGGTTCCCACTGTATAAGAGAGAACTTTCAGTTACATAATTAGATCTTATTTGAAGATTAACTATCGAAGTAAAGTAATTTGAATTTGATGGAGCAACTCTTGAACAGAATTTAAATAGAATTTCAGAATAGAGCTAATGTCCACAATACCAGAGATTATATTTTATAGATAATGAAAATGCGTGGATGCTAAAATGGCCTGTTTCTGAGATTTACGGTACTTTGCTGTCTTCCTTTGTTTTGTAATAATAGCCATCATTTATAGAATACCTTCATGTTCTGAGTACTATACATAACTTGTCTTATTTAATCTCCTCACATAACACCATATGGTGAATATTTATGTCCCTGTCTATAGATGAATAAATAGAAGCTCAGATGTGTTGAATGTCTTACTAAAGGCCACACAGCAAATTAGTAACAGAGCTAAAATTTTGATCTAAGATCTATATAGCTTCCAAAGGATACTTCCAAATTTTGCCTTCTTTCATTATACATATTACACTAATTTTGCGTGTTTAAAGGAACTTCATAACTATATAAGAAAGGGCATATTCAATCTTCTGTTCCAGCAGAATTTCAACTCAGTGCTACACAAAGAACTGAGCTTATCAAAAAGGTTAAAGGCAAGCTGAAGGAAGCTGTTGGTAAAAACAGAGTGACACAGAGGGTAAATAACATCATGTCTTAGCCTTAAAAGGTGTATTTCCACAGAGACAGAGATAGCACACCATTATTCTGGTTTAAGAGTAATAGGTCATACATAATACCCTAATTTTGGCTCAAGAACTAACTTCGGGAATATTAGGCTGAATTTATAAGGTTCGCATGGAGGCTCAAAATACCAAGAGCCATTTTACTGGCTGACACAAGAAACAGGACAGAATCCCTGTTCTTTTCATCTTTTATATCTCTTGGGACAAAGCAGTAGGTGTTTAAGATCTTGCAGTGGTTGTGAGGTGGGTGAAATAAAAAATTGCAAAATCTTAATAGGGAAAACAGATTCATTACTAAAAAAAATAAAGTTCTTTATTTTGCACAAATTGTTATTGAATTTCCTTTATGTAGCCCACACCACTAGGTGCTGTGTGGGTGGACAAGATAAGTAAGACACACTATTTCCCCTCCAAGAGCTTATAATATAACTAGAAAGCAAAGCATAAATGCAACAATGTATAATTCAGTGCTAAAATAAGAGGCACTGATAATAAAAGCTATAAAATTCAGAAAAGAAATAAAGAAATGAGGACTGGAGTGCTCATTCACTCAACCAATGTATTTACTGAGTACCTCCTGTGACCAAGCAATGTAATAGAACTAACACTATGCTCACCATAGGGGCTTTCGACAAGTGAGAAGTTTGAAGTGAACTTATGAAACCAGGACATATTTACTTAGGCAGGCAAGAGGGCAAATGATTTTCTAAACAAGTAAAAATTATAAAAGCAGCCAACTTATTGTATAGCATTAGGCACTTTACATATATTGACTCACTTAATCATCACAAGAACTCAGTGCGGTAGGGACTATTAGTACTCCCACTTTACAGACGAGGAACCTAGACTCAGAAAGGTTAAGTAATTTACTCCCTAGGCACACAAGTAGAAAGTGGTATAGCCAGAATCCAAATGCAGTGAGAGAGAGATTCAATTGCCTTGCTGTACAGCCTGTCAGGTCCCCATGTTAGGGAGGACCTGCCTATGCAAAGAATGCAGCATTAACATACCTTAGCAAGTATATCACCAGAAATTTGGGTAATACGGTACATCAGATCACCTGGAATGCTTGTTAAAACACTGAGAGTTGAACCCTGTCCCAGAGTTTTCAATTCAGTAGGTCTGGACTGGGTCCTAAAATTTACATTTTCAAACAAGTTTCCGGGTGGCGCTGATGCTGGTGGTGGGAAGATCAAACTTTGAGAACCACTGATTAAGAAAACCCATTCCCAACAAATCTCATATCTGGGGCCTTTCATCACCGAGCAGAGAATTGGGTGTCTCTATTTTCAAATCCCAAGAATTGCAAACTCAACATGCCTACAATTGAAATTACTATTTTTTCAATGAAAATATGTTCTCGTATTTTCACCATTTTAAGTGATGAGACAAGTTAACGCTTTGTACTTTAGAAGCATCCTTGACTCTTTCCCCATCTGCCCACATCCAATCAATGCACCATCTCTCTTAAATACTTCTTTCAAGACACATTTATTTAGTGCTGCTATGCTCTAGGCTGAGTTCAGACTGAAAGATGCTGAATACCCACAAGCATCACCTCCAGATAACTTCCCTTACTGCAGAAAGTGGAACAACACTTTGACAGTCTTAGCAGTATCATAGAAGAGAAGGTATTTATAGGATTTGGGGTCTGGCTCAAGTAGTTTAAGAAGGGTCTTTCAAAGCAGAAAACAAATTGAGATCGAGCAATGATCAGGACATAATAGTTTAGAATTGGTCATCAGAGCAAGATGAGGGTCTGAATAAGTAGACTGCCATTTGATAAGGGAGCTATTTGCCTAGGTGAGCAAACCGTTATCTCAGATAAATTGATTTGCAGGAATTACCTAACACAAACAGTGCAACTACTTATTGGTTTACTGTCTTATCTTTCTTGAGTAAATTTTTACTGGAATAAAATACTAAGCCACATTAACACAGGTGATCTCTGTTCTTAGTCCTATTAACTATGTCATCTTGATCACAGTTCTCAAAGACACTGTGCCCTAGATTTAAGGAATTTACATTCTCATGAGAAGGCAGACAGGGTTCTAAAAAAACACCTCCTTGTTAAAAAATTAACTTATTTATAAGGTAAAAAGTATACAGAGAAAAAGATATATCTGAATCTTCTTGTGGAAGCCTTGACAGTAGAGGTAGCATGGACTTTTTTTCTTTTATTGAATCATAGTTGATTATATATATTTTTGGGATTCAATGTTGACATATGTTGATGAAGTCAATATTACTAGTATATATATTGTTACAAATTGTACTTATTCTTTATGCCCCTTGTCCAATCTCTCCCTATTCCCCCTCCCCTTCCCCCTTCCCCCTTCCTCTACTCCCTCTCACCACTGATAACCCTAGATTTCTTCTCTCCTGAAAGAGTAATGGTTATTCTGTTGATTTGTTGCTTAGATGGTCTGTCCAATGCTGAGAGGTATGTTCAGGTCCCCCAATATTATCAATAGAACAGATGCTTCTTCTGTCACTCTGGAATGGGCTTTGTGGAGAGAGACATTCCCTCTTTTCTTTGGTCTCTGTTGGTGACTCTCCTTGTGTCAATGCACTCCAGTGGCTGGTGGACCGTCTGCATGGTGATTGTGATGTCTAGCCACTTCCATGGCAGTCAAGGTTACTGTGGTGGCTGTGGTGAGCCACCTACATGGAGGTGACGTTTTTGACATGCTCCTTGGTGCTGGTGGTGTGCCTGGTTGTGGGTGGGGGAGTCCAGTCCCCAGATCCATGCCCCAGGCTTGAGGTAGCATGGACTTTGAATGGATAAGGCAGTGAGGGTGACACAGTCCAGAGAGGAATAGGAATGTGCAAAGCAGGGGATATCATGACTCCTAACCTTTAGTTAAAAGATTTCTGATCTCCCTGCCTTCTGTCTTGTACGTGCACATCCCAATTCACCCTGTTTTCAGTCAGTAATAATACATCTTTCTGTAACCCAGGCACCTTCTCTTCAGCCCATGGAGGAAGCTATGCATAGTGCTCCTCTGCGGAGGGGAAAAGATAGTCAGGGGAAAACTCTGCCTCTGTCTCTGGCTGGCTGTAAGTCCACAACAGTCTCCCTTTGCTGCCCAGTGTCTCATAGGGAAGGTGTAAATGCCTGCCACTCCCAGGTGGCGTGGTGGTATTTTCCCTTCTTTCTGACTGCAGAATCCAGGTGCATGGGGTATCAAAGAAGATTCAAACAGGTTTTAAGGCTTCAGATGACTAAAATTGGACAGAATGGTATGGTGAGGTCAGGGTAGGCTTTGGATGGCTTTGCATCCCTTACTTTACCTCACCCCCATTCTTGTAAACAAACACTAGGGGTTCCTTCTAGACCCTCAGCATGTCTGCACATGGACGTTCCCTCCAGTGACAGTCTCCCCATGGACCCCATCCTTTTGCTTCATGCTCCCCTCTGCTCACCTCCCCTGTGCTTGGAGCTCTTTCTGCCTCTTCCTCCTCCCTTCCTGGACATTGGGCCTGCCCCCATCAGTTATCAGGCCTTTGGCCTCTTCTTGGGTCTTGAAAATCTTTTCGGTCTCCCCATTGCATGCTGAGGGACACTGGTGTTGAGTTGTGAGTCAGTCACAGCCGTTCTCTCCCTATCCACCTCTACTGCTGGTTAAAGGAGGGAAAGGGAATTTCTAGTTGTGAGTAGAAGAGGAGAGAAAGGACATTGGGTTTAATTGTCAATTTTGTACTACAGCTTAACTTTATTTTTGTTTTTTCTTTAGATGTAACTTTTTTAAAAAAAATCAGAGATCTTATCAGGCAAGGTTCAATTTCCAGCCAATAACAGTCACTGAGTCTATATATGAGATTTACATCCCCTCTTCTAGAAAAATGTTTAACTTCAGTTTGCTTTAAAAGAAAAAAAAAGTATCTGTCTTCTTACCAACCTGAGTAACATTCCAAATCCTTCGTTTATTATCCTGGCCTTGGAAGGTGTCATATCCAATCACCCCTTCTCAATTCTGGCCTCTTCTCCCTCACTGCAGTGGGGAGCAATAAGGATGGGCCTATAATATATCTGGCCATATAACCAACCTACTTAAAACCTTCCAAGTTTCCTCATTGCCTGTGAACAGAGCACATGCCCCGCAAAGAGACAGCCACTACTCAGCTCCAACCAGTTGCTACCATGAGAAAATGCAGATTTGCTGTGGCACATGTTCAAGAGAAGTCAGAAATTTGGGGGGTTAAGTGAAACGTTCCTGTTTTTAAACTTTGGATGACATAAATAAAACAAAACTGAAAAGAAAACTCTCACAGAAAAGCATATCTTCAATCTCCGGCCTAAGGGATCGAGTCTGAACTTCTTATCAGAATGTAGGCTCCCAATGAACTGGTCCCTGCCTCTTCTCTAGCCCCATCTCAGATTACTTTCAACAAGTAATGACTGCAACAGCAGTATTAAACTGTTACCAGTGTTCAGAGTCCCTGCCTCCTGTGCCTTTGAAAGTGCCATTTCTTCTATCTGGAGTCCTTTCACAAATATTGTCTACCTGGAAAATTCCTATTCACATTTCAAAATCCTTTGGAGGCACAACCTCCTCTTTGAAAACTTCACAGGTCAACACCCTAAAATCATTCTCTCTGCTATTATATTTCTATACTTTATATATATATATATATATATATATATATATATATATATATTTATACTTGTTGTTAACTTCCATTTATTGAATGCCTGTTTTGTACCAGAAATGATAAAACAAAGGTTATTCAGGAAGAGTAGAGTAGCTTACTTAAAGTCACGAAATTAAAGCAAGGTCTGGATTGTAATCAAGACCCATCTGGCTGCAAAGTCTGTACATTACTTAGTACCACATTCGACCTCCTGTTTCTGCATATATTATTAGTTCACAACAATTCCCCCACCCCTTAACTGTAATTAACTGACAACAGGAACAATGTTTTATTCATCTTTGTACCAACAGTACCTGGAATATAATATGCATTCAATAAATGTTTATTGAACTGAGCTGAACTGTGTTTTAAATACAAAACATATCAATTTTGTTCAATATTGCTCTATCTTCTTTTCATTGATTAATTCTTAGTATTTATGAAAATGTATCTTCTTTGTTTTGGATGATTAAAAAGAGGTTTAACGTGATTTTTTCAAATTCCTTCCTTCCAAAAGGGTAATGAACCAAAAGACAAGATTATCATATTTTTGCTAGGGATATACTTGATTCAAGTGATCATTTTTCTGGGCATGTTTTAGGAAGCAGATTATTAGTTCTCCAGCTCCCAAATTCCAAATCTTGATTTAACAGGAAGATGCCCAAATTTGGGGAAAAAAATTAATCATAGATTTCAAGCAAACATATTTAGCTATAGTTGTTAGGTCCTCACTGTATCCTGAAAGAGTTTTACAGATGGCATCAAATTGTAATCGTGTCTTCCTCTGTAAGCTATTGATTGTATGTGTTCTTCATGTATAAGAAGATGACCTGACTTACCCACAATTGATAAGGCCCACCGTGAGTTATTTCCAGCAAGGATAAACAATATGTGTTCAATCTTTAACTGACTCCCAAACTTTCCCTCACGAGCAAAATACATGGCCTAAGGGAAAGAGATTATAACTTGAAAACTCTCGTTGGGTGGAATCTATGAAGGTAATCTTACTGCACCAGGTTCAAATCCAATCTTTAATTACCTTTTCTCTGTCCCAACATCCCTAAGTAATCCAGCATAGTCTAGGTTGGCTAGAACTCACATTGTGGGAGGAAAGGGGAGTTAGAAAGAAAGAGACAATCTCACCTAAGAGGCCATTCAGAATATCAGGAGGACAGATGGAGTTTGCCACCATGTGATGCTCATCAGGCATCCCCACGATGGGCTGACTCCCAGCCTCCTTTTGGAACTGTCCCTGTCACAGGAAAAAGTTTTACTCCAGTGGAAGGTTGGGGTACAGAGTTCCCTTGGGGACATTCATTTCTGAGACTGAACTGAATTGCATGGGAATAGATTACTTCTAAGAGACTTACCTCGAAGTATTATGAGAGTAAATGTCTTGAGATGCCGAAAATACTCCAGTCTCATTTTAGTAAAAAGAGGTAAGGGTAATTATTCCAATTTAAACATAAGGAAATGTTATTCTTTTGGGTGTCTTAAGTATATCCATTCTCATTAAAATAGCACAGCCAAATGCCTCCCTTCCTCTCCTTTACTCCTAGGGCCTAAGAAAGGTTAAGAGTTTGTTCCCAAGCCCACCGATTTACTCACCCTCACTGGTGACAAGAAGATTTCACTAAGACTTTTATCTTCATATGCCATTCTGGGAGTCCCCACAATAAGACTATCTTACATATTGTGAGGAAAATGGAGTTAGTTTAGTCAGGCCCTCTCGATTCATATCTGGCTGGGTATGATTCAGCACATCTGTTGTAAACAAGTTACATAATGTGCACCCATATATACTCCTTGGCTCTTGGCCACTGTTGTGCACTTTCAGTGTAAAAAGGCAGCGGTTCTGAACCGCTGACTGGGCGGAGCTCACATCTGAAATAAAGCATGTCCACTTTGCCAGTGGCTACTCGATTTTTCTTTGGTTTACCTGGCTCAGGACCTGATGGGGCAGAAGGGTCTGTGATCCAGTCCAACACATATAATTAGAGTCACGTCTGAAACCGCATTTTCACTGTTCTAAGTTTTATAAACCAAGTGGTAGGTGAAGTCATTTTGTTCTTTGAAATTCAAATAAAATTTGGTTTGAACAAAATGCAACATCTCCAAACATCTCCAGTAATCTTCTGGACTGCTAGATTCTTAATGTCCCTGCTATTTCTTAGAGTGCCTCACCATTTCAGTCTGTCTCCAGACTGACTGTGCTGTAAAGCCCCTGCCCAGAAATTCCTTGGACTCCCCACATGGTGGTGATGGCCCACCCTTTACCTCCCGGCTTTAGAGCAGTGGTTCTCAAAGTGTGGCCCAGGGACCAGCAGCATCAGCATGTCCTGGGAACTTGATAGAAACACCAACTGTTGGACCCCCTGCCCAGACTTCCTGAGCCAGAATCGCTGGGGATGGGCCTGGTGATCTGTGCTGTAACAGGCCGTAGTTGATTCTGACACTTGCTAAAATTTGAGAGTCACTGCTTTAGAGCAAAACTACTCAAAGTGTGGTCCACAGATCTGCAGCATCAGCCGGACCTGGAAGCTTATTAAAATTTAAATTCTCTGGCCGCTCTCTCAACTCACTGAATCAGAATCTCAGAATTCTGTTGTAACAAGCTGTCCAGGTGATTCTCATTCTTGCTAAAGTTGGAGAAGTACTACTTTAAAGCATTTGCCTTCACTATTACTCCTGGGGCTCCCCATGTAGTCTCTTTTTAGCAGAGGAGCAGAGGAGCTGGAGACCCCAGTAGTACAGTTCTTTCACATCTATCCTCTTATTTTGCCTTCCCAGTACAGGTGCTGCTAAGGTTTTGATGTGGTGGGTCAAACACTACTAGGGCTTGCTGCTGAGTCTAGCCTTCCTGACAGATCGTTTCTTTACATAAGGAAATATTTCTCCCAAGAGCCTAATAGCATTTCTAAGGCTTCTACAATAGCTAATAAGAATTTGCCTGCTCAGAGCACAAAAAAAGAAAAACCAAAAATTACCTCTGGGGTAGAAGCTAGGGAGATAGAATTTGTTAAATCACACACAAATAGCACTGATGAGTCTCAGCACTGACTCAACCAGAACACACTGTTACAAATTGAAAGATAAAATAAATATTCAGAAAGGAATTACCATATGTGCATATGCTGAGTTTGGTTTGACTTTGAAAACTGTATTGCATTTTATTTGCTGGAATGGCAAAATTTCAACAGAAAGAGAAAATAATATACAATAAGATAATAGAATAAAACAATAAGATACAAAGAAAGAATTCACTATTTCCAATTTTTCTTTCCATAAAGGCACAAAGAGGAAACAATGGATTCAAAATGACCCAGGAGGGGAAGTCAAGATGGCGGAAGAGGAGAGCTCCCTGCCGCTCTTCCGCCAGGAGTAGAAGCAGCCTGAGGCCTGCGCCAGATGCAGCCGTAGCAGAATCGGCACAAAGGAACAGCTTTGAAAGGGTGTCCTTACCCTGCCGAGAACCAGGAATCTTCCCCCAACCTGCGCACGCGACCCACCGGTGTGCCACAGTCCACGTCGCAGTCACAGCGTTAGAGGTGGAAACATAGAGGCCTGAGCTGGCATGTGTCACCCCAGGCTGCAGCAGTGACCACGGCTTCTGACCCCCCGCCCGTACCCGCCTGTCCCTGGAGCTGGAAGCGAATCAACCTGTGACCAAGACAGGGAGACGTCCAGCAGGAGAGGCAGAAGTTCCACGGTGACCACACGCCCTGCGGGGCGCCACTGTGTGATCCAACAGGTAGGCTTCACTGCCGCCACCCAGCTTCATTCCCAGCCCAGCCCAGTGCACACAGAGCAGGGAGACCTCCAGCAGGGGAGGCGGGAACTCCACAGAGTCCACGCTGCTGCCGCGCAATCCAGCAGCAGGTAGGCTTCCCCACCACCACTGGGCTCCATCCCAAGCCCAGCCTAGCGTGCACAGAGCAGGGAGACATCCTGCAGGGGAAGGGGAAGCTCTGCAGAGACCACACGCTCTGCAGTGCCTCTGTGCATCCCAGCAGCCCGGATCAGAGCGCACGGAACAGGGAGTCACTGAGGTAGCGATACCAAATTGGCAACGACAGCAACATCTTAGTCAGTCAATAGTGTCAAATCTGTGGACTGTGAAACCCCCTGCCACAATGAATAAACATCAAAGAAAAGATACCAGAAATACGAAAAATCAAGGAAGTACGCCACCAAAAGATAATAAATCTCAAGCTCTAGATCCTATAGAACAAGAAGCCCTTGAAATGACTGACAAGGAATTTCGAGTGATAATTCTAAGGAAACTGAATGAGATACAAGAAAACTCAGCTAGACATCATGATGAAATGAGGAAAAGTATACAGGACCTGAAAGAGGAAATGTACAAGGAAATCAATGCCCTGAAAAAAAACGTAGCAGAACTTGCCGAACTGAAGAAGTTATTCAGCGAAATAAAAACACAACAGAGAGTTTAACCAGCAGGCTTGTGGAAGTTGAAGAGAGAACCTCTGAACTTGAAGATGGGCTGTTTGAAATAACACAAGCAGACAAAAAAAAAAAAAAAAGAAAGAAAGAAAAAAGAATCAAAGGCATTGAAGACAATCTGAGAGAGATATCAGACAACCTTAAACGCTCAAATATCCGAGTCATGCATATTCCAGAAGTGGAGGAAAACAGAGATTGCATTGAAAACATATTCAACAAAATAGGGGCAGAAAACTTCCCAGGTATAGGAAAAATCACAGATCTTCAGATCCAGGAAGCTCAACGATCTCCAAATGTATTCAACCCAAAAAGGTCTTCTCCAAGACATGTTATAGTCAAATTGGCAAAACTCAAAGACAAAGAGAGAATCTTAAAAGCTGCAAGAGAGAAGCATCAAATCACCTATAAGGGAGCCCCATTAGGCTAACATCAGACTTTTCGTCACAAACCCTAAAAGCCAGAAAGGAATGGGATGATATATTCAAAATACTAAAAGACAGAGATTGTCAGCCAAGAATACTCTACCCTGAAAGGCTATCCTTCCAAAATGAAGAGCAAATAGTATATTTCTCTTCAAAACTGTGGGAGTTCACCACCACACGACAACACTTACAAGAAATCCTCAAGGGAGTACTGGGTTTGGTTCCTGAAAAATAACTACCACTGCCATAAAAACCCAAGAAAAATCTAAAGCCTCTAGTATAATAAAAAATGGCATTCAGGAAGACAAAACAAACAAACTAAAAGCCTATCTACAACCTAAGGAACCAACAAACACAGAAAACAAACAGTAAATCAGAAAGCAAGGAACAAAAGACACCTAAGACAACCAAACAACAATCAAAAAAATTCTAGGAATAAATCAACACCTTTCAATAACAACTCCTAATGTAAAAGGCTTAAATTCCCCAATCAAAAGACACAGACTGGCTGACTGGATTAAATAGCAGGACCCAACTATATGCTGCCTTCAAGAGACCCACCTCACCCATAAAGACTCACATAGACTAAGGGTGAAAGGATGGAAAAAGATTTACCATGCAAACAGAAAAGAAAAACGAGCTGGAGTAGCTATTCTTATATCTGACAAAGTAGACATTAAACTAAAAACCATAAAAAGAGACAACAAGGGACACTACTTACTGATAAAGGACTGATCCATCAAGAAGACATAACAATCATAAATATGTACGCACCCAATGTTGGAGCAGCCAGATTTATAAAACAAACTCTATTAGACCTAAAGAAGGAAATAGACACTAATACCATAATAGCAGGGGACCTGAACACTGCAATGTCTATATTGGACAGATCATCTAGGCAAAGAATCAGTAGAGAAACACAAGATCTAAACAATACTCTAGACCAATTGGACTTGGCAGATATCTACAGAACATTCCACCCAACAACCTCAGTATATTCATTCTTCTCATCAGCACATGGATCATTCTCCAGGATAGATCACATATTAGGTCATAAATCAAGTCTCAACAAATTCAAAAAAATTGGAATTATCCCATGTATCTTCTCAGACCACAATGGATTAAAACTAGAAATTAATAACAAACGAAACTCTGGAAACTATACAAACACATGGAAATTAAACAGCATTCTACTTAATGACATATGGGTCCAAGAAGAAATCAAGCAGGAAATCAAAAAATTTATTGAAACTAATGAAAACAATGATACATCATACCAAAACCTGTGGGATACTGCAAAAGCAGTATTAAGGGGGAAATTTATTGCATTAAATGCTCACTACAGAAGAATGGAAAGATGGCAAGTGAACAACCTAACACTTCACCTTAAAGATCTAGAAACACAAGAACAATCCAAACCTAAAGTTAGCAGACGGAAAGAAATCATTAAGATCAGAGCAGAACTGAGTGAAATTGAAACCCGAAAAACAATACAAAAGTTCAATGAATCAAAAAGATGGTTTTTTGAAAAGATAAATAAAATTGACAAACCATTAGCATGGCTAACAAAAAAAGAAAGAAGATTCAAATAACAAAAATTAGAAATGAAAAAGGTGATATTACAACTGATTCATCTGAAATACAAGGAATCATTCGAGACCACTATAAACAACTATACACCAACAAGTTTGGAAATCTGGAGGAAATGGATAAATTTCTGGACACACAGAAACTCCCAAAACTGAGCCATGAAGATATAGAAAATCTGAACAGACCAATAACAATAAAGGAGATAGAAGCTGTTATCAGAAAGCTCCCAACAAAGAAAAGCCCAGGACCAGATGGATTCACAGCAGAATCTTGCCAAACATTCAAAGAGGAATTGACACCAATTCTTTACAAACTGATCCAAAAGATTGAAACAGACACAAGTCTTCCGAACTCTTTCTATGAAGCAAACATCATCCTGATACCAAAACCAGGTAAAGATATAACCAAAAAAGAAAACTACAGGCCGATATCCTTGATGAATATAGATGCAAAAATCCTCACTAAAATACTAGCAAACAGAATACAGCAACACATATGTAAAATTATTCACCACGATCAAGTGGGATTCATCCCAGGGATGCAAGGTTGGTTCAACATATGCAAATCAATAAATGTGATACACCATATTAATAAACTCAAACACAAGGACCATATGATCATCTCTATAGATGCTGAAAAAGAATTTGATAAAATTCAACACTCATTCATGACAAAGACCCTCTATAAGTTAGGTATAGACGGAAAGCATCTCAACATAATTAAAGCCATATATGATAAACCCACTGCCAATATCATCCTGAATGGGGAAAAGCTGAAAGCTTTTCCTTTAAGAACAGGAACTAGACAAGGATGCCCACTCTCACCACTCCTATTCAACAGTGTTGGAAGTACTAGCCAGAGCAATCAGAGAAGAGAAGGAAATAAAGGGCATCCAGATTGGAAAAGATGAAGTCAAACTGTCCCTGTGTGCAGATGACCTGATCGTATATATCGAGCAGCCTAAAACCTCTACAAAAATACTCTTGGAATTGATAAATGATTTCAGCACAGTAGCAGGATACAAAATCAACACACAAAAATCAGTAGCATTTCTTTTCTCCAATAGTGAACATGCAGAAGGAGAAATCAAGAAAGCCTGCCCATTTACAATAGCCACCAAAAAAATAAAATACTTAGGAATTGAGTTAACCAAGGAGGTGAAAAATCTCTATAATGAGAACTGCAAACCACTGCAGAGAGAAATTAGAGAGGATACAAGAAGATGGAAAGATATCCCATGCTCTTGGATTGGAAGAATCAACATAGTGAAAATGTCCATACTACCCAAAGTGATATACAAATTTAATGCAATCCCCACCAAAATTCCAATGACACTTTTCTCAGAAATGGAAAGAACTATCCAGACATTTATATGGAATAACAAAAGACCACTCATAGCCAAAGCAACGCTGAGCAAAATAAATAAAGCTGGAGGCATAACACTACCTGACTTTAAGCTATACTACAAAGCTATAATCACCAAAACAGTATGGTACTGGCATAAAAACAGACACACTGATCAATGGAACAGAATATTGAATCAAAAAATCAACCCACACACCTACATCTATCTGATCTTTGACAAAGGCACCAAGCCTATACACTGGGGAAGACACTGCCTCTTTAGCAAACATTGCTTGGAGAACTGGATATCAATATGCAGGAGAATGAAACTAGACCCATACCTTTCACCATACACTAAAGTCAACTCAAAATGGATTAAAGAATTAAATATAAACCCTGAAACAATAAAACTTCTTAAAGAAAACATAAGAGAGACACTTCAGGAAATAGGACTGGACACAGACTTCATGAATACGACCCCAAAAGCACAGGCAACTAAAGGAAAAATAAACAAAGAGGATTATATCAAACTAAAGAGCTTCTGCACAGCAAAAGAAACAATTAACAGAGTTAAAAGACAACCAACAGAGTGGGAGAAAATATTTGCAAAATATACATCTGACAAAGGATTAATATCCAGAATATACAAGGAACTCAAACAACTTTACAAGAAAAAAACAAGCAGCCCAATTTAAAAAATGGGCAAAAGAGCTAAGTAGGCATTTCTCTAAGGAAGATATACAAATGGCCAGCAGACATGAAAAAATGCTCAACATCACTCAGCATCGGGAAATGCAAATCAAAACTACACTGAGATACCACCTCACCCCAGTTAGGATGGCTAAAATCCAAAAGACTCTGAACGATAAATGCTGGCGAGGTTGTGGAGAAAAAGGAACTCTCATACATTGTGGGTGGGACTGCAAAATGATGCAGCCTCTATGGAAAATGGTATGGAGGTTCCTCAAACAATTGCAGATAGATCTTCCATATGACCCAGTTATCCTACTGCTGGGAATATACCCAGAGGAATGGAAATCATCAAGTCGAAGGTATACCTGTTCCCCAATGTTCATCGCAGCACTCTTTACAATAGCCAAGAGTTGGAACCAGCCCAAATGTCCATCATCAGATGAGTGGATATGGAAAATGCAGTATATCTACACAATGGAATACTACTCAGCTATAAAAACGAATGAAATACTGCCATTTGCAACAACATGGATGGACCTTGAGAGAATTATATTAAGTGAAACAAGTCAGGCACAGAAAGAGAAATACCACATTTTCTCACTTATTGGTGGGAGCTAAAAATAAATAAATAATTTCACACACACACACACACACACAAACCGGGGGGTGGGGGGGTGGGAAGAAGACATAACAACTACAATTACTTGAAGTTGTTAGGACAAGCAAACAGAAAGGACCTTGTTGGGAGGGAGGGGGGAGAGGGAGGAGGGAGGGAGGTTTCAGTAATGGGCCACAATAATCAACCACATTGTATATCGACAAAATAAAATTAAGAAAAAAAAAAAAAGACAATTATAAATAAATAAATAAACTGAAAAAAAAATAAAATAAAAAAATAACCCAGGAGGCCTTGCACACATCAGGAATGTGGCATATGATTTTGGAAGGGTTGGAGCGCTGCTTTGAGAGCAGACATCAGCTAATCACAGGAAAGATAAAGCAAGACAATCAATCCATTCTGAGTGAAGGGAAAGCCATACAAAGAGATTGGGATTGATCAGCATGCAGAATTTCAGTTCTCTCTTGCAATTTACTGAGAAGGTTATTACTAGTCATTTCTTGTAGTTAATTTCCATTACAATAACATCATAATCAGCTGCATAGATGGCTAACAGATATATCCTATCATTTTGTTGTTATTAAGTGTTGGTAAAATAGAATAGTTTGGTCAGGGCCCTCGCCTGGGGTCCAGCTGGGTGTGGTTCAGCATTCTTTGTAAGCAAATTGTTTGTGTGTGTGTGTGGAGTTAGTGCACATGCGCACCAATGTGCCTTTTTAGTTTTGTTGCTATTCCTGTGTGTGTGTGTGTGTGTGTGTGTGTGTGTGAGAGAGAGAGAGAGAGAGAGAGAGAGAGAGAGAGAGCACGCGCGAGAGAGAGAAAGTTTGAGTGAAGCAGGCAGGCAGGCGTCTGCCTCGGACGTCCACCCGGCATAGCCAAGCTTTCCAACCTACGGCTCCAAGGACCTTTTGGCTGGTTACCTAGCTCATAGACCTGTGTGTAAGGGATCTCGTGACCCAGCATGGCATGTGAGGGGTCTGATGATCCAGCCTGGCATAT
This sequence comes from Cynocephalus volans, assembly GCF_027409185.1. Classification (NCBI taxonomy): domain Eukaryota; kingdom Metazoa; phylum Chordata; class Mammalia; order Dermoptera; family Cynocephalidae; genus Cynocephalus; species Cynocephalus volans. Next base: position 89,121,855 of record NC_084461.1, read on the forward strand.
GAAGGGTTTGTGACCCAGTCTGTGAATGGGCTTGAGGGGTCTGGAAGCTCCAGACCCAGCCTTAGCTCAACAATCAGCCCAGTCAGGTCAGGATTACCAGCAGGTAAAAGAGCCCAACAACTGGTGTGGTTGCCTAGCAGGAGCACCACAATTAGCGTCACAAACAGGATTAAGCACCATACCATTGGCACAGCAAGCAGAGTTCAGACATTAGCCCATAGTGCTGCAAGTGGCTATGTCTACAGGATTAGAGCTTCACATTAAGTTTCTAACGGAATGTAGAAGGAATATGCCAAATCAATATTTTGCATAGCCAGTCACCTGGAGAACATGTAAATTTGGACACGGATTTAAAAGTTAGAGCATCAGGAGTCCAAGCTTTAAGTATGTCTGTGTCCTTCCAGCAGAGTTATGGGAACACATTAGGGTATAATACATAACCAAAAATTAAAGTATTTTATGTTTGTTGAAATATTTATATTTACATATATTTAACTAAAAGAGGTAGAAGTTTTCCAAGATTACCCTACTCAGTATTTTATCAAATCTATTTCCTTGACTGCTTGCTCCATTCTTTTCTACATTGCATAAGGCTTCTCTAAAAGTTTTCAGGGCATATTTCCATTCCCATGAAAAAATTCTTTATTACATTCAATCTGATTTAGAAAAGCAACAGTGTTTCCTGTAGAACAGGAGATAGAGTCTGTGGTCTAAGCATATGTAGTCTGCTTTTATTAGCACAGTAATTTTATTATTTGGGGTATGGTAATTATTAAATTTTGCATAATTCAAAGAAATAAAGCAAAGATGGCCAATTAGGATACAGAAATTATTTTCCTAGAATTCAAAAGAGATAGGAATTATTAAAAACAACTACAACAACTATATCAACTGCTAATGACCAGATGACAGAGTGACAGACCATAAATATATGCTGGGTATTACTATGGCCTTCAAAATGTGTTCTCTCCCTCTTTTTCTTTTCTTTCTATCTTTTTGTTGGTATGTACAGGTAGAACTTTACAAACTTTTCTTTAAAATATGCAACACTTCTAGTATTTCACCATCCCCTGAACCTCAGACTCATTTCATGGAAGTAGTAAGTCCCTATGTCATAGAGAATAAAGAATTGGAAAGAAGAACATAGGAAAAGGAGATAAGTCATAGAAATGTCTTATAATTTGCCAAGAAATTAGTATGGGCACTCCCTTTTTAATCCTACCCACTCTCCCTAAAATTATCGCATAGGATCTATGATTAGTATCCATTATTATATACTGGATTTATAACCTAACATTTTTATTTAGCTCTCCCTCATCAGATATAGTCAGATATTTATTATGAAATGTCAGAGTTCAGAATTCTTCAGGAGATGCTTTCTACTTACAGATACATTTCTTGTTGAAGGAAAACATTCCCTAAAGAAAATTTAAAGTTTAAAATATTCTCTAAAGAAAGTTTAAAAATAATCAGATGATTGTTTTTTCAGATGGACCACAAATAAGTCCTGATTTCAACATGTTCCACAGCTTTCCAGAGCTGAGAAGCTAAAGACACTTCTACAACATCATATTTCAATAGCTTAGCTGCTAAAACAATGAAGTGGTTTTCATAAATGACATTGTCATCCAGAAACAATGAACTGGTAGGAACTATTTTATGTCAACTAAGCAGGCTAGCTTGATTGTGAATGCAGATCTGCTCACTTAAGTTGACATTTTGTACAGACTAGAAATGTGTGGTATGAGATCAATAAAGAAGTAATTAAAAATAAAAGTCTCTTAATGGTTGTAAATGAAGCTGAGAACACAAATTCAGATCTCAATAACCTAAGTTATGACTCTAGAGCTACGGTTTGTTAACATCTGCTTCTTGGGTAGGAATGTTTTTCTTTCAAAATAACAGTGCTACATGAGTCAACAGCTTCCAAAAGGAACTATTTCATGCTATCCAACCTTAGGTCTCAGAATGAAAAATCTCATTGATCTTTGGTGAAATCTCCGTTACATAAGTAGGAAGTTATTTTTAAAGCCATACCAGATGCTACAGTTCCTCCTCATTGCTCCCACATGGATGCACACTGTTTATTCAGAATTGAGCCAAAAGCCCTGAAATAAGAAGTTAAGTAAGACTCCCTGACAAAGAGGACAAATTTGCATGCAAGGGATCTGTAAATATTCCTTTTAGTTTTCTTATTTGGCTGCTGTCTTTTGAGCTGCCCTTGCTTGCACACAAAAATAAACCTTCAAAATAAATTTTCCTTAGGAGGCACATGGTTTTCATTCCAGAGCTGACATCAGGATTTCTTCCTAATTTAAATCATTTTTACAGTCTCCTCAGTGAGACTAAAACATAAACAGATAAACCACAACCCTAGCTCATCATTTTGCCAGAAGAAATGTAAAGTAGGCCATGCTGTCAGAAATAATCTTTGGTAATGTAAAAATGGTAATTAATTTAGTCAAATTGGAACTCAAATTAAAAGGAAACTTTATTGCTATGCTGTATCCATGTTTGAAGGGTTTTTCCTACCATGTTTTTGTTTTTGTTTTTGTAACTTGGGGTTAAAATTTGATCACCAGTAAAGGAAGCTCAAGAAGCTGTCAATTATCAGATCTCACTGAGAAAGTAAGTCTCTGACTTTGTTTGGGGTATGTCAGAGATAAAAGGTCAAAACCACATAGACTTGTCTTATGTTTCTCCAAAGGATATATTTTTTCACTGTCATATCCCTAGTACCTAGAAGAGTAGCTAGCAAGTGTTCAATGGATGAATGAAGGACTGTACCCCTTATCAGAACAATCTCGGTTTTTAAAGTCATAACTAACTATTCCTCTTCTTTTTGCTAAGTCAGCTGGTGAATATCCTAGCATGTGTAAGTCATCCATATCATTTCCCACTATGAAGTTTTATGTTATGTCACCTATTACTGCCTCAGATATATATTTTATTGATAAACACTATCTAATACTATTATTTACTCCCTATTTCCATGTAGAACTATATTATTACTTACCAGATTTTCATGTAGAACTACCACTGTATTTTTGAGTAAGATTGAATCACTCCTCTGCTTAAAATTCTCTAATGCCTATATAATGCTTAGCATAAATGTCAACCTCCTTCCAAGGCCAATGAAACCATGCATGATTAAGCTTTCATTTTTATTTTGAACCTTGTCTTCTACCATTCCTCTTTGGCCTGTATAGTAAAGTACATTCCCACTTTAGAGAAACAAATTGCAAAGATGTGGTTCCATTTCTAAGTAGGAAAGACATTTATTTATGATGCAGAATAATTTCACACTTCATTATGGTATATCTCTTCATTCCAGAAGAGGATATTAGCTTACCTTAGGAAAAGCTCTATTAAAATATTTATATTTCTTCCCTAAAACAAAGGAGATAACTGATCTCAAAGATAAATTCAAGAGAAACAAAAAAATCCTTGTAACTTTGAAGTTCCAGGATTTTCCCCCTCATACTATGTGGCAATTTGTATTTTTCAAAGATGGCTGCAATAATATATCCTGCCCTTCATGCTCTCTCAGGATGTGACATTGACAGCTCTACAACAACAAAGGGTGGTGTGTCTTCCTCTTGAATCTGGGCAGGTTTGTGACTACAGCCAGAGTGATGCTTTCTGCCTTCTAAGACTAGGTCATTGTTCTAGTTTGTTTCTGTTGCTTGTAACAGAATACCTGAAACTGGGAAATTTTTAAAGAATCAAAATTTATTTCTTGTAGTTTTGGATGCTAGGAAGTCCACAGCCCAGGGGGTGCATCTGGTGAGGGTCTTCTTCTGAGTGGGAACTCTCCACAGGGTCCCATAGCGACATAGGGTATCAAGTGGCAAGAAAATGGCATGAACAAGAGAGAGAGCTACTGGCTCATTTGTTCTCCTTATAAAGCCATCAGAACCATGCCCATGACAATCTAGTAAACCATCAACCCATTAGTCCGTGAATAGATCAATCCATTCATGAGGGCATAGTCCTCACTAACCAATCACCTCTCAAAGACCCTGCCTTTCAAATACCATAATTGGATTTTCCACCCTTTTAACACTGTTAGAATGGAGATCAAGTTTCCAATACATTGAACTTTGGGGAGACACATTTGACCCATAGCAGTCATAAAGCAATTTGAGAACTACCACCCTCATCAAAATATGTACATATAAATTTTTTTTAAATGTTTTTTAATTGTGACCAGGGACACATGAGAATCTAAAAATTGTGTTCACATATAGAAGTGGATGAGAATGGGTGATTTCTCTGTTCTTGTCATCTCTAATTATTTTTAATAATCTGTCACCTGAAAATTTAATGAGGTCCTCTAATTTTGTTGAAAGCAAAGAACTGGAAATCACCAGACCTGCAAAAAAATAATTTTAATCATTAGCATCACTCACTTTCTTAACACTAACAATACTATTTCACATAGACCGTTTGTTTGGCACTGGAATATATTTACACATTAAGTGAAAGCAGCACAGTAAGATTCTGGAGGGGTAAGAGAGTACTTTATGTTAGAATGTGGGGGGAGGGGAAGGTTGTGAAAAGATAGAGAAAAACAGACATGACACTCTGACATGAACCCCTCCTTCAGCCACAAGTTCTCAGGCACAATACACGGGGAATTCAAGATCTGGAAACAGATTTCCTTCGAACTGTTCATGCCTTTTAAATTAATCACGTACCAGGTTTAGGCCACTCTGTTAACTCATTTTATCCTTAAAAGTACACTGTGAAGTAGCGGATGTTATTAATTAACTTTACAGATGAGAACATTTAGTCAAAGAGATGTTACATTACTTGCCCAAGGTCACAAACTTACCAACTGGGAGAGCCAGGATTCACGTTCACGTTATTTCTAAAGCTCACATTCTTAGGCACTCTCCTGTATGTCTCTCATACATACTATAAATACATATGTATGACTTTTGATTTGAAGCTACATGTTTTCATCTGCTCAGGATGCCATAACAAAGTACCATAGACTGGTTGGCTTAAAGAACAGAAATGTATTTGTCACAGTTTGGAAGACTAGAAAGTTCAAGATTAAGGTGCCAGCATGCCCTGATTCTGCTGAGGCCTCTCTTCCTGGCTTGCAGATGGCCACCTTCTTGCTGTGTCCTCACATGGCCTTTTCCTTGGAGCATATTCATGAAGAATAGAGAAATCTTTCTCCTTTCCTCTTCTTATAAGGCCAACAGTCCCATTGGATTAAGATGTCCTTAATCCCAACGACTTCATTTAACCTCGATTACCTCCTAAAAGCCATATCCTTAAATATCATCACATTGAGGGTTAAGGCTTCAACATTTGAATTTGGGGGGCAGGGGACAACAACATTCAGTCTATAACACCACATATCAGAAAGAAAGAAAAATTAGAAAGAAAAAATGAATGTTAAGTGGAAATAAAGAAAATTACGAATAATCTCAAACATTATTTGTTCTAAATACCTAACACTATGTATTTAATTTAGCATTTAGTTAGTTTAATTTAGTATTTATTCAGTTCATAGAAACTTGTAACCCAAAGGAGGATTATGTCATTTGGTTTCATCTTCTGTGTTTATCTAGCATTACCCTTTAGTGATAATTTTTAGAACAAGTGACAGACTTGTTGGCTCAATTTGCATTAATGCCACACTGGAATCCTAAACTTCACAGCCTCCTTCCTGAGCACTGAGCAGTCTCAATGATGTGGCCTGGCCCCCAAAATGGTGCAGGTGCACCCAAAGAGGTGACCACTTTTCAGAGTTCTAAATGGGGAACAAGATGACACATTCTCCTTCCCCTCCATCTCTTCCTACCCTCTTTGCTCTTAATCTCACTGGTACTCTTACTTATACCCCTCTGGTCTTTAGCTTGCTGAGAAGAAATCCTTCTTCTTGCTTTCTCTGCAATCTCTAACACAAAATCCCCAGGCCAGCAAAGGGTATCTTTACCTTGTGGAGTTCATATCCTTCCCTTTCTGTTATTAAGAACCATCTTGTGGCTTCATTGTCAAAGGCAGAAGGGGAAACTTCTCTATTCTACAGAACACTATGAACAGGATCCTACAACCTTAATGCCTGAGCTATTAAGAGCAGGAAGAAGATAGATCAAATTGGGAAGACAATTGACTGGCTATTGTGTTGTTTTATAAGGTAGAAGCTGGCTATTATCTGTCTTTGTATTTCTTGTCTAACAAATTCTGATCTCTCCTTAGACATAGGACAGTACTTCAGAAAGTTCATGGAAAAACAGAATTAAAAGATAATATGAATCTTTCCATGAACTTTCTGAAGTACCCTAGTATGGACTGTTGAGGCTGACTAGGACAAAGAGAGGAAGGAAGGGGAAATGTATGATAACACTTTTTAAAATATTGTTATTAGTTAATATTTTGTTTTATTTATGACTATGCAATATGAACAGGTATAAATCCATTTCAGGATAATTTTGGTAGTCAAATGAGTCTTGAAGCCTCTTGCATTTAGAGGGAGCTCGTTCCCCTGGGATGCTCAGATTGGGGAAGGATGCAGCTATGGTTATGAGCCTCTTGATATTGCTTTATGAAAGTGACTCCTCATTTCTCCAACTCTAAATCTGTGTCATCATATCAAAGTTAAGCTTCTCAGGATAGAAGTGAGAGCAATTTGTAGAAAATAGTATCTCAGCCCAGAAATTTCCTAGTAGATTCTTTTCTCCAGTTTTAAAAGTAACCTCTTCTAGGTCATCATAGCTGTGTCAGACTCCATTCATATGAAGACTCGAATTGTGAGTCAAATCATCACACTAAATTGTGATTATTTTTAATTCCCAGGTATGTGTTGTTGAAGGAATTCTCACTCTTCTTTTAAGAATACATTCTCAGGGCTGGCCAGTTAGCTCAGTCGGTTAGAGCCCAGTGCTATAAAACCATATTCTCAAATGAATCCAATGATAAATTTCCAAATTTACTTACAGTAATCAACAAAGGAAGATTTAGCATCATGATTGATGGCACACACATCTAGAGACAGATGTTCATGGGATTTAATTCAAACAAAAAATTTTCAAATCTCTACATTTTGATTTCATAAAAATATATTTATAAATATACATATATACTTCACAGTGAATTTCAGATGTATTGTCTCTGCTGTTTTATTAATGACACTGTCTGACAGGCATCAATGAGTCACACAAGGGCTGCAACAGATTCCTGTCTTTTCTTAAATGTCTTGCTCTAGTTTCTATCAATATAGCAAGGAAAAAACAACTCACGCATATAAACCTTAGGCTGAAGTGGCAGCTGGGTTTTATGTGTATGACTAGAGTTCTAAATATTTAATGTACAGGGTTCTTTCTAATTTCAAAAGAAATATGAAGGCTAGTGCTCCTAAAATCCTACAAGATAGTCTATCATTTTTAATCCAAAAGTGAAGGATTATGGTTCAAACGATTTCAAGTCGGCATTAGATGGTTCAGAGGAAATGAAAGCATTTCAGAGAAAAGCACCTTTTTATTAAAAGAAGAGAAGAAATTTTTTAATGCGTATTTTATTTTCTACATAGTAGCCATAATATTTCCCATGATCAGGAGAGCATGACAGTAAAGCTCAATAGCGCTATGAAAAACAAAGCTATTTCTCAGAAATGAGGAGTAATATCTTTTATTGGGCAAATTAGAACTGCTAGAAAATACTGGAAATCTCTATAGTAAGAATATTAATACCATATTATTGTAAAAAAAAAAATCACTACTTTCTTCCTTAAGCTTTGACATGTATCACAGTGTATTGCCTACCTCCATATATTTGCTTTAATAATAATAAACTGTGGAAAATAAAAAGATCCACTGCATAAATGTAGTAGATACAGCTGTAAAAATTGTCTAGATCAAAAAAGGGAAGCAGGGAGGCCGGCCCCGTGGCTCACTTGGGAGAGTGAGGCACTGGTAGCGCTGAGGCCGTGGGTTCGGATCCTATATAGGGATGGCCGATGCGCTCACTGGCTGAGCGTGGTGCAGACAACACCGTACTGAGAGTTGCAATCCCCTTACCAGTCAGAAAAAAAAAAACAAAAAAAACGGTAAGCAGGATGAGTTTGAACCTCACCTGTACATATATATATGTTATGTACACATACACACATATATAAAACTTTCTTTGGTCTCTTAATTGTGTCTACCTGGAAAACCAAAAGTCCCAAATATTACATACACAAAAATTATGGATTTTAAAACTGGTTAAAATTATTTAATGAGAAAATCCATTTCTCCTCAAAGTAATAGGGACCAAGTAGGCATTAAAAAGTGGCAGAAGATAGCCAGCTTCCTTCTTTTGGGAAGATTATCACAGCACAGGGCCCTTGAGGGATCTTTGACTAATGCATGCAATATGAAGGTTTATTTAAGTAACAACAAACCTATGTATTCAGATAATACCAGGGTATTTGGGCAGGAGTAGCAGTAACATTTAAAACAGCAATGTTTTTTAAAAAGGAAATAAATACCTTTTACATTATTAGAAGCTTATATCTCACAAACAATTCAGGAACCAGTTTTCGAACATTTTTTTAAAATCACATATAAGGCACTAAATCCTACAAGTAAGTCTAATTAGCATAAAAGGAATACATTTAATGACGTTTTAAATATAAAACAGCATTGAAATCTGAGGCCTAGCCAGACACATACTTAAAATGGACTAAACTGTTTCAAATGCTATGTCTTTAAATTAATTTATGTTGAACACAGTGGGTACCAGAGTCAATTCTGGTTGCTATGACAACAGACACTGAAAATTTAAAGATCCAGCAGCGGGCTCAATTCCCTGCAAAGAGGGCTATTTTACATTAAAATTACATACACAACAGTTTCAATGAAACATGTTAAACAGATACACATGCATGCCATCTTTTTCAAAGACAATTTAATTAGTGTATATGAATACGATGTTTATCATTTTAACTTAAATTTCCTCCTAGCTAAATTTAAAGAGTGAATTAGAATCTAAATTTCAGAAAGCAAGCAACTAATTATCAAAATGCTACACTAGGGAAGAAAAAAAGATATCTAAAGTAATTATGTACTAAAAACACTGTAGAGTATCAGTCTATACCTGTTTTGCAAACGTATCCTTGGCTAGTGGGCCATTCTCACAAGATGTAAACTTAAACAACCGCAACAACAAAAGAGTAAACATCCATTCATACAAACACACTGAATTTTTTAGCTTGATGAAATGAGTAATAATTTCTCTAAAGAGACCCTTAATTGGCTGTAAAATTACTGGATTTGAAAATGATGGTGTTTTGTGTCATTCCCATACAGTTTTTATGGGGTCAGGGCTCATAAATTCTATTTATCATCAAATAATCATACTCACTCATGTAGCCCAGAAAACAGTCACCTTGTGTATATAAACCAAGTGGAGAGAAACAGGATGTGAGAAACTATCGATCAACATGTGCCAAAGAGGAGAGGAAGGTGGAGGCCTCAGGCAGTGGCTCTCCTCCTGGTCTCTCCTTCCATTTGAGCACAAAGGGCAAGGGAAGAGCCTGCTGGGTTATGGTTAAATACACATCACAATAGCCCAGTTTCCCAATCAGTCTTTAAAAACACTCACATGCACACTTTTTTTTTTTTTCAGGACAGACCATTGTTTAGTCTGCTTCAGTGTCATGTCACACTTGAGCTGGTTCATCTTGAGACACTGATTAGAATTGGTTCTCTCTGTGATGTCCCTAATGCCAAGAGTTAATTCCATTTGAAATAGAGAGATTTCCTTTTCTGTGTTCATTTTATAATTCTCAGATTCTTTAATCAAGTTTCATTTCAAACCTTGTTTGAAGGAGGAATAGGAGGTGGGGAAGATTATAGAAAGGAAAGAATTATTTCTCTTTTAAGTAGCTCTGCTATAAAAATATTTCCCTAATGCACAAGAATTAAGTCTATAAAAATTCTCAAGCATCTAAGAGATATTTATTCAGTTTGTTCACTCTATTTTTTATGGTTTATAGATGCTTAAAAATTCCATTTCATTTGCTATCCAAATTTTCCTATTCCACAAAGACAATAATAAAAAAGAAAGAAAACATTATTTGGATCCAAAATATGCAATGTCCTTGGAATATAGACTGTGGAAACAAAAAACCAACAAGAATGTCCACATTTTAAATAATTTAGAGATAGAAAATCAAACTATTTTAATATATGAAATCCAATATTGCTTTTCCACTCTGGAATTATAAGATAGATGTTAATTATGTTGAAGACATGTTTATAATAAAAAAAAAATTACTCATGATGATTTAGAGAAAGAAAAATCTTCTATTAGGAAAAAAAATACATGGATCAAAAATTAAAACTCATTTATGTTATGTAAGTTTTCATTTGTGTCTTTTTAAGTGGTTTGAAAATAAAGAATCTGCTAAAATCCAGTGGGTAGAGACTACAAACAAGATCCTAATTTTGTATTTTAAAAACCATGTGTTTTTTGTAATCTAAATAGAAGAACAGTTTGTTCCATTAAAACCATCCCTCAGTCTTTAAGAGTCTGTTTTAGGTATTTATAGGCTTGGGGTAGGCTCCAGTTACTATAGTTTACAATGGCTCTTCACACATTTCTGTTTAACTTATCAGCAACAACATTTATAGATGTGTTACATGGCATAAGAAGTTACTTTTACTTAAATTGTACCTCTTAAAAATCAGTGTTCATGTAGAGTAAATAATAAAAGTTCTGTAACATTGCTAATTAGGTGTTACAGTTAAAAATATATTTTGCCTCCCTACAATCATTCAAAAAAATAAAAACATTTTGAACAACTGTCATGAGAAAGGCACTGTAAACGATACAGTCTAATGTGGGGGTGAGACTATCGCAATATTGACCACACAAATAAAGCTAAGAGGAGGTAATAAAAATGAGTTTTACCTAAATTTGCCAAGAAAGACTTTCTGGAAGATGTGACATTTCTTCTAGAGCCTGAATTTGCAGAGTATAGGGGTCTGTGGCACGGTCCACGCCATAGCAGGATCCTAAAGGAGTCAGCTTGGGCTGCCCTCTCCAAGTTGGCAGGACCGCCGGAGGGAGAGCTGTTGGCAAGGCCACAGCTATGAGCACTTGCTACAACCGTAAGGGTTCCTGCCTCAGCTTCATGGCTTTTGCCCTCTCTTTCAATATTTTGCTTAGCATGGCAGTTCTCTGAATTCCCAAAAGATTGTAAAAATAACACAAATAATTATGCAGTCATTGAACTAAACATTCCCACAGAGGATCCGAGTAAATTGGACAATTCAAAATTATCCCCTTATGATAAATTGAACACACCAACAAATGTTCCAAAAGCACCGCTCATGACTAAATATGAGCTGCAGCCTAAACACGCAAAGTTATATATGGGATACAAAATGGGGAAAGGAAAAATTTAGTATCCCCCTAGGGGACGTCCAAAGTGTGATGTAAGTTGGCAAACATCATTTACTGGAGATTGTATTAATGGCAAGAGACTGGTTGGCATTAATGAGAAATTATATGACTGGGACAAGTTAAGTATATGGGAATGAAACTGCAGAACCCTCTTTACTTGGTAGTATCCAGTTTTAAATAAATCATTAAGAATTAGATATTGGGATAAAAATATATGCTGTAAAATTATTAAACCTGCAAAATTAGACCTAAGAGGTAAATGTAACTGGTTTTGTGAGGGATGGTGCTGTGCACAATGACACTTTGACATTTAGATCAAGATTACAGGGCCACAGCCAATGCATAACCTTAAAATGTGCATGATAATGCAGCTCAAATATCCACTGTTCTTTTTACATTTGGCTCCCACCCTGTTAACAGGGTGGATATTAACCACAGCTTGCTAACAGAAAAAGGTCACAAGAAAACTTCAAGACAATGAAGGGATGGTTTGAATCTGATAAACCTGATTCCAGGAAAAAGAAGCACGAGTTGATCACCTAAGATGTGCTGACCTCTAAAAAAGTTTCCTGCCTGCTTTTTGTCGTTTTCATGACCGGCACTCAGCCAGTGAGTGCACTGGCCATTCCTATATAGGATCCGAACCCGCGGCAGGAGCCTTGCCGCGCTCCCAGCACCGCACTCTCCCGAGTGCGCCACGGGCTAGGCCCTCCTGCCTGCTTTTTGGACTATTGATTTAAGCTTGCTGATACAATAAAAATAATACCCAAAACCCCCCTGCAGAGAAAAATCTAAATAAAAGGCATTGTCTCATGCTCTACTGGGCTCCAGCTGCAACATGCTGACAGCCCGCAGACAGAGAATGTGCATATTGATGCATTGAGGTCTCCGTCTGTGTTTGTTATTTTCGCCGACCCTCCCTCTCCTTTTTGGGTACCCACAACTCGACTGGAGCTAGTCTCTGGCAGGTCTGTACAGATGGGAAAGGAGGGATCTCCTGGGAAGTAGGGCCAGTATAAACAAGCACATAAAGGGAGGACAGGTACACAGTTTCTGAGACCCTAAAGAGACCTACTGGTGGACTGAGGCTCTGACCATGAAGATTTCAAATCTCAGTCTGAGGAGCATGGAGTTTGTTATTTAAGCAAAAATATTTTTGTAGCAGAGAAATGGCAAGATGTGAGGTATTCTTCAGTAAAATCCACATGGCAAAATTTTGTAGATGGACTGGAATGGGAAGCCATGAATTGAAGACACAAGTTAGAAGGTTTAGTGCAAATGAGGTTAAAAAGTTCTGGACTAGGGTGATAGCAGGAGAGCTAGGATGAAGGGCATTGAGAAATATTGCAGAAATGGAATGAAGAGGATTTGGTAAAGGTCAACTTCAAGTCCCCATCTTTAAGAGATAAGAGATTTGATATGTTAAAGAATATGAACATATCAGAATGAAAAATGTTAAATCATACTGCATTTTGGAGGTGCAGAGCAAATAGTAACGTCTTCCTTTTGTCTTTGATGTGATCTTGTCTTTAGCTGATGTGATCTTCCTTTTGATTCTCCAGTCCCACTTGTCTGTTAAATAAGCAGACAAAACTTGAACTAGATAGTCAATTCTTTAAATCTTAATACAGTTCAATAATTGAAATAGTCACTTTAGGTGTGCTTAGTTTCTATGGAATTTAAAATGCTCTTTTTCTAGGAAAAATCTTACCTTCTCTCTTCTTTGCTCCATAAGTGGTAAATGGGTATATGAGTGGAGGGGAATAGGAACCTTGTTATACAACCTTGTGATATTGGGGTCCTTATGCTATCTTTTCATCCTCTGGTCCTTGGGTGATGCCCCTGGCTATCTGGTTCCTTGAGCCCTGAGGAGCTCCAGTGCAGAAGCTTGGGAACTTCTACACGTGGGTTTAATTCTCTTGGCTTAAGTGATGCACCTGGTGATGGCTCCTGACTAACCTGAGCTCACCTGAGCTTCTAGTGTGGACACTTTGGAAGTCTGCCTTGGACTCCCACTCAGCCCCAGCTCAAGCTGTCCCCCCCAGCTCAAGCTGTCCCCACAGTAGCCCTTGCTTTAGAGCCACCTTCCACCACTGCACTAAACCCCTCTTGAAAACTCCTAAATTCACCTCTTCTCTGTACCGTGAGGAAAACAAGGACAGGCTGGGAGAGCTAACCATTAGAACCTGAGTGACTGACCATTCCAGAGACCATCAAGTTTATTTGACTATGACAGGAGTCTTCCTCTATCCCTGTAGTAGTATCCTGACTAAGCTGTCCCTCTCCAGGCCAAGTTTTAATACCTCAAAATCTGACTTGACACCTAAATGTCTCTGCTCCTGGCACGCCCCCCCCCCCCCACCTCTTATTCTTCTCATAACATTCCAGGCCCAGAAATAGACAGCTTTTCACTGACATTTCTTATATCATACCCTCCTCCTCCCAGGCTCCATCTAAGCCCCATGATGGGCAAAGGCTGAGACCTCCAGCTTGGTCACTAATATGGTAGCACATGAACAACATGGTACAAGAAATTCTGTTGTTTATATAGCAACAGAGGGAAACAAAGGAAGTTAGAAAATCCTTCTGCAAGACAATTGCCTGGCTTGTAAGGATATTAACTTGCTATGAAATTCTATTGTGCATGACAAAATCTGGATATTACCTGACTATCTTAATCTCCCAGAAAAATGGATGCCTCAGGTGGACTAGTTGGTAGGTTCCTGCTAGAAAAAATAACAGAAAAAGCACATTAATATCTTTCAAAATGTTACCCATGTTACAAATAGATCTATGCAATTAGTATTACATAGCCCTTCCAAAATGAATAATTATGGAGACTTTGAAAATGTTCATAATTGATATTGTGTATGATATTTGAAAGTGGATATCACTCAAGACTCTAAATAACATCTATGCTTGTTCTACACAAAGACTGGATAAACACAGCTGTGCTAGAACTAGGTGTGAGAGCAGGAATAGAAGATTTGGTGTTATAGCTGGTAGGTTAAATAATTTAGTATACTTCAATTGTCAACGAATTGACATCTGATATACAAATTGAAGTTGATAAAGAGGAAGAAAAAGGTTAGGAATGGAAATATTTAATTCATGCCTTTGTACCATTTTCTTTCTCTTTGACCTGTTTTTTTCCTATAACTCTCTATACCTTTTTCATTCAAACTGGCTACCCAGAAAATTCTCCTTAATTTCTCACTTATCTGTATTTCTCTCCAACAGGAAGACAGAAAACACTGGCTAAATTGCAAACTTTAATTTTATGAGTCTCCACAATGTCCCAGTGACAAGTAGGAAGTACCTCAGCTCACCAGAGTATCCGCTGCATTGAAAAAAAAATTTGAAAGGCATCTTCCTTTGGCTAAAACCTGTTGCTCCACTCTGTTCTTTACAATCTGTGTAACAATGGACAATATACTTAACCTCTCTATGCCTCCATTTCCTCTTCTGTAAAATAAGAGTGATAGCGTTATCTGTCCATCTTGCTTCACTGTGTGGCTGTGAAAATCAAAACAAAGATCAGGTACTACTTTTTTTTTTTTTTTTGACCGGTAAGGGGATCGCCACCCTCGGGTATGGTATATGGGATCCGAACCCGCGACCTTGGCGCTACCAGCACCTCACTCTCCTGAGTGAGCCACGGGGCTGGCCTGGACTTCTGAAAAAAACTTTGTAAATGTTGAAATGCTATAGCCACGGTTGGGCACCATTATTTCTATCTCCCTACCCACAGCGGGTGCTGAGTAGCCCACCCATATTCCCTTGAGACTCACTTCTGCGTGTCTGAGGCTGCTCACTGAAAACGCCTGTCTTTCTGGCCACAAGGGAAAGCTCAGCCCACTCAGGGAAAGCAGGAAGTGCCAGTTACTGGTTTTAATTGTAACCATCAACCTATGAGGAATGAGAAACTGGAGGACAGTAAATACCTCTGCTTCCTGGACTCTGAGGTGCACCTTCTACATGGCCACCCAGAGTTCCCCAGGGGGAACGAGCACCAGTTTAACCACAGCAGCAACTAGCTTGACAACAAAATTTTTTTTTGTTTTTTAAAGATGACCAGTAAGTGGATCTTAACCCTTGACTTGGTGTTGTCAGCCTCACGCTCTCCCAAGTGAGCTAACCGGCCATCCCTACATGGGATCCGAACCTGTGGCCTTGGTGTTATCAGCACCACACTCTCCCAAGTGAGCCACGGGCCAGGCCTACAGCAAACTTTTTATTGACTTTCTTTCCTTCCCTGACTAACTTGCCCACTTCCCTGCTGCTGCTTACTGGATGAAAAGGAATAAAGCACTCACCCTTGAGTCGGTGTCTCACAGTACACTTTGGGGAGAAAAAATAAAGGCAAGTATCTCTTGACAATGCCTTGCCTTCTTTGCCTGACAATCTCTGGAGCCTGGAAGCCGAAATCATACAGGAATTCAAGCCTGAAGTGTTCTCATTTCCCCTTTTTAATCCTTCAATTAAAACCAGAATGGCAAACTTTCCATTAATAAAAGACAGTGGGTGTTTTTCCCCCTGATGATTCATCCTGCAGTCTAGCTGGGAGAAAGATTTCCCAAACCTATTTGAGAAGGTCAGTGAGCTCTGACTCAGATTCACACTTACAGCTAGCAGGTTCTTCTGCCCAAACCTGTTTTATATAAAATAACTTCAACTAAATAATGAAAGATCTTCACGGTCTAAGACTCATAGGATTTAAAAAGTACCAAGTTCCAGGAGCCATTAGTTCAAATTTCATGTCGCCTTCATATTTCTACAAAAAGGAGTATTACTAAGTCTTCTTTTTGATTACTAAAACACACTTTCTCAACATTTTTTTTTTTAAGTGTTTATTTCAGCTGGAAATCACTGCTCTGACTATGGAGCCCTGAATATCTGGTTTCAAGTCCTGGCTACACCTCACTAACAATGACAATAAGCACATTACTTACTCCATTAAACCTCAGTCTCTTTTTCCCCAAAATAGTAAATAATAAAATACCTAGGTTTTACAGTGGCCAGTAGGAACAAGTGAGAAAAGGTTTTGTAGAGCTAGGGCTGGGTCTGGAGCTCACAGACCCCTCGAGCCCATTCACAAACCCTTCACACACAGGTCTATGAGCTGGGTAACCGGCAAAAAGGTCCTTGGAGCCTTGGTTGAAGACAGTAATAGGCTTTATTCGGCCCACACACATCTAGAAGCTAGGCAGTCCAAAGAGAAACTCAAAAACTCCACTGCTACTGGCAAAGTCCAAAAAAAAACTGAGCCACTGCCAGCAGAGCAAACATGCTCTATTTTTAGATGCAAGCTCTATTGTCCAGCTTCTGTGCCACAAACTGAAGAACACACAATAGCAACAAACTAAAAAGATACACAACAAACTAAAAGATGCACTAACTCCACCCACACACAACTTGTTTATGAGAAATGTGCTGCACGACACCCACCCGAATGTGAGTAGAGGGAGCCTTACCAAATTCTTCTATTTTCCTCACAGGTTTGTACAGTCTAACACATAGCAGGTATTCATGTTAATTTATTTTAAAAGAATCTGGTAATACTTAGTTCACTTATTAAGTTAACAGATATTGAGCATCTGTTTATTGCCAGACCCTGTGATAATTAAACTACAATCTTTCTCCTACCCTCCAAGAGCTTATGGTCTACTGGGGAGACAGATATGCTTTTTTAATTAATAAATAGTTAAAATGTATGCAATTCACCATTTATTCAATATACTATTACATGTTAGTATTAAATTGGATGATAATTATAATATAAACTAATTTTTCTTGAATACAGCAACTGTAAAAGTGCTATCCATAATTTCTCTGCTTTATAGATCATAGTAGTATTTGGATACTTTATCTATTTGTCCTCTGTTCTATATATGAAATTTCATAACCTTGTAATTCTTACAAACCATTCTCTTTCCATTGCCAGAGTGTTAACATTTGAATGGTTGATACTGAAGAAAATGAGAATGAGAGAGCCGTTCAGCCCTGGGTCACGGTAAGTGTGACGAGAAAATTACAACCATGGAAGGCTTTGTGTTGGTCCAAGAGAAATGAACTGCTGTTCTGCCTAACTTATCATGTCACCCTACTAAAATTACCAGTGGTGTCATAAACTGATATCAGTTGGCTAAGTACTTAGTTGTCTGGGAAGTTTAACATTCTCCTGCCAAAACTATGTACTAATATGTTTTGTTGATCACTGTAGCAATAGCTTACCCTGCTTCCTGTCCTACATGTTTCGGGCATGTTTTGTTCTTGTCTAAGAGAGTGTTTTGTGTATGAATGGCATGCTCTTGACCGAGCTGCCCCAAACCTGCTAATTTCCCTACTTGATCCTCATGTGCCATTCCTTGAAGGGGGGAACACACAGCATGCACACCCTCCCTGCTCTCTCACACTCTGAGGATGAGCAGGGTGCCAATTGCTGGATTGTTCACGAGAGGACCAGTCTGTTGATGAAGTGGCTCAGGCTCCACCAGCAGGTTTAGTGAGTTGTTTAAATAAGACAAGAAGAGATGTAGCTGACACTCATAACTCAACCATGAGGTGTTTATCTTGTTAACACCTGGCTCTCAGAACTAAGTTTTAAACAGTTTGTTCCTGACACCCTTTGAGAACATCACTGGCTTTATTAAAAGAATGATAAAGGAATGTCTCTCAGTGCTTGGAAGGTTGCTCAAGCCTTCATTCTAACCTTGTCCTTTCAGCCTTGCAAAACCACATGCTTAATTTTTTAAAAGAGGCATTTGCCTTAAGACATGCATTTCTAATAACTATTCTTACTCTGGATCAATTTTAATGACCTTAACCTCAATTCTTGAAATCTCAGATATGTCTTTTATAATGACAAACATTATTTCTGCTTTTAAATAAGCATTACATTTTCTTTTAGGAAAAAAAAGGATCAATTCTGCAATTAAACAACAAGCTGACCATTTTATTTTAGTTTTAGAAGGAAAATAAGTCCTTGTGTTTGGAGAGAATTTAGGAAATACTTTTTCCAGTATAACTGACCCTTTCCTGTTATGAATTCAACCAATTATTTACTGGGGTAGAGAAATACCAAAAGAACAGGAAGAGGTGGCAAGAGCCAAGGAACCAACACCACTGTTTAGGTTTGTTGTGGTGGTTGTTGTTTACATCACAAGGGAGTCAAGGAAACAGAGTCCTCAGCAACTAAGGGCCAGGAGATGCCAGTCTGTTGACATGGTCTGGCAGGTTGATACCATCTTGGTCTATACCTCCGTGGAATCCTCAGTGTTGCTTCTCGCAAGTGGCTTTCACAGGGGAGGAGGAAGAGGTTTGGACACACAATGCATTACTCCAGTTCACTATTACACACAAGATGAAGTACATCTGAAAATTTTAGGTACATACAAGAAAGAAGCATGATTAACTGAACAATTCAAGGTTATTACTAGCAGCTCAATTATAGATGGATAACCTAAGAAAAAAAGAACTGGAAAGAAATCGTAGATCATAGAGATTAAGGAAGAGGTTTTTATCCATTTCTTTGAAAAGTATGCCTCCCACCTATAGACATATTGCTTGGACAACTACTATGACTCACTAGACATACCTGCATTACTTAAGGTTGAGACCCACCTATGCTATGTAGTACACGCCCTTCATTTTACAAATTAGAAAACTGAAGCTCAACTTTCCTAAAATCAAACCACTATTTAGTGGCAGAGCTGGATTAGAATTCAAGTTTTCTGCCTTCTGTCTCAGTTCTCTTTTTATTCTGCTTTGTCTAAAGTACATCCGGGATCCGAATAGTTTTATCATAATTTTAAAAATTGCCATTTTTTTATTTATTAAGTACATGCTATGCTTCAGACCCTATATTAGTAGCTTTAGCTAAATTATTCCATTTAATTTCACGATAGCTTAAGTGAGATAAATACTGTTGTATCTGTATTGCATAAGTAAAGCAATGCTCAGTGATACTGAATTATGTACAGCATAAAATCAAATGACTAGTAAGTGGCAAAACTACCATTTGAGTCTATGTCTATCTAGAAGTAACAGGCAGTTTGTAAAGATTAACTGTGGTCAAAAGATCTACATCTGCACCCCGTCTTCCTCTACATTACTCTGGTCTTAGTTCAGGGTTTTATCCTTGCCTGGACCATTACGATAGCTTCCAAACCAATCTATTTTAACCTCTTCTTTCCTAGTTCATCGTCTACACTTATAACAGATTTACATTTTTAAAGTTCATGACCCATTATAAGATTTTCCTACTTTCAAGGCCACACAGTTAATAAGTGTCAGAGTGAGAACCAGAGACTCCAGACTTTCTTTTAGTTCTTTTAGATCTGGGGCTCTTTTCACTCTTCCTTATTCATTAATAGAAATATAAAAATGATTAGCAACATAATCATGAGTTCTAATCACTCCTTATAATGCTTTAATCCTAAGGACAGTTTCTGAAATGGTATATAGTTTTAGAAGATGAAGTTGTGAATCTAATCTTGCTATAATGTGATACTAATCCAGTGCAAATGCCTGGACAAAAATCAGTGATTAATTTTTTAAAAAATGATAATGACAGTACAAGGAACAAAAGTTATGAAATAATCTCATCTTGAATATAAAAGCATTAGCAAAGTGAAATAAAAAAACACTTGTGATTAAATTAGGTTTATTAAATGAATGCAAGGATGGTTTAAATTAGAAAACCTAGTATTATAATTGAACACATTAACAGATTAAAGAAGAAAAACCATATGATCATCTCAATAGATGGAGAAAAATGGTTTTTTTTATTTTTTATTTTTTTAATTGAATCATAATTGGTTATACATATTTTGGGGATTCAATGTTGACATATGTTGATCAAATCAATATTACTAGTATATATATTGTTACAACTTGTACTTATTCTTTATGCACCTCGTCCAATCTTTCCCTATCCCCCTCCACTCCCCCCCCCCACTTCTGATTTCCCTAGATTTCTTCTCTTCCCCCTGAAAGATTAATGGTTACTCTGTTGATTTGTTGCCTAGATGACCTGTCCAATGCTGAGAGGTGTGTTCAGATCCCCCAATATTATCACAGAGTAGCTGCTGCTTCTGTCACTCTGGAGTGGGCTTTGTGGAGAGCAACACTTCCCGTGGAGTGGTCCCCTCCTTGTGATGACTCACTGGCCTCTGAATGGCTCCCCTTTTTCAGCTGCTCTGGCTCCTTACTCCTGCGTGGATCCACGGGAACCCTATTAGTGGTCTTGCTGTCCCAGGGACCACCAGGGCCCTCTTCTCCCCTGCCGCCTCCAAACGACTCCATCCGAAGAGCACAGCCACGGCTTCTGCCAGCTCCTGCTCCATGCGCTCAGCAGCTCCAGCCTTAAAGCGGCCACAGCCCGAAATGCTCTGAGCAGTTTTTTCTTTCTCTCATCCTGCCTTCTCCCCCTTCATGAACTCCATTAATTTCTCCTCCTCTTCCCCTGAGCTACAGTGGCCCCAGCTTGGCTGTTGTTAATTACATTTTTATAGTTGTAAATTGGTTAATTTGTGGGAGAGAGTGGCACTTGGGACCATGTCTTCCGTTGTCTTGACTGGAACCTCAAAAAAATGTTTTATAAAATTCAATACCTGATCAGAATAAATCTTTTGAGAAAATTTGGAATGAAACAGAGCTGATGACTAGGAGTTTGTAGAGCTAGGGCGAGGTCTGGAACTCACAGACCCCTTGAGCCCATTCACAAACCCTTCACACACAGGTCTATGAGCTAGCTAACCAGCAGAAAGGTCCTTAGAGCCATAGGTGATGAAAGAATAGTCTTTATTTCTAGACATGAGCTCTACCAACCAGCACCTCAGAGATGCTGATCACACACACTGTGAAGAAGAATACACAAGAATAGCAACAAGCTAAAAATACATGGGTGCACATGCACACTAATTCCACCCCCATACAACTTGTTTACAAAGAATGTGCTGCAGCACCCACAACGGGACCAGAGGTGAGGGGGCCTGACTAAACTACTCTATTTTCCTCACAGGGTTTAATCCTAGAAACTAGACTAAAGAAATTAGTAGTGACTAAATCATTAGGTCGAAGTCTGGAAGTAATTATACATTGAGCATTTTGGCAGTGCTCTAATTAGTCTGTCAAAAGCATGTTTGTCTGGTAACAGGACATTCAGAAAGAGGTAAATTTTTCATATTGTAAAATCATTGCCACATTAAGCAAATTAACAGATATTATCAGTTTTCAACCTCCGGGGCTTTAGTTTAGTATGAATGTATGTGGGGCCAAAAAAAAAAGAGGAACAGGGACAAGTAGAGTCTGAGCTCTATGGACATGTGTGGGTAGGCAGAGCTGGGAGCCTGAAAGGAGGGAATTATTTAGGGACCATGCAACCATGTTTATTATTACTGTCCTGGTGCTTTATTGTTTGGATCCCCTTCCCTATCAAGTGTCCCAGTTTGGACAGTAGATCTCATGGCTGCCCTATTTGTAGAGCACCTGTTGTCAAGCCCCTGGGCAAGGAGGCAATACTAAAGCCAGTTTAGGCTGAATTGTCTTAAGTTGAAAGTCACGCAGAGTGCTCTTTAAACTGTTTGGTATCATTCAAAAGAACAACTAGATTATATGAAGTCAGAACAGAAGCAACACTTAATAAAAGTATTAATTGAACTTAACTGAAAAATGCAAAAGGAATACTTCAATAAAATATACTTGGCATTTTTAAAGCTCCTTCAAAAATATTCTAAAGAGATTTTAGGGGGAATGAATTAAGTAAAGTAATAGCTCACATTATTGGGCATTTTTCATGTTACAGGCACAGTGCTAAGCAACAATGGTCTTATATGTAGAACGACCACTTACAGAGGGTCAGGCACTTTTGTAAGAAATTTATACATGTCATCTCATTCAATCCTTGTGAAAACCTTGTGAAATGGGTACTCTCATTATGCCCCTTTTACATGTGAGGAAGTGGGGCACAAAGCAATAAGTTCACCCAAACACTCACAGCTGAGAGGTGACAGGTTAAAAACAGGCATTTGGCCCAACAGCCTTTTTTTTTAACTACTGTGCTATGATTCCTGATATGACCAATAGCTAAAGTGCCTGCATTTCATGTTCATTAGATGATACTTTTGTTAGAAATAGTAAATTTTGGCACAAGTTTCAACCTAGCACTTTCTGACTCCAAAGTAGGTGCTCTTCTGGTTTCCCGTGCAAACACTGGCCCATACCTTTCATACGTATTCTCGAACACATCTAAGGCAACTCTGTCTCTGTGTGTGCCCTTCAGATAGCAGGGTACTCAAGAAGAGAATTGTATCTATCACCTCATGTATTTACCATTTCTTTATGAGATCATTATACAGCATAAATGAATCAAAACATCAAACTGTTCACGATAAATATGTATAATTAGAATGTTCCAATTAAATAAAACAAACAAATAAATAAATAAATAAAATGAAGAGAAAGGTCACCACTCCCTAGCAGGCTTCTTACCTGGAATGATAGATTTTATTTCAAATGTTTCTTGGGCCTGCAGGAGGAAGCCTAATTCCAATACCTACAAATATTGACATTAGGATTCTATCCATCAGTGTTGTCCAGGCAGATAATAGAAGTTGCTTTGACATAGTGTCAGGTAAGAATGCTTTCAGCTACCAGTAACAAATTCCAGTTGAGAGACGCATAAACAAATCAGGGTTATTTTCCCACCACCAAGACATCTAGAGTTATGTGGCTCTGGCATTGTTAGTGCTGCTCAGGGACGCTGTCAGGGGTTCAGGCTCTTCCCATCTCTGGGCTCTCTATCCCAAGTATGTTGGTCTCCATCAAGTTTGTTACTTTGTGATTTCAAAATGGCCACCAGTTTCATACCGTGGCAGGAAAAAGAGGAATAGTAGTTTGTGCAAACTGTATCCACTCCTTCTATCAGCAGACTTTAAAATACATCTTTTTAATCACTTCTAGCCAAGAAGTGTATGTGGGTTTCTAACTTCTAAGAGTCGGACCATGAAGATGGAGGTCCTGCATATGTGCGGTTAACCAACCAAAGGTCTGCCACAGGAACCGAGATGTGACTTGGCATCTCCTGGTTGGTGTGAATTCTACTCTTTCCTTCTACACTGAAGTCTGGGAATATAGAAAATAGAGAAGGAATCTGTATTCTCCATATTCTTAGAGACACAGCTTTTCTTCCTCACTGCAACCCTGTGTCATTGATCATAGAGGGAAATATTCATCAAATCTCCTTTACTATTTTCTCCAGCTCTGTAGTGAAGGGGGAATATAACTGATTAATTAACCCTCTTTAACATAACATCTGTTTATCAAAAGGCATCATTACAAAAGTGAACAAGCAAACCAATTACTGGGAGAAGATATTTCCATGGAATATATCTGACAAAGGTTTTGAATACTTATTAAAGAAAACCTTCTAAACTCAATAATAAAATAGAAAAGAACTCAATGTTAAAAAATGGATAAAAGACTTGAAGAGACTCTTCAAAAAAGAAGATATCCAAAAGCCCAATTAGGACAAGTAAAGATGCAAATGATCATTAGCCTTCATTAGTTGCAAGTATATGCAACGTAATTTAAATTTAGCTAAAAAGAAAAAGTGAAAGTGGTAAATATTGGCAAGGAAATAGAGCAACTGAAACTATTACAACATATATAACAGTGCACCTTTAGTGATATATTCGTAAGAGATGATTGCACATGTATCCTGAAATAATATGTACAAAAATGCCTAGAGCATGATGAACCAAAACTGAAAATAGCTCATTAACAAGAGAATGAATTAATGTACTGTGCTATGTGCATGTACAACATAAGTTAAAATAATAAGTTACATGTACAAAAGAATGTATCTCACAGACATTATGTTGAGAGGGAAAAAGACACAAAAGACTACATAATATAAAATTTATTTACATGAATTTCAGGAGCAAACAGCTATTCTATTGTTATAGAACTGAGCTGCATAAACATGTACACGTATATAAATAAATATGCACACATTTTAGAAATGTCCAATAGAGGACATATAAAATATGGATGATAACAGAATAAGGGATGTAAGCATAACGTTCATGTGATTGGTAGTGTAAATTTACCAGAACAGGAACTAGCTGTTACTGGAAACCACAGATTTTCAGTGGCTCAGTTGCACTTGATCATGTGGTTTCTTTCTGCAGCAATCAGCATCCCATAGATAGAGAGATGTAAGACTAATGGTTGCACTGATTCAAAGCTGAAGAGCTGTAAAGGTAGGTGCTCTGGGGGTGTTAAGGTGGTGGGGCTAGGCCAGAGAGGAAAGAAAGAAAAATCTCTAAGAATGAGCTGATAAATTGGGATAGGAAAGAGTCATCTAAACACAATATCTCTCAATGAAGAGAACGTGTGCAGAAATGTTAGCGAGGTTTATGTGTATTCTGTAGTTGTGGATCCTTATCTCCCCAGCTGTACCTCTGGTGACTCTGCCTTCAGTCCTGCTCACTGACAAACTTATCTTAGACAGCAGGGTATTCCGTCGCCCTCTGCAATTTGTTCACATGGTGTTCTCTTCATTTCAGGCAGCAATCCCCTCCAAAATGCCCCCTCTGCTGCAATTATGCACATTTCTCCTCTCTCAAATCTATTCAATTATCAAGCCCTCTGTTAAGCCTTTTGGGATCCTATGCACCTCTGGGAGGGAACAACTTCTTTGTAGTCTGATAACAACTTTTCCAGACTCCTACCATTTTATTAAATTTACCTGATTACCTGTACAAATCCCTCTACTACACAGAAAGTCTCGAGAAAGGAGAATCCTGTCTTATTCCTGTGCTTAGGACAGTGTGTTACATACAAGCATTGTAGGTCCATGATAAATGGACGGTTGGGTGAATACAAGTGTCTTTCTTTTCTGCCTCCTTCCCATTTTTCTGCCTCCTCCTCTTCCTGCTCTTCCTCCCCTCCTTTTCCTCCTCTTCCTTTTACTCTTTCTTCTTCTGATCGTGAGGGTGGTTCTAACTTCAAGCAACACTTAATATTTAAACTGAAATTCTCATTTTTCTTAGTGAATATTTATGAAATAAAAATATGTAATTATAAACAAGAGAGAAATAAATGGATTTCCAAAGCAATTTTTCTAAACTTTGAAAATGTATTTACATTGTAATTAGAGCTCACATAAAAGCTGAATTAGTACAGCATTGAATATTGTCAACTACTCTCATTAAAAGAGTTATTAAGTTCCTAATTGCATGGGTTTATGTTCTAGATATCAGCAAAAAAAACAGACACTCTCATCTCGGACTGAGTAATCTAAAATGAACTAGTTACACCCGTGTACATGCGTACATGTGACTTTTTTCCATGCTGCTCTGCCTTTCTGGAAGCCCTTTCCTACATTTTCTGCCTGACTGAAATCCTATTCATAATTTAAAGTTTATCCTAAAGATTTAAAAGTCGTGGCTTTTCCTGATCTTCACTTGATTTTCATATTTAAACTCCAAACATTTTTTCTATTGCTTATAGATGAACATGAAAGTATTTTATCTAAAGATTTGACAAATGGAAATATATAGAGTAAAATATTAAAGTCCCACTTTGCTTCACTCAAATCTCACACTCAGACTTAACAGTATTTATTATTTATATCTTGATAAACTTCCTTTATGTCTATCTATCTATCTATCTATATTCATAAACACATATAATGTACACACACACACACACACACACATATACTAGATAGATAGATTTTTATCACAGATGTTATCATACTCTACTGTTCTGCAATGTGCTTTTTTTTACCTTAACTTTCCCTATCAGCACATGGAACTTTAACAGATTCCTTTAAAAGAATACGCAGTGCTCTATAATGTGAAAGGCCATACTTGATGTAAAAATATCTTTATTAATAAACATCTAGGTTGTTTTAATTTTTCCAGTATTATCAAAAGTGCTGCAAAATATACAAAAGATTTTTACTGAAATATTGACATTTTATCAAGTTGCTCTCCAAAAAGAACAACTTATGCTGACAGTTTATGAGTACTTATTTCTCACAGAGTTGCCAGTACTATTACCAATCTTCTAAATTTTGCCAACTTCATGAATAAAATAAATATTTCTTGCTTTTTTATTTTTGCATTGCCTGCATTTCTAGGAAATCTGTGGATGTTTTCATGGTTATTGGTCATTTTTACTATTGAATATTTATTTACTCTTTATATACTTTTGCCTACTTCTTTACTCTGTTCATTTTCTTCTTATTATTGAGTCTTAAGAGATTATGATATGGTTCAAAGATTATTTAGTTCTCTGTATAATAACCTGTATTTTGTTTCTTATTTCATTGAATTTAAGGTTTTTTTTGGATTTCATTTTGTTTCCTGCTAGACTTGTGGAAACAAATTAAATATCAAAATAGGTACTTTAAATGTATAGAGAAATAGGCAATAAAAAATGTCACATATAAGTACAAAAGATCACTTTTCAGGTTGGGGAAGCTATGGCAAATACATGGCTAGGCTGAGAAATAAAAAGGATGGATTCATTTTAGGGGGGCACATTCAAATAGTAACTGTACAAGTTTTACTTTATGCTATCAATGATGTTTCCAGCCAAAATTAATATGTGCTTAAATAACTAACAATCAGAGTATTTGGTATAGAAATGAGAAGAGTAAAAACTTGATAATAATTTAACTTTAGGAATTTCAGGTATATATATATATCAATGATTTGAATTAATCTGTAAAATAATATCAATAAATCTAGAACTTTATCATATGGTAGGTATGATATTTGTAGTTCTCATAAGAACCTTTTAATTTACATTTTATTTATATCTCCATTGAAGAAATGATAAAACCAACTTAGGGAAAGAGTGAATAATTTGCCACATGTTCTGTAGCTGGCAAATGACAGCTCTGGGGTCTGAATCCACTGCTGGGTATATACCCAAAGGAATAGAAATCATCATATTGCAGGGAGACCTGGATTCCCATGTTCATTGCAGCTCTATTTAAATAGCCAAGAGTTGGAACCAACCTGAATGTCCATTGACAAATGACTGGATAAGAAAAATGGGATGTATATAAACAGGGGAATACTACTCTGCCATAAAAAAGAATGAAAATCTGTCACTTGTAGCAACATGTATGAACTTAGAGAAAATTATGTTAAGTGAAATATGCTATAAATACAGAAAGAGAAAGAGAAATACTGCATGTCTTCATAAGTGGGAGCTAAAAAAGGAAGGAAAGAAGGAAGGAAGGAAAGAAAGAAAAAGAAAAGAAAGAAAGAAAAGGATTCACAATAATACTGTGAACTTTCAAAAGGAGAGAACAGAGATGAGGCTACTAGAGGTGTGAAAGGGGAAGAGGGAGGGGGGTTAGTGGGAATTTGGCAAAGGGCCCCCAAAATGATTACACTGTTTATGTTGAATATGCTAATTATCCTGGGAAAACAAATAAGTAAAATTTTTAAAAAATAACAATGTGTTGCAAGATGTTGAAGCCTTGTCTTAGCCACATTCTGAATGAAAGAGGAAGATATACCCAGGTTTAAACTAAAATATCCCAGGGATGGAGTAACATCTTGGGAAAGTTATTTTTAAGAGGAAAAGAAGTAAACTGTAAAAGATAAGTGGTCCATGAGAGTGGGAGGGATGGTGGAAAGAAAAATTAACTATCCATGACCACAAAACATTCATGAAATATGCAAGGTTTCTTAAGGGATTCTCAGAAATATTGGTAATAGACCAGGCTTTCAACATTTAAACAGAATATGACTACTGTTACTGAGCCTTCAGGGAAAGTGTGGCCTGAAGATCCCCGGATGATTCTCATTGCCTTTTTAATCTCTAGCATCTGACTATGTGTCCTAAGAGAATATTGCACTGAGTTTGGGGTACATACGAGTATAAAAGCTGTAAAATTATCAGCTAGACACAGAAATTTATATAAAGCTACTGCATTATCAAAGTTTTCTACAAATCACTTTGCTGATATCACAAAAGAAAGGAGGCACGGCATTTTCTAGGAAGTGTTTTTTCTTTCCAAAAGACATACCAGATAGCAGATTTTTGCTGAACCAGCACAGCTATGCTTTGGAAAGAAGAAAGGAGAAAGTTGAAAGTGGTTTTACAAGGATTTAAAATCACATTTAGTGACTTAATCAAAATTACAATTCTGAGACTTCCTTTATTTTCAACATGGGCACAGTAAGCGTGTGGTTGATACAGTGTTATGTATTTCTATATTTGGTAAGAGCACCAAAAGAATGTGCCTGCTTTTCTAGGTCAAGGTCCATACCCTGCATGCCACGCACAGCAATTCCAGTATCAAGGCTGATCATCTGTCCAGAGATAGCCATTAAACTCACAGACTAAATCTGAAAAACATTTGTAAATATTTAGCCACTCCTGAATAGTTTTCACAGCTCGCCAAATAATTTTCTCCAACTGGTAATTGTTTCAAAGTCCCAAGACATTAAAAGCTATTAAAGTCTAATGACCCAAGTCTTGTTTTTCCTATAAAGGTGGAAACTTTTTTTTATGCTCTAGCTTTTTCTTTATTAGTATTTAACTGGCTACAAATTTCACAATTATGTCTATGTACATAGTACAAATCAAATAATTTCAGTGAAATTATAGGTTTGGAAAAATTAGGCTTTGGGTTCATTATTAACTTTACTGAAAATGTTTTATGTATCCAAAATAGCCATTTTCATGTTCAAATGAAATATATAAGGGTATAACCAAGAATTATGAAAACCTACATGTAGCAGTCCTATTTTTGTAGTTTCTTTTGCTACTAATGTTTGCAGTCTGTTTTTTACCAGAGATTTTTGGTCTTTACCTGATGAAACCTTTCATCATAGCTATGAAAAAATTGTATTCACTGGATACTATTTTATGATTTTTAGGTAATTATCTCCTGTATAGGTGCAAATATAGAACAGACTTTCTTCATTGTAATTTTCTCCCTCTGTGAAACACTTTGTTGTTCATCCTATGAAAAGCAATATTACAAATTTTAATTAGCCAATTCGAATTTGAAAGAAAACATGACAGGAGATTGGATGAAAGAGAAAAATCATAATTTTGGCAACTATAATTACACTGGAAATCCATTTACATGCTTTTTTAACTATGGCAAATTTCAGATATTTTAACTTCTCACTACCATCAGCGCAAACAATGTCTCAACTAGAAAGTGAAATTTACCGGAGAGATATAAATAAAATCAATCTCTCATGAACCAAAGTAGTAAATATAAAAGGGGAAAAACAGAGTTTAAACTAAATGCTGCATATCTGCACTTGGGAATCATTATCAGGAAAAAACATGCAGTCTTATTTATTCATTCTTTTGTGGGTTAATCCTTTAAATTGTCAATAAAATTATAAATTTAGGTCAAGATAGTCTACCTTCTAATTATATCCATCATATTTTTTTAAGCATCAGTAGAGAACAAACACCAAATCTGGCATTTAATGTGAATTGTAAAATATATTTATAAAAAATACAAAGTCATGTTTAAATGTTTAAAGCATTTTCTAGATCTTAATAGACTGCTTAATTTGAATGCTTACTGCATTTTCTCATTTGTACAATATTTTTTGTTGTCATTCATTGTTTTGATTTTGGAGAAAAAGAACACACAAAAAATATTATTTTTAACCGAATGTTTTTATTTTTTAAATCACTCATCATCATTCATTCAACAAATGTTTACATTCTTTTTTACTATGTTGTAGTTAAAGGCTGAATATATGTTGATGAAATAGGGAAAAAAATGATGTCATTTAAAGTTAGTGGTAAGTCTATTTTAATAATAAAGCAAAATCATTTTATTACAAGTAAAATATTTCAGTAATTCTAAACTAACTCGGTTTTTGGTAATGGCCAAAAAGTACTGATTTGCTTGACAAAAGAAATACAAAGAGTTCATGCAATTTTACTGTAGTGCTTAAGGAAGAACCATAATTGAGACTTGGTGTGCAAATATGCATTTTCTTGACTGGCACAGCTTGTCATAATCATGAATAATTGACTATTGTTAAACGTGGAAACAAAGTTTAAAGATCATTTTTAAAAGTTACATTTGCTTCCAATATCACATCTATTATAACAACATGACAATTTCTAACATATGCTATAGCTCCTAAACATGTTGCTGTAGGTTAACATTGAAAATAAATCCTAACAACTACCATCTTAGGGCCTGACAGAACAATACAAACTGAATAATTCTGAAGAAAGAATTCTTGAATCACAATGTGGGGAAACCTGATATAGCAGATAGTCATATTTTTAATTGGGCTTAATATCCAGGTCCCACAGGAAAAAAAAAAATCATGATTTCAGTGAAAATTTCCACCATGTCTTCATTGGACTGTGATTTAGCTGGAATTTCTGAATTGGAAATAATGGTAGCAAGGGCATTAATTAAATCAGAGTAATTAGTTTGTAATGGCCCAAAGATTCCAATATATTTTAAGCACATACAGACTACCATTAACCATATCCATAAGTTCTTTCCTCCCCTCACAGGTCGCTGAATGTCTGAACAATAACTGTACAACAGACATCCTTTGTTAAAGTTCTTAGGCATAGAGTCCAACAGGATCCATGTACACAGGCAGATTGTCAAAAATAGTCCATATATGTGATTTCCAGACAAATACCTTATCTCTAGTTTCTAATCAAAAATGAGTAATAACAAAATAAATGGGAACTATGGAATAATCTTCTAGAAAGGGAAAAACAGCAGAAAGGGGCAAAAGAGGAGAAGGGGGAAAAGAAAAAAATCTTGCAAAAGAAAGATTTTAAACATGCTTTGGAAGAGGGGTTAATCCAGCAATTAAAAGAAATTTAAAACAATCTGCATTTTTCTACCACCTGTCATATTTAATTAAAGGAAATCTGAACTCTGAAATATTAGGTAATAGGAAAACTGAATATAAAAGGGTTAGCTAATGAAGAAAATTATTAGGAAGAAAAAGCATCATCACAGTGGTTAAACATTATAATCAGCAGAACAAAATCAATATTGAAGATATACAAATCAGCGACACAAAGGGTAAACTGAAAATACATGCACAGTAACATCACCCCATGTGAGTTATCCCATTGTAAAGAAAGTACATATATATGTACATGGTTATGTTTGTGTGTGATAGGTGTAAAATAAATTCGAGAATTTGTGCTTAATGAAATAAAAGTTATGTTAAACTACAAGATTAGTAAAAGCTTTAAATACAGGAATATGCAATTTTCTAATCTTCCTGATATAGATAAAATTCATGTGTATGAGGATACTACAAAAAGTTCATAGAAAAATAGAATTGAAAAATAATACTAATCTTTTCATGAACTTTTTGAATTACCCTCTTATAACAAACTTATTAACATCTCCATGAAGACTGTAAATCGGAATATAGTTTGGGAAATACCATATTCACAAAATGCATGGATCATAAGAAGGCAATGATTAGACAGACATATAAGCTCAGAAAAAAACAACAGACCTAACATATATTTAAAGGAGAGAAGACAGCAAAACGAAGAGAAAAAATGCAGAATGCTATAATACAAAAATACTTTTTGAAATTAAAGAATGTGATTTACTCCATGAAGTTTGCATAATGATTCAATGTATTTAAACCTTAATAAATTATGAGGCATAGAGTAACTTCTATAGATATTTTACTATCAATAAAATAATTAAATTATTAAACTTTCATTTTACTAAGAATCCTGCAGACAGCCAGACCACCTATAAATGTATAACAATCAGATTTTCTTTGATTTTTAAATAGATTTTACTTTTTAAATTAGTTTTAGAATCACAGCAAAATTGAGCGGAGGGTACAGAGATTTCTCATACGCCCCCTTACCCCACACATGCACAGCCTCCCCCATTATCAACATCCCCCATCAGAGCGATACATTTGTTGCAATTGATGAACCTAGCTGACAATACTATCATCCAGAGGCCATAGTTTACATTAGGGTTCACTCCCGATGTTGTACATTCTCTGGGTTTGGACAAAGGTACAATGACACATGTTCATCATTATAGCATCACACAGAGTAATTTCCCTGCCCTAAAATTTCTTGTGCTCCATGTATTCATTCCTACCACTCCCCTAACTTCTGGCAATTACGGATCTTTTACTGTCTCCATAGTTTTGCCTTTTTCAGACTGTCATATTGTTGGAACCATAACAGTATGTAATCTTTCAAGCTGGTTTCTTTCACTTAGTAGTGTGCTGAATAGTATTCCATTGTCTGGGTGGGCCACAGTTTATTTATCCAACCACCTATTGAAGAACATCTTGGTTGCTCCCAAGTTTTGTCAAATATGAACAAAGTTGCTATAAACATTCTTGTGCAGGTTTTTGTGTGAAACCAAGTTTTCTACTCCTTTGGGTAAATAACAAGAGGCAGAATTACTAGATTGTATGATAAGAGCATGTTTAGTTTGTAGGGAACTGCCAAATAGTCTTCCAAAGTGGCTGTACCATTTTGGATTCCCCCTAGTAAATTAAGTGAGAGTTCCTGTTTTGCCACATCCTCACCAGCATTCAGTGTTGTCAGTGTTTTGAATTTTGAACATTACAACAGATATGTAGTAGTATCTCGTTAATATTTTAATTTGTATTTTCCTGATGACATATGATGTGGAGCATCTTTTTGAATGCATAATTTTTATCTGTATATTTTCTTTGGTGAGACGTCTGTTAAGCCATTGTCAAAGATAAGTTGACTATATTTTTGTAGATCGTTAGATTCTCAGAATTTGAACTCAGGCCCTGCCTTACTCCAACCTACAGATTCATAGAAACAAAGGAAATAACAAGACGTCAGTCTTCACTATTCTATGAGAGAACCAAACAGATACTCAGTTTATTATCTGGATATAAAAGAAAAGCTTGAAAAATTTAAATTTACTATATTAGCTTTTACCTAGAGTTCAAGATATGCATGTGGTATTCCTGTTTACATCAGGACATATCACTACTGAAAGGAAAAATGCAAACCATAAACAGAATTCCAAAAATGTCTTTTAAATGAAGTATTATAAAATGATAAATTGTAATTATTATACTAATATCAGGCCATATAAGTGACTGCATAAATATACATGAAATGTGGCAAATAGCTGCATATAAGAAAAAGACAGAATTGTAAAGCAGAAAGGAACTTTGAGATCTTCAGGTCTAAAACCTTCAATTTACAGATGTTACTCCCTGTTTGTCCCCTTTCCAACATTCTCTATCTTAATACGTGTCTCAGGAAGTTGTTACCTGAGGATCACAACAAGGAGACTTTTTATCCTTTAGCTTTGGTTATATTTGAAAAATGAGTTTCTAGCCAGAGATCAGAGAGTGGGAAGAAAAAGCAGTTGGGGTATTTACTCCCTCAGCTTCCTTTGTGCCGAGGCAGCTAGTTGCCAGTGGAGGTGTTACCCTGCCAAAGGCCACAAATCTTGAATAAACATCTCATAGCTCTCCCCTACAGCCCCTTCAAATCCATGGAGAGGAGCAACTTCGCACTGTGTTAGACCTAGGCTTATCCAACCTTCTCCTTTGGTTTCCATTAGCTTTTTAAAAAATCTCATTAAATTCATGTCAATTGCCCCTTTCAAGGTGTATGACTTTCTGCTGGGAAACAGACTGATATGAAAGATAAAATTTCTAAATCCTAGAGAGGTGAAAGCAAAAATACTAATTTATCTTGAGCACTTTGCCATTTGCCTGTGTTCTCACAAAAGCAAGGAGCTTTATGATAGCTATAATAAATGCTGCCTTCAAATATTGGATCAAAAGTAAAATTCATTGTTTCTAGTGTATGCTAAAACCAAGAGTGTTCCTTTTTATTCCATTTCATTAAAATGCTAAGCAAAAAGAAAACACAAAAACTATAAGCATTGACTATTCTTCAGGAAAGAGAATCAAGAAGACTTATATTGCTTTCTATGTCTCTACTAGCTGCCACAGGTTTAAGAGACCTGGTCAAAGTGACACAAGTTAATGGAAGAGCCTAAGCCAGGGCTAAGCCCTTTTTGCATTTAGTTGCACAGAGTATAAATGCAAAGGAAACTAAATCCAGAGACTGGTAAGCATGGATGACAGGCTCAATGCTTTTGAGAAACTAAATTATGTTCCCACTTTAAGTAAATATATGGAATGAAGAGAAGTGAAACTCAGAAAATAGTCATGAAGAATATAATGACTGGAGTGGTGACTAAAAATGCTGCACAGGGCTCTTGATTTCTGTAAAATTTTCAGGTTCAACACTTCTTGTTCAATCTTATCTCAAATAAGCCAAAATGAACATGAGTATCAATTCTTAGATTCCTGGTGAAGAGCGGAAGGCTGGGGAGTTGCATAATACTCACAGTACAAGTGAAACCACAATTTTGGTGAGGTTTTTTTGTGTTCTAGGAGAACTAGCAAGACACATTGGCAGCCTTCATTTTCCTGCATCATTGCCAAAATCCACAATATCAAACTGTGTGCAGTGATTTTACACATCTCTAGCAGCACTCCTGTCGGCCAGGTTTTAGCTAACAACTTACCAACAACTTGTTACCAAAAATGTGCAAGTGGTCAACCAAATTTCTGAATTAATAACAGTGCCATTTTATTAGTTATGTCACATCAAGGTAGCACTTTTGCATTTTGATTAGCTCCAGTTATTTCTATAAGGACAAACAGATTATACACTAACTATAATCACCAACATTTACATAGCTGACAGGTAACCTGCTAAAACAAACTTTAAACCCCTATTATATATTTTGCTTTTCTTGACATATAAAGTTAATAAAGCCCAGTGCATTTTATCCCTGTCTGAGTTTCATGTTTCTTTATGAAGATATTTATACCCTGCAGATTTTTATATGCCTGCTCTGGGAAGGACTGTTACATCAGCACTCTGATCATCTGAGTTGTGTAACTATGCAATAATTAATTTAATTAAACATCAGGTAAAATGTGACATTTTAGTTGAAAGAAGGGTAAAGACTACTAAAATATTGGGAAAAGTTGAATATTTTTCTTTCCCTTCCATAAACGTAGAACCCAGAAAAGAATGAGCTATCGGATTTCTATTCTGTAAGTCAGAGTTAAAGACCAGAGACCTACTGTTGATTAACTGATACCAGATATGAGGAATAATAGCAGAAATGAAAATAACAGAGTTTTGAATTATGCATCTCCATAACAGAAAGAAAATGTAAACATTTTTTCTTTTTATTTTATGCTGGTGCAAAACGAAAGGTAATACGTACTTAAAACTGCACAAAGAAACTTCAGTTTTACCACACTAAAAATTATCATGCATTAATAATATACATGTTATCCAAAGATATGGATGAGACATTCTATTGGAAGAAAAACCCTTTACACATAATGTTAGTATCCAATTTTGTTTTCAGGTTAAAAAAATTTTTTTTTAATTTACAGATACAATTACATGTATTTGTTGGGTACAATATGCTGTTTTGAAGTATATATACATTGTGAAATGGTTAAATATAGCTAATTAACATATGCATTACCTCACATAGTTATTTTTGTTGTGAAAACATTTAACATCAACTGTCTTGACATTTTTTTCAAGAATACGATATATTGCCCTTACTATACTGCAGTCACTATATGGTACAATAAATCTCTTGAACTTATTTCTTGTACCTAACTGTAATTTTTTATCCTTTGCCCAATGTCTCCCCAACTCACTTCCCCCAATGGTCTCAGCCTCTGGTAACTATAGTTCTACTTTCTATTTCTATGAGATCAACTTTTTTAGATTCTGCATATGAGTGAGATCATGTGGTATTTGTCTTTCTGTGCCTGGCTTAATTCACTTAAAATATTACGTTAGCTATTTGCATTAGTTACAATGTCAGCATCAAACTTCAATCGATCTTAAAATCTCTGGATACACTTTTCTATTTCTTTTTTCTTCTTCCGGTGTTTTACTCAAAGTGATGAAAGAAAAATAGAAATTTGAAGAAATTATCTTTCAGAAAGTTGTAAAAGTCATTACTAAATTTATCTTTATTGAAATTCATTGATCTGTTTATATTTTCCTACTATTTGCCTTTATGTTCATGCATGGTTGTCCTAGGAGTCTTCAGTAGACAGCCAAGGGTCTGTGGTTTATGACACTTCTGTTTAGTGCTCTCCTTGACTGTGAACAGCCTCACCAGCATTTGCTGGGCACAAATCTATTTTAGATGCTTTACTCTCAAGATATGAAATGAACCAATGCCTGAGCACCCCACTTAAACAAAAATAAGGACAGAACTTTCACATCTAATAAATAAAGCAATAAATCAGAATGTGTACAAACATAAATATATGCAATTATTTACTTATAAATTAATTTAATAGGAAAGTAAGAAAATAAAATAAATTCTTAATACTAAAAAGTTAATTAAATATATCATACTTTTTTTATGTGGTATTCAGGATAGAAGTTGAAGAAACATTTTATGTAAAATTGTTTATTGACATGTAATAACATTTTCCTATATTGTTACCTGACAAAAAAAGTAGGGAAAATATGATAAACAGATGAAACTAGTCTATAAAAAATGTACCTAATAGGCATATAAATGATTTTTACTTTTGCTTTCTTTTTTTGTGTGATGACTTTTCTGTCCTGTGCTTCATTTGCCAAGTTTTTTCATTGAACATACATTATGTTGTTAATTAAAAAAAGCAATTTAAATATTGAGACTGCAGTGATTATCATAGAGGAGTCCATTCTGTTTATTCTCTGATACTTCCATATGTTTAAGTATTTCAAAGCACAACGTGAGCTACTAGCACAGGAACTTAAAGGCATTAAGGAGAGATGTTTTAAATACAACTGTCTTCGGAGGTAAAGAATTTTATGCTTCCTGGTACAGAAGAAAGGACATAATAGAGTTTTGACAAATATATTACTAACGTTCTGTGGGAACTGCAAGATGTGTTTTTCAGACCCTGCTTCACTTTTCATCCCCAGCCACAGAGTTAGCACAGCCCCTCAGAAAGTTCCTTAGCTGCAGAGAGCGGCGTCACCCAGCGTCACTCCCCTTTCAATGGCCCATCTACTGTGAGTAGAAAGTTCATCTTTGCCAAACAGGAGACAACTCTGAAGAGCCATTCTAGTTCCAGAACTCTCCATGGGGTGGACTGGGGCAATTGTTGGGCCTGCATCACATCTCAACTCTCTCTGTCCAGTCCTGTTTCATCCCCCACCTTCCTCAAGTGT
The DNA here is from genome assembly GCF_027409185.1 of Cynocephalus volans. Lineage (NCBI taxonomy): Eukaryota > Metazoa > Chordata > Mammalia > Dermoptera > Cynocephalidae > Cynocephalus > Cynocephalus volans. Next base: position 89,159,532 of record NC_084461.1, read on the forward strand.
TGATCTCAAGGGCCTTCCCAGATACACAACTTACACATTAAACCATCTCATAGTGTGTGTCCTAAGGAACCCAAATGTAGTCTAACAAGCAAAACAAGAGAAAACATTCTAACCCAGGGCAAACTCCAATCTATTTTATTATAATGTTATAGTATGTTTTGATCTAGCAGAGAATATCCTTCTACATTCTTGGACATAGTCTCTTCAACATAAAATTAAGAATTAGCATGTTGATTTTCATTAGACTCTTACTAAAGTTGATATTTGTTTGGAAGATATAAATTAAATTAGGGAAGTTTATTATATTCAATCCTCCTAATAAGTAGCACCATAATTATCTTCATTTATTCAAATCCTTTCTTAGTTACTTCAGTAAAGTTTTAGTTAATTCTTAAAATAGGGCATGCATTTTTTTGGTTAAGGATATTATACGATGTTTTGGGACTTTCACTTAATTGTGAATGGAATCTTAGTTCCCCTTGTATGCTCTGATGCATAGGTGATTTTCTTATTATATTAATGTTAGTATTTCCACAATTAATCACTTTGTGAACATTGTTCTATTTATATTTTTCTCTACTGTTATCTTAAAATCCCATGAGCCATTTCATTTTGGGCATGTCTCATTTAATTTTTTTACAGTATTAAAACATGCTGTTAATCACATGCTATTTAGTTTTTCAATACATGTTCTGGAAATCATCAATACCGTCAGACTGCAACTGTTTCTTTCCAAATACAGAGTGTTAGAATGGGAAGAATGCAGCTTTCAAGGCAAGTCACAAATTTTGATTATGGTCGCAAGGTTTGCAAATTACTATGGCTTCAAATATTTTTCTCTCTATTGAAGAAGCAGCTGTTAGAAATTCAGATTTCTAGGCTTTTCCTTAAAAGATTCTGATCTTTTTAAGGTGTCCCAAGTGATTCTGAGGTAGGTGGCCCCAGGATTATATTTTAAATGATGGTTGGTGATGATGCTGGGATGGCTCAAGGGAACCTACTACCTGTCACAGCCACGTCTTCAGGGAAATTTTAACTTCTGAGATGTATCCCCCGTGAAAATGCTGGTGAATGCCAGCTCCATGACGGGATGACTTTTGCCTGTTTTGTTCACACTGGCATGTTTCATTCAGACAGTATAGAGTGACATATGTTGTAGTTGTGACAGAGTTTGGATGTGTTGTCTCCCAAAAACTCGTGCAGAAATCTGATTCCCCAATGTGGCAGTGCTGGAAGCTGTTTGAGTCATGGGAGTGGATCCCTCATGAATGAATCAATGCTCTCCTTGGGGGAGGGGGAGCAATGAGTGAGTTCTCCCTCTGTTAGTTCCTGCAAAAGCTGGTTGTTTAAAAGGCCCTGGCACCTACTCTCTTACTCTCTCTTGCTTCCTCTCGCCATGTGAGCTGCTTGCAGCTGCTGGCTGCTGCCACTTTCCGCCATGAATAGGAGCAGCCTGAGACCAGCACCAGATGCTGCTGTCCCAGAACTGTAAGTCAAATAAACCTCTGTTCTTTATAACAGTCTCAGGTATTTCTATTATAGCAACACAAAATGGACTAATACAAGTTTTTCTTCCTTACTCAACACGAGGATCTATGAAATTTAATAGAAGAATTTTTATCCAAACACAGTTATTGTGATTACTGATTTATATTCAGAGTTTGCATTTGGTATTGACTCTTTATTCTCATTTCTTTCCCAGGCATTTTGGTTTGTTGTTTTTCAATTGTTCTTTTTTTTTTTCCCATTGGGTTGGATGATTTCCAATCATTTCCCTATACTTCTAGTGAGTATCCAAACTTTTTAAAATAAAAATTTATGTAGTCTCACACTAAGAAGATACTTCTTCTATTTTTTTACTAGTTGATTATTATTTGTCTTTCACATTATATATAAACAAATATTCAGAGTTATCTATTGTTTATACCCTTTTTTAAAGCTATTGCTCATTTTTTCTTAAGATTTAGTAATATCAATAAAAACTTTGAAGCTATTTTGATATTTTTCTGATGTTTGCTTGTAAGACCCTCTATATCCTTTGATTCTTGAAAATATTTTCAGAATGTACCTGCAACATCACCTTGATTATTGTAGATGATGTTTTCTATTACTTTACTATGGCTAGTGTGAACACTTTTTAATATGTCTTTCTTAAACTTTAGCATATTTTCTTCCATTATTACTTTGACTATTATATTCCTTTTATTCCCTCTGTTCTCTTCTTCAGGAGCTTGTATTATAAAAACTTTAGTTAAAGTTTCTATGTATTTACCCAGATCAAACTTCCAGATCAAAGTTTGTCCTGTTCTCAATAGTTCAATATTTTATTTAATCCTTTTATGGAATATTTTTTAGCTTTATGTTTTTACTTTTGCAACCAAATTTAAAATTTTCAAGATCTTAACTTTTTTCTTTTCGTAATAGTAGCCTATTCTTATTTTATGGATGTTTTATATTTTTATTTTTATGAAGCTATCAATTATACTTATTTCAAGTGTTTTCTTATCTCTACTAAATTATCTCCTTGGAGAATTACTTTTTTATCTGTTTCTTTTTCATAACTTGATTTCTCTGATTTATTTGCTAAAGAACATTTTTCTTTGATTTAGTTCTTATTGTTTCAATATTTACAATATAGAGTATTTTTATTGTTAATCTGCTGGAGATTATAGGGTTCTATGATGGAAAACATAGATTACTTTGGTCGAATAATATATTTTAATATTTAATATATACATGCACATATATTCTTTTTTATGTTTAGGTTCATTATATTGGTCACGATATAAACAAAACAAATATTTCATTTTATTTTTTATTTATTTATTTATTTATTTATTTATTTATTTATTTTTAAATTTTATTTTGTCGATATACATTGTAGCTGATTATTGCTCCCCATCACCAAAACCTCCCTCCCTTCTCCCTCCCCCCTCCCCCCCAACGATGTCCTTTCTGTTTGCTTGTCATATCAACTTCAAATAATTGTGGTTGTTATATCTTCTTCCCCCCCCCCCCGGTTTGTGTGTGTGTGTGTGTGTGTGTGAATTTATATAATATATTATTTTTAGATCCCTCCAATCAGTGAGAACATGTGGTATTTCTCTTTCTGTGCCTGACTTGTTTCACTTAATTCACTCAAAGTCCATCCATGTTGCTGCAAATGGCAGTATTTCATTCATTTTTATAGCTGAGTAGTATTCCATTGTGTAGATGTACCACATTTTCCATGTCCACTCATCTGATGATGGACATTTGGGCTGGTTCCAACTCTTGGCTATTGTAAAGAGTGCTGCGATGAACATTGGGGAACAGGTATACCTTCGACTTGATGATTTCCATTCCTCTGGGGATATTCCTAACAGTGGGATAGCTGCGTCGTATGGTAGATCTATCTGCAATTGTTTGAGGAACCTCCATACCATTTTCCATAGAGGCTGCACCATTTTGCAGTCCCACCAACAATGTATGAGAGTTCCTATTTCTCCACAACCTCGCCAGCATTTATCGTTCATAGTCTTTTGGATTTTAGCCATCCTAACTGGGGTTAGATGGTATCTCAATGTGGTTTTGATTTGCATTTCCCGGATGCTGAGTGATGTTGAGCATTTCTTCATATGTCTGTTGGCCATTTGTATATCTTCCTTAGAGAAATGCCTACTTAGCTCTTTTGCCCATTTTTTAATTGGGTTGCTTGTTTTCTTCTTGTAAAGTTGTTTGAGTTCCTTATATATTCTGGATATTAATCCTTTGTCAGATGTATATTTTGCTAATATTTTCTCCCACTCTGTTGGTTGTCTTTCAACTCTGTTCATTGTTTCTTTTGCTGTGCAGAAGCTTTTTAGTTTGATATAATCCCATTTGTTTATTTTTCCTTTGGTTGCCCGTGCTTTTGGGGTCGTATTCATGAAGTCTGTGTCCAGTCCTATTTCCTGAAGTATTTCTCCTATGTTTTCTTTAAGAAGTTTTATTGTTTCAGGGTGTATATTTAAATCCTTAATCCATTTTGAGTTGATTTTAGTATACAGCGAGAGGTATGGATCTAGTTTTATTCTCCTGCATATGGATATCCAGTTGTCCCAGCACCATTTGCTGAAGAGGCAGTCCCTTCGCCACTGAATAGGCTTGGTGCCTTTGTCAAAGATCAGATGGCAGTAAGTGTGTGGGTTGATTTCTGGATTCTCTATTCTATTCCATTGGTCAGTGTGTCTGTTTTTATGCCAGTACCATACTGTTTTGGTTATTATAGCTTTGTAGTATAGCTTAAAGTCAGGTAGTGTTATGCCTCCAGCTTTATTTTTTTTGCTCAGCATTGCTTTGGCTATGCGTGGTCTTTTATTGTTCCATATAAATGTCTGGATAGTTTTTTCCATTTCTGAGAAAAATGTCTTTGGAATTTTGATGGGGATTGCATTGAATTTGTAGATCACTTTGGGTAGTATGGACATTTTCACTATGTTGATTCTTCCAATCCAAGAGCATGGGATATCTTTCCATCTTCTTGTATCCTCTCTAATTTCTCTCAGCAGTGGTTTGTAGTTCTCATTATAGAGATTTTTCACCTCCTTGGTTAACTCAATTCCTAAGTATTTTATTTTTTTGGTGGCTATTGTAAATGGGCAGGCTTTCTTGATTTCACATTCTGCACGTTCACTATTGCAGAAAAGAAATGCTACTGATTTTTGTGTGTTGATTTTGTATCCTGCTATTGTGCTGAAATCATTTCTCAATTCCAGCAGTTTTTTTGTAGAGGTTTTAGGCTGTTCGATATATAGGATCATGTCATCTGCAAACAGGGACAGTTTGACTTCATCTTTTCCAATCTGAATGCCCTTTATTTCCTTCTCTTCTCTGATTGCTCTGGCTAGTACTTCCAATACTATGTTGAATAGGAGTAGTGAGAGTGGGCATCCTTGTCTAGTTCCTGTTCTTAAAGGAAAAGCTTTCAGCTTTTCCCCATTCAGGATGATATTGGCTGTGGGTTTGGCATATATGGCTTTAATTATGTTGAGATACTTTCCCTCTATACCTAACTTATAGAGGGTCTTTGTCATGAATGAGTGCTGTACTTTATCAAATGCTTTTTCAGCATCTATAGAGATGATCATATGGTCCTTGTGTTTGAGTTTATTAATAAGGTGTATCATATTTATTCATTTGCGTATGTTGAACCAACCTTGCATCCCTGGGATGAATCCCACTTGATCGTGATGAATAATTTTACGTATGTGTTGCTGTATTCTGTTTGCTAGTAATTTAGTGAGGATCTTTGCATCTATATTCATCAAGGATATTGGCCTGTAGTTTTCTTTTTTGGTTATATCTTTACCTGGTTTTGGTATCAGGATGATGTTTGCTTCATAGAATGCGTTTGGGAGATTTGCGTCCATTTCAATCTTTTGGAATAGTTTGTAAAGAATCGGTGTCAATTCCTGTTTGAATGTTTGGTAAAATTCTGCTGTGAATCCATGTGGTCCTGGGCTTTTCTTTGTTGGGAGCCTTCTGATAACAGCTTCAATCTCCTTTATTGTTATTGGTCTGTTCAAATTTTCTACGTGTTCACGGTTCAGTTTTGGGAGCTTGTGTGTGTCCAGAAATTTATCCATTTCCTCCAGATTTTCAAATTTGTTGGCGTATAGTTGTTTATAGTAGTCTCGAATGATTCCTTGTATTTCAGATGAATCAGTTGTAATATCGCCTTTTTCATTTCTAATTTTTGTTATTTGAGTCTTCTCTCTTCTTTTTTGTGTTAGCCATGCTAATGGTTTGTCAATTTTATTTATCTTTTCAAAAAACCAACTTTTTGATTCGTTGATCTTTTGAATTGTTTTTTGGTTTTCAATTTCATTCAGTTCTGCTCTGATCTTAATGATTTCTTTCCGTCTGCTAACTTTAGGTTTGGATTGTTCTTGTTTTTCTAGTTCTTTAAGGTGAAGTGTTAGGTTGTTCACTTGCCATCTTTCCATTCTTCTGAAGTGAGCATTTAATGCAATAAATTTTCCCCTCAATACTGCTTTTGCAGTATCCCACAGGTTATGGTATGACGTATCATTGTTTTCATTAGTTTCAATAAATTTTTTGACTTCCTGCTTGATTTCTTCTTGGACCCATATGTCATTATGTAGAATGCTGTTTAATTTCCATGTGTTTGTATAGTTTCCAGAGTTTTGTTTGTTATTAATTTCTAGTTTTAATCCATTGTGGTCTGAGAAGATACATGGGATAATTGCAATTTTTTTGAATTTATTGAGCGTTGATTTGTGACCTAATGTGTGATCTATCCTGGAGAATGATCCATGTGCTGATGAGAAAAATGAATACTCTGAGGTTGTTGGGTGGAATGTTCTGTAGATATCTGCCAATTCCAATTGGTCTAGAGTCTTGTTTAGATCTTGTGTTTCTCTACTGATTCTTTGCCTAGATGATCTGTCTAATATTGACAGTGGGGTGTTCAGGTCCCCTGCTATTATGGTATTAGTGTCTATTTCCTTCTTTAGGTCTAATGGAGTTTGTTTTATAAATCTGGCTGCTCCAACATTGGGTGCATACATATTTATGATTGTTATGTCTTCTTGATGGATCAGTCCTTTTATCATTAAGTAGTGTCCCTCATTGTCTCTTTGTATGGTTTTTAGTTTAAAGTCTATTTTGTCAGATATGAGAATAGCTACTCCAGCTCATTTTTCTTTTCTGTTTGCATGGTAAATCTTTTTCCATCCTTTCACTCTTAGTCTGTGTGAATCTTTATGGGTGAGGTGGGTCTCTTGTAGGCAGCATATAGTTGGGTCCTGCTTTTTGATCCAGTCAGCCAGTCTGTGTCTTTTAATTGGGGAATTTAAGCCTTTTACATTAAGAGTTGTTATTGAAAGGTGTTGATTTATTCCTAGCATTTTATTGGTTGTTTGGTTGTCCTAAGTGTCTTTTGTTCCTTGCTTTCTGATTTACTGTTTGTTTTCTGTGTTTGTTGGTTCCTTAGGTTGTAGATAGCGTTTTTGTTAGCTTGTTTTCTCTTCATGAATGCCATTTTTATTATACTAGTGGGTTTAGATTTTTCTTGGGTTTTTATGGCAGTGGTAGTTATTTTTCAGGAACCAAACCCACTACTCCCTTGAGGATTTCTTGTAAGGGTGGTCTTGTGGTAGTGAACTCCCACAGTTTTTGTCAGAGAAATATACTATTTGCCCCTCATTTCGGAAGGATAGCCTTGCAGGGTAGAGTATTCTTGGCTGGCAATCTTTGTCTTTTAGTATTTTGAAAATATCATCCCATTCCTTTCTAGCTTTTAGGGTTTGTGATGAAAAATCTGATGTTAACCTGATTGGGGCTCCCTTATAGGTGATTTGACGCTTCTCTCTTGCAGCTTTTAGGATTCTCTCTTTGTCTCTGAGTTTTGCCAATTTGACTATGACATGTCTTGGAGAAGGTCTTTTTGGGTTGAATACATTTGGAGATCGTTGAGCTTCCTGGATCTGAAGATCTGTGATTTTTCCTATACCTGGGAAGTTTTCTGCCACTATTTTGTTGAATATGTTTTCAATGCAATCTCCATTTTCCTCCCCTTCTGGAATACCCATGACTCGGATATTTGAGCGCTTAAGGTTGTCTGATATCTCTCTCAGATTTTCTTCAATGTCCTTGATTCTTTTTTCTTTCTTTTTGTCTGCTTGTGTTATTTAAAACAGCCCATCTTCAAGTTCAGAGGTTCTCTCTTCAACTTCGACAAGCCTGCTGGTTAAACTCGCCATTGTGTTTTTTATTTCGTTGAATAACTTCTTCAGTTCAGCAAGTTCTGCTACATTTTTTTTTCAGGACATTGATTTCCTTGTACATTTCCTCTTTCAGATCCTGTATAGTTTTCCTCATTTCATCATGATGTCTAGCTGAGTTTTCTTGTATCTCATTCAGTTTCCTTAGAATTATCACTTGAAATTCCTTGTCAGTCATTTCAAGGGTTTCTTGTTCTATAGGATCTAGAGTTTGAGATTTCTTAACTTTTGGTGGTGTACTTTCTTGATTTTTTGTATTTCTGGTATCTTTTTTTTGGTGTTTATTCATTGTGGCCAGGGGTTTCACAGTCCACCAGTTTGAGACTAATGACTAACTAGGGTGTTGCTGTGGTTGCCAATTTCGTATGGCTCCCTCTGTGACTGCTCAGTTGGCCTCTAGTGCCTTGTGTGTGTGGTTGCCTCGGGTCTTGGGCTTCTCCGGGGAGCCACCTTTCTGGTCAGCTTGGACTCTGCTGGGCTGGTGGATCACGTACCACAGGGTGTGTGATCTCTGTTGAGCTTTCACTTCCTGTGCAGGACTTCTCCCTGTTCTGTGTGCTCTGGCCCAGGCTGTTAGATCGTGCAGTAGCGACCCCACCGGGTGTGTGGTTTCTGTCGAGTCTCCGCCTCCCTGGCCGCACGTCTCCCCACTCTGTGCGCACTGTACTGGGCTGGGGCGTGTCTTCTGCACCCCTCGTCTATCAGCTGGGCCTTCAAGACCCTGCTCGGCACCGCCTCGCACAGGAAGTCTACCAGGTTTCTGCTGGGCACAGACGACCGGTCTCTCTGGGTGCCTTTGTAGCACTATGTAGATCTTTCTCGGGTCTTGTTCACCTTTGTATCCCTCCAGTACAAACCGAGTCTAGCGCCCACCTGCAGCCTGGTCTCCGGCAGGTTCAAGCGGACCTGGGAACTCTCCTACCACACTATTCCCAACCAGAAATTCGTTAGGCTTTTTTCCGAACTGGTGGCCGCAGAGATGGTATCTGCCTCCCAGTAACAGGGAGTTTACCTGGGGCCAGAGTCCAGGGTATGGTGGAGTGACAGTCGGCCCGCCCGTACTTCCTTGCCCTCCCGACACTGGCCCGGGATGCCCCCCGCCACCAGCCCCGCCAGAGAACCACCGAGGGAGTGGGAGCGATGGCCGGTCCGCAGGCTCCCAAAAGCCTGGCGCCAGGCCAGCAAATGGGAGGGCTCAGTGATGGCCGAGCAGGGCGGAGCTGCCCACACCTGGGAAAATGGAGGCAGCACCTGGCGGTGAGTGGCCTGGTGGTGCAGGCGGGAGCCGCGTGGGCATCCACCCCCCGAACAGAGCTGTGCCAGGGGTCATTCACAGTGCTGGGCCAGGCCGGGTGCTCGCTCTCTGTCTCTGGTTTGCCGCCTTTCCCAGTTCTCGGCCGCTGCCGCCTCAGGCTGTTCAGTCGCGGCGCAGCTCGGGCGCTCCCAGGAATCTTCTTTAATGCCGGCCTGAAACCTCGAATCCTGAATAGGGCAGCTGGCCGCCTTCAGCGCGGCCCCGGCCTCCGGGATCCTGGCTGCATCCACAGCAGCCCTGGCGCCGTGTTCCCTGTTTCGAGACTCACATTTGCAGCTAAGAAACAGTTCTTTTCCTGCTCCACACTTCAAAGCTGTTGCCTGTAAATGAGGCAGAATCTCCTGCCGGGGGCAAAGTGGCGGTCACCCCCCACGACCGGTCAGCAGCAGCAGTCCTCCCTTAAGAGATGGCGAGAGGAAGGTCCACAAGTTTCCCGGCTGCCTGAGGCCCAGTGGCCGCCTTTTCCACCTCAGCTACTCCGCGCCAGCCGCCGCAGCCGCCGCCATCTTGAAAAGCCCCCGGGAGCCTTCTGATAGCAGCTTCAATCTCCTTTATTCAAATTTTCTACGTCTTCATGGTTCAGTTTTGGGAGCTTGTGTGTGTCCAGAAATTGATCCATTTCCTCCACATTTTCAAATTTGTTGGCGTATAGTTGTTTATAGTAGTCTTGAATGATTCCTTGTATTTCAGATGAATCAGTTGTAATATCGCCTTTTTCATTTCTAATTTTTGTTATTTGAGTCTTCTCTCTTCTTGTTTTTGTTAGCCATGCTAATGGTTTGTCAATTTTATTTATCTTTTCAAAAAACCAACTTTTTGATTCGTTGATCTTTTGAATTGTTTTTTGGTTTTCAATTTCATTCAGTTCTGCTCTGATCTTAATGATTTCTTTCCATCTGCTAACTTTAGGTTTGGATTGTTCTTGTTTTTCTAGTTCTTTAAGGTGAAGTGTTAGGTTGTTCACTTGCCATCTTTCCATTCTTCTGAAGTGAGCGTTTAATGCAATAAATTTTCCCCTCAATACTGCTTTTGCAGTATCCCACAGGTTTTGGTATGATGTATCATTGTTTTCATTAGTTTCAATAAATTTTTTGATTTCCTGCTTGATTTCTTCTTGGTCCCATATGTCATTAAGTAGAATGCTGTTTAATTTCCATGTGTTTGTATAGTTTCCAGAGTTTCGTTTGTTATTAATTTCTAGTTTTAATCCATTGTGGTCTGAGAAGATACATGGGACAATTCCAATTTTTTGAATTTATTGAGACTTGATTTGTGACCTAATATGTGATCTATCCTGGAGAATGATCCATATGCTGATGAGAAGAATGAATATTCTGAGGTTGTTGAGTGGAATGTTCTGTAGATATCTGCCAATTCCAATTGGTCTAGAGTCTTGTTTAGATCTTGTGTTTCTCTACTGATTCTTTCCCTAGATGATCTGTCTAATATTGACAGTGGGGTGTTCAGGTCCCCTGCTATTATGGTATTAGTGTCTATTTCCTTCTTAAGGTCTAATAGAGTTTGTTTTATAAATCTGGCTGCTCCAACATTGGGTGCGTACATATATATGATTGTTATGTCTTCTTGATGCATCAGTCCTTTTATCATTTAGTGTCCCTCATTGTCTCTTTTTATGGTTTTTAGGTTAAAGTCTATTTTGTCAGATATGAGAATAGCTACTCCAGCTCATTTTTCTTTTCTGTTTGCATGGTAAATCTTTTTCCATCCTTTCACTCTTAGTCTGTGTGAATCTTTATGGGTGAGGTGGGTCTCTTGTAGGCAGCATATAGTTGGGTCCTCCTTTTTGATCCAGTCAGCCATTCTGTGTCTTTTGATTGGGGAATTTAAGTCTTTTACATTAAGAGTTGTTATTGAAAGGTGTTGATTTATTCCTAGCATTTTATTGGTTGTTTGGTTGTCTTAGGTGTCTTTTGATCCTTGCTTTCTGATTTACTGTTTGGTTTCTGTGTTTGTTGGTTCCTTAGGTTGTAGATAGTGTTTTTGTTTGCTTCTTTTCTCTTCATGAATGCCATTTTTATTATAGTAGTGGGTATTGATTTTTCTTGGGTTTTTATGGCAGTGGTAGTTATTTTTCAGGAACCAAACCCAGTACTCCCTTGAGGATTTCTTGTAAGGGTGGTCTTGTGGTAGTGAACTCCCGCAGTTTTTGTTTGTCTGAGAAATATACTATTTGCCCTTCATTTCGGAAGGATAGCCTTGCAGGGTAGAGTATTCTTGGCTGGCAATCTTTGTCTTTTAGTATTTTGAAAATATCATCCCATTCCTTTCTAGCTTTTAGGGTTTGTGATGAAAAGTCTGATGTTAGCCTGATTGGGGCTCCCTTATAGGTGATTTGACGCTTCTCTCTTGCAGCTTTTAGGATTCTCTCTTTGTCTCTGAGTTTTGTCAATTTGACTATGACATGTTTTGGAGAAGGCCTTTTTGGGTTGAATACATTTGGAGATCGTTGAGCTTCCTGGATCTGAAGATCTGTGATTTTTCCTATACCTGGGAAGTTTTCTGCCACTATTTTGTTGAATATGTTTTCAATAGAATCTCCATTTTCCTCCCCTTCTGGAATACCCATGACTCGGATATTTGAGCGCTTAAGGTTGTCTGATATCTCTCTCAGATTTTCTTCAATTTCCTTGATTCTTTTTTCTTTCTTTTTGTCTGCTTGTGTTATTTAAAACAGCCCATCTTCAAGTTCAGAGGGTCTCTCTTCAACTTCGACAAGCCTGCTGGTTAAACTCTCCATTGTGTTTTTATTTCGCTGAATAACTTCTTCAGTTCAGCAAGTTCTGCTACATTTTTTTTCAGGACATTGATTTCCTTGTACATTTCCTCTTTCAGATCCTGTATACTTTTCCTCATTTCATCGTGATGTCTAGCTGAGTTTTCTTGTATCTCATTCATTTTCCTTAGAATTATCACTCGAAATTCCTTGTCAGTCATTTCAAGGGTTTCTTGTTCTATAGGATCTAGAGTTTGAGATTTCTTAACTTTTGGTGGTGTACTTTCTTGATTTTTTGTATTTCTGGTATCTTTTTTTTGGTGTTTATTCATTGTGGCAGGGGGTTTCACAGTCCACCAGTTTGAGACTAATGACTAACTAGGGTGTTGCTGTGGTTGCCAATTTTGTATGGCTCCCTCCATGACTGCTCAGTTGGCCTCTAGTGCCTTGTGTGTGTGGTTGCCTTGGGTCTTGGGCTTCTCCGGGGAGCCACCTTTCTGGTCAGCTTGTACTCTGCTGGGCTGGTGGATCACGTACCACAGGGTGTGTGATCTCTGTTGAGCTTTCACTTCCTGTGCAGGACTTCTCCCTGTTCCGTGTGCTCTGGCCCAGGCTGTTGGATCATGCAGTGGCGACCCCGCAGAGTGTGTGGTTTCTGTCGAGTCTCTGCCTCCCTGGCCGCACGTCTCCCCACTCTGTGCGCACTGTGCTTGGCTGGGGCGTGTCTTCTGCACCCCTCGTCTATCAGCTGGGCCTTCCAGACCCTGCTTAGCACCACCTCACCCAGGAAGTCTACCAGGTTTCTGCTAGGCACTGACGACCAGTCGCTCTGGGTGCCTTTGCAGCACTGTGTAGATCTTTCTCGGGACTTGTTCACCTTTGTATCCCCCTGGCATAGACCAAATCTAGTGCCCACCTGCAGCCAGCTTTCCAGCAGGTTCAAGCGGACCTGGGAACTCTCCTACCACACTATTCCCAACCAGAAATTGGTTAGGCTTTTTTCCGAACTGGTGGCCGCACAGATGGTATCTGCCTCCCAGTAACAGGAAGTTTACCGGGGGCCGGAGTCCAGGGTGTGGTGGAGTGACAGTCAGCCCACCCGTACTTCCTTGCCCTCCCGACACTGGCCGGGGACGCCCCACGCCACCAGCCCCGCCAGAGAACTGCAGAGGGAGTGGGAGGGGAGGCCGGCCCACAGGCTCCGGAAAGCCCCGCGATGGGCCAAGTAAGTGGGAAGGCTCAGTGACGGCCGAGCATGGCGGAGCTGCCAGCACCTGGGAAAATGGAGGCAGCCCCGGGGCGGTGAGTGAACCGGTGATGCAGGCGGGAGCCGGGTGGGCATCAGCCCCCCGAACAGGGCTGGGCCAGTGGTCACTCACAGGGGTGTGCCAGGTCGGGCGCTCACTCTCTGCCTCTGTTTTGTCGCCTTCCCCGTTCTTGGCCGCTGCCGCCTCGGGCTGTTCAGTCGCGGCGTGGCTCGGGCGCTCCCAGGAATCTTCTTTAATGCCGGTCTGAAACCTCGAATCTTGAATAGGGCAGCTGGCCACCTTCAGCGTGGCCCCGGCCTCCGGGATCCTGTCTGCATCCACAGCAGCCCTGGCGCCGTGTTCCCTGTTTCGAGACTCGCTTTTGCAGCTAAGAAACAGTTCTTTTCCTGCTCCATACTTCAAAGCTGTTGCCTTTTCTTTGCCAGGGAAATTCTTCTTGTGCTGATCTTGGTGTCTGAGACAGGGCGGCTGAAGCCTGTGCCTCCCTGTCTTCTCTATGTGACCCTCCTGGGATTTTGTTCTTCACACTAATCTCACCAGTCTCCTGTTGTACTGCCACACTCTCCACTGATTCTCTTGTCGGTATTTAGCTCACATCCAAATATTTCATTTTAAAAATCTCGTATTCAAAGGAAATTGCTTATATTGGTTGCTAAGGCCAATGTAAATTAAAATAAACCTAAATTTATCCCAGGACCTAATATTTAAAGATAATTTTTAATCTATTAAAGTATTTGTATTGTGTTAAGATAAATATTAATCCAATTAATGTGTGGCTATGTTAATATTTTCGATGGGTACTGTTACTATTATTACTCTTACTATTGATATTTACAGAGTGATAATTCTCATTTTGTCAACTCCTTATATACAACAACTTATACCCAGAAAAAGTTAGAGTTTATATCAAAATCAAAAAATGTTAACTAGGAAGTAATTTTACAGCATGTAATGTGTTTTGATGCTTAATCTCATTTCTTTAAAGAATTTACAATAGTCCCTTAAAGGATAATATTCTGATGACACTATTTAAAATCCTGGATGGTTGAAACAACCTCATTTTCAAAAACACTTTAAGCATGTCTTTAAAAAAATAAAATGAGAAAACATTCTTTCTAAATGTCAGGGCTAATTGAATCTATTTTCCTATAACAAATTCAATAGCTCGTAGATACACTTCTTTCCACATCTTTGGTTCCATTTTCTTCCTTCCCACTTATATCCAGAGGCTTTCCTGGCTTTTCACTCCAGAACCCTGGCCAATCCTCACTGCAATAAAAAAACTGTCCATTTTCTTCCAAAATATGGACTAATCTTCCTTTGTCAGTTGTATACAGAAAGATATGCCATAATCACAAAAGGATGTCTGATTTTTGATAGAGAGAGACAAAAAGATACACAAGGACATTTTATCCCAGTGTTTTCCACTCTTAAATACTGAAACACACACACATACACACACACACACGTGTGTGTAGGTAAGTGATTGTGCTTGCTACAGAATAGACTGAACAAGAAGCCAAAAGAATGTATTTTCTGATACGCAGCAAGAAAGAAAAGTCTGATTGTAAACAGCAGGTAGTGGCAGGAAAAAGAAACTGAGAACTGGAAAATACTCCCTACTTCCCCCCTCCTTTACACACACACAGAGAGAGAGAGAGAGAGAGAGAGAGAGAGCTTTCCTTTCATTTAGAAGTCTGTGTGGGAGCTGTCTCCAGTGATTTTATGCCCTGTGAGCATCTGTCTCTTTCACCCTAGCAAGGAAACAAACAGAGCTTCCATTCTGATTGTTAGAGGTGGTGTTTTGTCTATAGGAGTTAAAATCTCCCAAGTCTAGAAGTGGACTATGTTTTAAATGGGGTTTTGAGGACTATTCTGAAAGTAGAAAACACATAACTGCTCCAATGACAAGTGAAATCCAAGTCTAAGCAGATGGCATATAGCTAGACTTTGTTTATATATTAAGACAGAAAAATAACAGTATCTGTGTGTTTGAGACGATGCTAAGATGGTGTTAAGAATTTTGCTTGGAATTAAAGATATAACCTGAGGTATCTGGCTTAAGAGCTTGAGGTTATTTTACTACTCTGTTTAATGAAAATGAATGATCATTTATTTAGATGTCTTTTCAGTACCTAGAAAAAAGATGTAGGCACTTAAGGAAGAATTATACATCTCAACATTCATGGGTGTGTTCACTACACTCTTGAACAATGACCATCCTCAAAGAAAATATCCTTGCTAATATCTGGATGTTTTGAAGGGTCACGGTGTAGATGGATTAGAAAAACTGAAAGAATCTCAACCAAAAGAAGTCCCTCTTGCATAGGATAGAAAAAATACCCACTAATCCGTAGAGGAGAGGTTCTCAACCAGAGGCAGTTTTTCTCCCCAGAGGGACATTTGGCAATATCTGGCAATATTTTTGATTGTTGTGACTGTGGCTGTGGGGCAGAGAAGCTACTAGCATTAGCGAGTAGAGTTCAGGGATGCTGCTAATCGTTCAAAGCACCATCCCGTCTTCCACACCCCAAGCAAACAATTTCTGATGTGAAATGTGAGTAGTGCCAAAGTTAGAAAACTGCCCTAGGAGAATGAGAAATCATCACATGATAAGAGAAGAGCAGATGACCATGGCAGTGTGATGACAAGATCAAGGGCAGTCTAATGTTTCAAGGCAGGACCTGGGGTGTGATTCACATTAACAGATAAAACATGGGAGAGAATGTAGAAGGCAGGTGAGATAAAAATAAAGCATGGGGTGACATCACTGTGGCATGAATAAAGATACGAGATCTTAGGAACACTGTGTATGTTACAAGGTTATTTTAAGCCTAAATGTCCACTCAAAAAAATTGCACTGGGTTTCTTAATAGAGGTTCACCTGGTTTAAATATTAAATCTCCATCACAAAACCAGTAATTCTGTGTATTACTATAAACGTAGTGGTGTTAAGTGTGACCAAACCCTAAATTTATTTGGGGATAACAGAGGAACAAAGATGGTATAGTACTTTGGAACATTTCTTCCACCTTCTACCTTCTCCAAAACTATTGTTTTGTTTTCTTCTGATAGAACAATAAATCTCTATAATCTTTTTCTAATTTTATGATATGTGAAACATGAACTGTGTTAACCAATGTATCTCATCAGAGAAAAGACACTATATTTTATTAGAGACACGGGACAGGACAGATATTAACAGTGGATTGAGAAGCAGTATAGTCTTAGACAAAATGATTTTTCTTATAAAAGTTAAGGGACAGACATCATAATGTATGCTTTTTTTAGAAAGCGACATAACTTTCTAACTTTGGGAAATATCTGTCTATAGCATCTGTATGAATTTATAAGTACAGAAGAGAAAATTAAGATGACATAAGAGGAAATGCAAGAGTACTGGGTAAGTACTATGCTAATGACAGTATGGTAAAATGCATAATTGAGAGAAATAAGCAAGGAGAGAGATTACGGCACCTTCAAGTTGTATTTAAATTTTAACAAAACTTGATGCCTTAGGTTTTGATTCACAATCTCACCAGTGATTACAATTAAGGGATGAGCTGAAGACATGTTTTGGGAAAGCAGTATTTTCTGTGTGTGAAATCACATCAATAGGCTTTTATACTGATGTACATGTCAATTCTATACTCATCGATTCTCTAAGTGATAGTTTCAATATATCTGGATCCCTAATGCTACTGCATTATTTTCTACTGTTCTTGACTAGGAGATTTGCCTCTCTACTTTTAACCATAATCTTGACATATAAAAAATAGGAAGTATATGACATGAGGTAGGACCCCATTTACATTCCTGGCTTCTCATTCTTGGCTACAAGTCACTGTAAAATCAGGAATTTAAACAAACAAAAAATCATTTTCATGGCTGGTATGTTGTTATGTACACACTGGTGACTACTCATTGCTATTGTCCACTGCTCTGTTAATTTTTGTAATAAACTAAGATTAAGGACCAAATCTTTCTCTACAGTAAAAAAATCTACAGAATTAAGATAATTTTGAAAGTACTTGCCAAAAATAAAAATTATAAGAATAAAAACAATTCTTGCAACAGATTGTTTTGAGGCTCAAGATTTACTATGAAATGTTGGAAATCATAAAATGCTTGATTTACATTTGATGTGCTCAGAGCTTTGTTTATTTGTAAAACACAATGTGAAGTAACAAGATGGTGTTCCAATTGCATTATAAGTTTGGGTCAAATACTAACCTCCCAAATAGATGCTGGTAGAGTATATAACAAATATTTGAGATAAACGTAAGCTTTCATGAATGAAGAGGTAAGAGAATCACACAAATAAATTTTCTCTGAAAAAACACTGAAATATTAACTATTTAAAATAGTTTTTCAAACCCTACATTTAACTAATTTAATTTTACTCTCTTAAGACTGAAAGTAAAATCCACCTATTGAAGCTAGATTTATTTAAGACACAGGTATTGCACATCGTACAGTTTATCAGAGCAACCTGTTTCCAAACACCAGTGGGAAAAAATAGACTAGCAAAAAGGAATGTGGTCACAAATAAATAGGCATCCATTTTAAGCCAAAATAAAATACCCAAGCAGAATTAAATGGTAATGGTTTTATTCCTCTGCAGAAGAATATTTGTGGAATATTAAGGGCATAAGTTTTACAGATATGAAGATTAAAAAATATCAGATTTAATTGCGTTGGTAAACTTCCTTTTCAGTTTTGTTGACCTCAAAATTGTATATGCAAACAGCTCACATTTTAGTTACATCTGAGCACAAAAACCTCTTTAAAGAATGAATGTGTTAATATTTGTAGGATATTACTTATGCTTACAAGAACAAGAAGACTTGATATAGATATAAGAAACATAGTTTGAGATTTATAATTTCATATTGTAGAGGTTTACTTTTGAAAAGACTACTAGCTTAATGCTATAGTAAATGCATTTTCTCACCATGAAAAATATTTGCTAAAACTTGTAAAAGGTCTGAGTTTTACCCTACTTGAAAGCTAAAAAGTTAGAAGCCACAGTTTCATGAATGACAGCAGAAGAAAAAAGACCCATGGATCAGTGACAGAGGATTTAATACCAATGGCACAGAAAGCAACATAAAAGTGATATTCTTATTTATCCTTCTTGCTCCTCATTTACCACAAGGCTGAGGCATAATTGCTCAAATGGATGCTGTACTTGCTGAAGGTTTGCATTAGAGCTGAGTCAGTCTCTGAGTCCCATATGCTATCATTAATCATACCAGTTTATTGATAAAAATATTGATAAGGCTGGTGGTGCTGTTGATGAAAATCAACAAATTGAGAGTTTGTTGTGGACGAAGCTCTGCACTAAGTATTTCACATTTATTATCTTATGAAATTTTCACAGTAGCACTGAGATATAGGAACCATTAATATTCCCAGAGGGGCTATGGAACATAAGCAGAGGAAGCTTAATTAATTTAAATCCACAGAAATCTAGAAGATTTCTTAATCTAGAAGCCTGGTTTCAGAGCTCATAGTTGCAATCACTCTGCTGAAGTTTTTTGTTTCATAATGAAGTCACTTCTAATCTGGATATTTTGAGAGACCATTGGTGAAATTTCTCTTTAATGACCTGCTATGGTTTAAATGTATAGGTCTCTCCAAAATTCACATGTTGGAACATATTACCCAACATGATAGTATTAACAGGTAGGGCCTTTTAGGAAGTGATTAAGTCATGAGGGCTGCACACTCTTGAGTGTGCACAGTCATGAGCACTCTTATAAAAGAAGTTGAAGGAAAATCTCTTTTGCCCTTCCTTCTATTCCGCCTGTGAGGACACAACATTTGTCCTCTTCAGAGGATGTAGCAACAAGGTGCCGTCTTGGAAACAGAGATCCCTCACCAGACACCAAGTCTGCTGATGCCATCAAGATCAACAACCACAATTATTTGAAGTTGATACAACAAGCAAACAGAAAGGACATTGTTGGGGGGGAGGGGGGGAGGGAGAAGGGAGGGAGGTTTTGGTGATGGGGAGCAATAATCAGCTACAATGTATATCGACAAAATAAAATTTTAAAAAAAAAATTAAAAAAAATAAAATAAATAAAATAAAATAAAAAAATTAAAAAATTAAAAAAAAAAAAAAAAAGATCTTGGACTTTCCAGCCTCCAGAACTGTGGGAAATAAGTTTCTATTTTTTATAAATTAGCCAGTCTAAGTTTTTTTTTTATAGCATTAACAGCAGATTAGAATATGGTCTTTCATTGGAATCACATATGATTGGCATATTTTGCTATCATAACTAAGTAAATTATACTGAAACTATATATAGTATTTGCAAGCCTCATGTAGAACAGTAGTTCTCAGATCCAGGGAAACAAAAACAGTATTAATTAGGAGGAAAAGATATGTCCTAAAAATAAGGATATTTATTGAAATTCTTCATACAGAATATTGTACTCTTAGTTCTCTTCCAGAAACTTAGCTTGAATAATACCCTAGGAATCACATGTTTTCCCAACCAGGAGATTTAAAGACTTTTTTTTTCTATAGAATTTAAATGTTCCTATAGAAAATCCCTACAGATGTGAAAGTTGAAATGGCCAGTGTTGTCTCATTTATCCCACAGTGAGGCCCATCAGGAATCCTAATAATCGTCACAGAAGTTCCAATCAGCATTATATGGTCCCCTCTCAAACTTTGTACAGCCAAACTGTAAGTGTAAATAATAAAAGCATTTTCAGACATTCAATGTCTCAGAATGTGCTCTTTTTCAAACTGGAGGTTTTAACTTACTAAATCTAGATCAAAAGAAGAAGATCTGGGATCCATCAAGTAGAACTTTGAAAATAATAGCTCACTAAAAGTACATCCCATGAGTATATTTGTACGGAAGATCTGGCAAGTAACTATTCCACATTGTTTCTCAAAGGTGAAGGACTATATGTGTAATATTCCAATGGGAACAATTGAATTGATAGCTTACCAGATTACCTGATGTATTTGAATAAGTAGAAAGTGGCATTCTGTCCAAAGGTGGATCAAAGGATGATTATCCTCCAAACTGGAAAGGTATCTTGAGACCAAACAAAAATTAGGCCATTCCATGCAATAAAAGAACTTTATTATGCATAACTTACTCACATGGTAATGAGTTTGGTGAACAGTGACCCAAATACATATGCGAAGCTCTTTTCCACACTATCTCAAAGTCGAGCTCAGGTTTATATAGGCAGTTCATAAACAAGTTTAACATAATTATTCCCAAATGATGATGAAGTTGGCCAGGCTGGCTTATTATCACACTTGTACTAAATCTTTCCTTCTTCACAGTCAGCAGGTTGTTCTAACTACCTTCCCCCTAGCTGCTGTATAACTTTATGGGAAGAACACAAGATGGACTCAATTATGCTCACAGTCCCACACATTGAGAGGTTTTATAATACTGTCGAATAATCAGACAAGACTTATTGAATTAGTAAATAGAAAGGGGAGAAGATCAAGCAAAAAATATTTATAAACAATAAATGTAATTATAATAATTACATGAACTTTATGGAAGAAAAATGATGGAGCCACAATAAAAAACAAATCCCGATTGACTCAACTCAAGACTTCAAAAGAGTAGAAAACATAAGTTTGCAAAAATGAAAGGAAGAGAAATCTGTGTTTGTCCAGACACGTGTACATACAAATGATGTATGTGAATATTGTGAGGGAGTGGTAAGAGAATAAGTCCTCATCCTTCGTAATGGAAAATCAAAATGTAATCTAAGCATTCATAAAGAGCCACAAAAGCATATTAACTAGATATATGGCAGTAAGTGCCAGAAAAAATAAAGGGGTTGAAAGCATTTTGTTTTTAATTATAAAACTTGTAAGATTCTTTTCATAGTAATATAATATAATAATAATATAAAATAATATTAAAATATTATATAATAATTATTTGAATTACTATAATTTACTTTGACAAAAATAAAATTTATAGTAAAAATGTGAAGTAACAGGGACCATATTACTCTCTGACCTAAATCAACCAAAAAAGAAAAGAAAATGAATAAAACATATGGAAGAATAGCACTCAAAACATCAGGCAATGAAACCAGTAATACCTGAGGGACAGAAAAACAAATGAAGTAAGCTCTAAAACTACCACATTCTCCTGCCTGGAGAAAATTTCAAGATCAAAGTACAGGGAACCCAAGGGATCTAGGGCTTGTAAGGCATAGCAGTAAGAAAAGAGAGCTATGCAGAGAGGAGTCTGAAGATCTGCAGAAGTTCCCACTCAAATATTCAGTTAAGTACTAATAAGAGAATGCATGTGAGAAAATGAAGTCTAAGAAAAAGAAAAAAAGTCTGGAAGAAATAGAGGGAATACTGTCTGTAGTTCACAACAGCTTTCAAAAATGTTTGTACCTAGTTGTCAGAGTGCAAAGCTCATTGATAGAATTTGGATGTGTTGCCCCACCAAAACTCATGTGGAAATCTGATGCCCAATGTGGCAGTGCTTGAAACTGAGTCATGGGGGCACATCCCCCAATTAGTGTTCTCCCTGGGGGAGGAGGGGTAGTGAGTGAGTTCTCGCTCTATTAGTTCCCATGAGAGCTGGCTGTTTATAGGACTCTGGCACCTTCTCTCTCTCTCTCTCTTGCTTCTTCTTGCCATGTGATCTTCTGGTACCCACCAGCTGACTGCCACTTTCCACCATGAGTAGAAGCAGCCTGTGGCCCATGCCAGATGCAGCTGCCTCAGAATCATAAGCCAAATAAGCCTCTGTTCTTTATAAATTATGCAGTCTCAGATATTTTTGTTATAGCAACACAAAATAGGCTAATACACTCATAAGTCAGTAAGCATTGACAAGAGTACTAAGAATTGTCTTACCTAAATAGAAAGAGGAGAGAATATAACCCTAGAATCCTAGAACAAATACACCTTTGGTCCCACCTTTAAAACAAAGTTTAAAGTTAGCCTTTAAAAGGATCAAAATGTTTTCAGGTAACTTGATCATATCCCAAAAAAAGGCTATATGCAATATTAAAAAGCCATATATAATATGTATAATAATTTTAAATTCTATCATCCAATAAAATAAAATTCACAATGCTTGTCATCCAAACAAAACTTAACAGCGTGTACAAAGGAAAGAAAATACAGTTCATATTGATATTGATCCAGAAATGAACCACAAAGATAATAAAATTAGTATACAAAGATATTAAAATAGTTACCATCGTTGTATCCCATGTATTCAAAAATTATTTTTAAATGTTGAATATGTTAAAATAGAAACGTAGAAGATATCTGTAAAAGAACCTGAAAATTATACTTCTAGAGATTAAAAACAAAAAAAATACCTAAGATAGGATTAACAGCAGATTAGATATAGTAGAAGAAAAGATTAGTGAACTTGAAAATGTAGCAATAGACACAATCTAAAATGAAATGCACAGAGATAAAAGACCAAATAAATAAATACATGAATAAATTCAAGGAACCAAGTACAGGTGTAAAAGGGGTTCTTAAATAAGAGGAAACTGAGATAGAATGACAAAATGTATTTGAAGAAATAATGGCTGAAAAATTTCTAAAATTGATGAAGTCCATAACATGTGAATATAAGAAGCTAAATGTACCCCAATTACAAGAAACATAAAAACAACTACATCAAGGCACATTATAATCAAATTGCTTACTGCTACTGCTAAACTGAAAAATCATGGCTAGAAGAAAAAATGTGAAAGCACTTTTCTTGTAGGCAACAATGCAAGGCAGAATACAGTGGAGCGGTATCTTTAAAGTACTGAAACGGAAAACGTGTCAGTCTAGAATCCTTTACCATACAGAGCAAGATAATACCTACGGTGAATAACCTGATGTGATCCATTCTTCCAGTAAACAGCAGGAACCTGTGAAACTGAAGTGCAGCCTCATGAGTGAGTAAAACACCAAACCTCAGCATATCCAATTTCTACTCAAGAAGGTTTCCAGAAAATCTACCTGCTCCAATTGAAGAAATCAATAATACTTCTTCTGGGAACACTCAATTGAGGAAAACTATTGATGTCAAAAATGAGGAGTTCATGCATGAGTTACTTTACTTCAGGACATTAAACATTTTCATAAAAAGCCAAGGTTTGCAAAGGTGATAAGGCAAACAATTACAATGGCTTGAGAAAAAGAGAGAGAGAGATTTTATGGAGAAGAGAACTAAAATATGTTTTCCACTTCTTCCATGTTACAACAATTCAATATTGCCATAATGTCTAGTGAAAAGAGCAAGCATTCCTTCAGAGAAAAGTAGCTGGCTGTCCACAATGCACTTTTGAAAAAGAGGAAAAGGGTGAAAAAAGAAAGCCCAAAAGAACCATATTTTAAATGTGGTTTTGCTATAATCACTGTTCTCCCTCCCCTCCCAAAAATCAGCAGACTTCATACCTAAACACATTAGATACAAGAAGACATAATAGAAGAAATTCCATTCACAATACTTAGGAAAAAATGACTAAAACTAACCCTAACAAGAAACATAAACATTTATGGTATAATTTAAAATACTCTTGAAAGATTCAAAAGCACACTTAACAAATGACAAAATACTATTCAATGATAGATATGGTATAATAAAGACCCCAACGTTCCCCCAAATAAACAAAAATGGCATGCAATCTAATTATAATACCAATGAATCTTTTTGTTTGGGTTTATTTTTTGGTTTTCCTGTAACTAAATAAGCTGATTCTAAGTTCACGTGGAGATATTGACAAGCAAGAATAGCCAAGAAACCCCGAAGGGCAAGGGGGAACAGTGAGAAGGGTCTGAGCCTATGAGATACTAAAGTATACTGCAAAGCCTTTATATTTAAGACAGTGTTGTAATGGCATGCACAGAGGAAAGAGAGGGAGAGAGCAAGATATTAATAGAATAAAATAAAATCTAGCTTTAGGCCTAAGTACATGTGGAATTTAGCATATGATAAGGATGGCAAATCAATTCTGGGAAACTGGCTAATCACTGATGAAAAGATGGACGTTTAAATAAATTAAGTCAGGCTAACTGGGGAATTTCTTGGAATAAGACCACTACATGCTTTAATGTAAAAAAAAAAAAATGAAAAAACAGAATCCCTGAAAAAAATAGATATATTACTTAAAACCAAGTAGCACAGAAATATTTCTAATTATGAATCGAAATCCAGAAGCAATAAAATAAGAAGTTCAGCTTTGTTATCTCTGTAAAATTGAAACAATTCTGTTTAGAATAAAATAACGATAATCAGTTAATAGTCAATAACAAATCTTAAGAAAATTTCCTATATATACAGTATAGACAGATATTCTTAAAAATTGGGAAGAATCTTCAGAGGAAATTGGGCAAAAGATATGTATAGTTCACAAAATAAGAACATGCAAATGACCCTTAAGAAGTGAAAATATATTCTATCTCACTAATAGTAAAGTGAATTAAAACTATAGTTGTGTCATATCTTACATACATGACTGGCAAAAATCCAAAAGTTTGACAAAGTACTTGACTGGTGAGACTGGGAAAAATAACTTCTTTCAGATATTACTGGCAGAAATTCTTAACAGTACAACCTCTGAACAGGATAAATTGGTCATGTCAAATAAAGTTAGAGATGAACTTATGTGTTTGAACTTCCAGGACAATGATCTGAAAATACACATTTTCAAATGTGAGATAACATATGCACAAGTTTGTTTATGAAATCATTATTTGTAATATCAATAGATAAACTGAATTAACTTTGATAATTGACCTATACAACTCTCTCTGCTAAAATCATGCAAAATCGCTCACACATCCTGCTGCTGAATGGAGCTCAGAGCTACATGAGATCTTGAAAGACTTGCGATCCCTGCTTCTAACTCCCAACCCCCAGTCCTGTCTACCCCTATAAAGAGAACCAATAGTATTACTGGTTTCTTCATACACTTCTGCATGATTAAACCACACCCTATGAAAAGTGGGTCTGAGAGAGGCGGGAACATTGGGAGCTGACCTTTTTACCATTCCTGGCCTTCCTCTTTCCATTCCAACATTCCACCAATCTTTCTGCCCCTTCTACTGTGTCAGAAAATTCTTTAAATTACATTTCTTTCTTCCTAAATTGGTATTCAGTCTTTCGTCTTTTCTAAATGGAACAGCTGTGCTTTTGGGTGAGGGTAAGGGTGAGGTGGAGACTGCACTATTGTTTTTAGTAATTTCAAAATTTTTTTTTAAATTTTATTTTGTCAATATACATTGTGGCTGATTATTGCTCCCCATCACCAAAACCTCCCTCCCTTCTCCCTCCCCCCCTCCCACCCAACAATGTCTTCTGTTTGCATGTCGTATCAACTTCAAGTAATTGTGGTTGTTATATCTTCTTCCCCCCCCCCCCGGTTTTGTGTGTGTGTGTGTGTGTATGTGTGTGTGTGTGTGTGTGTGTGTGTGTGTGTGTGTGTGTGTGTGTGTGTGTGTGTCTGTGAATTTATATAATAATTTTTAGCACCCACCAATAAGTGAGAACATGTGGTATTTCTCTTTCTGTGCCTGACTTGTTTCACTTAATATAATTCTCTCAAGGTCCATCCATGTTGTTGCAAATGGCAGTATTTCATTCGCTTTTATAGCTGAGTAGTATTCCATTGTGTAGATGTACCACATTTTCCATATCCACTCATCTGATGATGGACATTTGGGCTGGTTCCAACTCCTGGCTATTGTAAAGAGTGCTGCGATGAACACTGGGGAACAGGTATACCTTCACTGGGGAACAGGTATACTATTTCCATTCCTCTGGGTATATTCCCAACAGTGGGATAGCTGGGTCGTATGGTAGATCTATCTGCAATTGTTTGAGGAACCTCCATACCATCTTCCAAAGAGGCTGCACCATCTTGCAGCCCCACCAACAGTGTATGAGAGTTCCTTTTTCTCCGCAACCTGGCCAGCATTTATTGTTCAGAGTCTTTTGGATTTTAGCCATCCTAACTGGGGTTAGATGGTATCTCAATGTGGTTTTGATTTGCATTTCTCAGATGCTGAGTGATGTTGAGCATTTTTTCATATGTCTGTTGGCCATTTGTATATCTTCCCTAGAGAAATGCCTACTTCGCTCTTTTGCCCATTTTTTAATTGGGTTGCTTGTTTTCTTCTTGTAAAGTTGTTTGAGTTCCTTATATATTCTGGATATTAATCCTTTGTCAGATGTATATTTTGCAAATATTTTCTCCCACTATGTTGATTGTCTTTTAACTCTGTTCATTGTTTCTTTTGCTGTGCAGAAGCTTTTTAGTTTGATATAATCCCATTTGTTTATTTTTCCTTTGGTTGCCCATGCTTTTGGGGTCATATTCATGAAGTCTGTGCCCAGTCTTATTTCCTGAAGTGTTTCTCCTATATTTTCTTTAAGAAGTTTTATTGTTTCAGGGTGTATATTTAAATCCTTAATCCATTTTGAGTTGATTTTAGTATACGGCGAGAGGTATGGATGTAGTTTCATTCTCCTGCATATGGATATCCAGTTATCCCAGCACCATTTGCTGAAGAGGCAGTCCCTTCGCCACTGAATAGGCTTGGTGCCTTTGTCAAAGATCAGCTGACAGTAAGTGTGTGGGTTGATTTCTGGATTCTCTATTCTATTCCATTGGTCAGTGTGTCTGTTTTTATGCCAGTACCATACTGTTTTGGTTATTGTAGCTTTGTAGTATAGCTTAAAGTCAGGTAGTGTTATGCCTCCAGCTTTATTTTTTTTGCTCAGCATTGCTTTGGCTATGCGTGGTCTTTTATTATTCCATATAAATGTCTGGATAGTTCTTTCCATTTCTGAGAAAAATGTCTTTGGAATTTTGATGGGGATTGCATTGAATTTGTACATCACTTTGGGTAGTATGGACATTTTCACTATGTTGATTCTTCCAATCCAAGAGCATGGGATATCTTTCCATCTTCTTGTATCCTCTCTAATTTCTCTCAGCAGTGGTTTGTAGTTCTCATTATAGAGATTTTTCACCTCCTTGGTTAACTCAATTCCTAAGTATTTTATTTTTTTGGTGGCTATTGTAAATGGGCAGGCTTTCTTGATTTCTCGTTCTGCATGTTCACTATTGGAGAAAAGAAATGCTACTGATTTTTGTGTGTTGATTTTGTATTCTGCTACTGTGCTGAAATCATTTATCAATTCCAAGAGTTTTTTTGCAGAGGTTTTAGGCTGTTCGATATATAGGATCATGTCATCTGCAAACAGGGACAGTTTGACTTCATCTTTTCCAATCTGGATGCCCTTTATTTCCTTCTCTTCTCTGATTGCTCTGGCTAGTACTTCCAACACTATGTTGAATAGGAGTGGTGAGAGTGGGCATCCTTGTCTAGTTCCTGTTCTTAAAGGAAAAGCTTTCAGCTTTTCCCCATTCAGGATGATATTGGCTGTGGGTTTGGCATATATGGCTTTAATTATGTTGAGATACTTTCCCTCTATACCTAACTTGTAGAGGGTCTTTGTCATGAATGAGTGCTGAACTTTATCAAATGCTTTTTCAGCATCTATAGAGATGATCATATGGTCCTTGTGTTTGAGTTTATTAATATGGTGTATCACATTTATTGATTTGCATATGTTGAACCAACCTTGCATCCCTGGGATGAATCCCACTTGATCGTGGTGAATAATTTTACGTATGTGTTGCTGTATTCTGTTTGCTAGTATTTTCGTGAGGATTTTTGCATCTATATTCATCAAGGATATCGGCCTGTAGTTTTCTTTATTGGTTATATCTTTACCTGGTTTTGGTATCAGGATGATGTTTGCTTCATAGAATGAGTTTGGGAGATTTGCGTCCGTTTCAATCTTTTGGAATAGTTTGTAAAAAATCGGTATCAATTCCTCTTTGAATGTTTGGTAAAATTCTGCTGTGAATCCATGTGGTCCTGGGCTTTTCTTTGTTGGGAGCCTTCTGATAACAGCTTCAACCTCCTTTATTGTTATTGGTCTGTTCAAATTTTCTACGTCTTCATGGTTCAGTTTTGGGAGCTTGTAAGTTCAAAATTTTACTTCCATTGCACTCACTTTGAGAAACATTACAGCAATTTGTAAAGCTATCATCAAGAGGAAACAGAGTCCTGCCTTTATCTAGTGTAAGAATGACAATGCTAAAATGATAAAGGAAGAAAACAGGTGAGAGCCTATCTATTTCCCAGAATAAGTAATCAATTCTTGATTGCTAAGGTAATGTTTTGTCACTTGTTACTATTACCTAAATTGCCATGGTTACATTCATCCTGGAACAACTGAGTTGTTTGTTATCTGAAAAACTGTTTCCTTAAGTGTGGAGACAGTTAAGACTTTTGGTTTATCTAAATATTCATCTTTTTTTGTGACTTAGAAATAAAGAGGATATCAGAAAATAGTGGGCCATTCAGTAATAACAAAATCTGTTTTAATGATCATAAGCTTCATTATATGAGAAAAATGCTCAAGTATATTTTAGTAAAGTGGGGTTATAGGTATTATATACATTGATAGAAATTTGTATATTCTTGTGCTTTGTGTTATGTTATTCTTTAGAAATTTCAGAAGGGGCTTAACAAATAGAGAAATTCCTTTCTGGTATTGACTATGTGACCGATGATATATGCTCAGGTGCCATTATTCTAGTGGCTGCTGGTGAAAGGCATCATCTCTGTGCCTTAAAGGTAAGGTCTGCATTTCCACCTAGATTTTATTACATTCATATTATTTTTCTGCAAAGAAAGGTAGATACCTATTTCTATTCTACTATTTAGGGTAACTTAGTCACATAAAAGGAAATTAAACTACTTTTCCTGGGCTTTTTATTGAGACAATATGACCTGCTAATAACATTTAAATCTTATTAGGTGTTTACATTTTCAGTGGATTTGAAGACACAGCAGGTTATCCCACAAGAGCTTGTTTTGTTTGGTTGTGAAAGGACATTATCAATGTGCCTGAGTGTGCGTATGTATTCATTTAAGTTCTTCATACATCAAGGGCAAACCTATTTTTAAACAGTACATTTGTGAAATTTTCAAATAATACCCACGATATATTTTTTCTTCAAATTTCAAACTCCAACTTAGATAAAGTGCCCCTAAATGGGGTTACTAATCCTAACTTTCAAAGGAATCCACCCATATAGTGTCTGTACTTTCATGAGTAGTTCAAGGGAAGATTTACTGATTTTTACATTAGATAATGTTGAACTGCACCAGTTTCGGAAACTCATCAAAAAGAAGATTTGGTCTATTAAAATGTTCATATCACAAGTTAAGATGGATACTGAATACAAGAGTATACATATTTCTGGAGAAAAGTCAGTACATGTGTATCCTCTGTTACACAAATCAATTTACAATGTCTTTTCTGCTGTGTGGGATGCGGCTGGCCTTAGGCATCTGCCTTCGGCCTCAGCTCTCCCCCTGCTCATGGGTGGCTCCGAGACCTGGCAGGCCTTCAAAAGATGTTGAGGTCCCATCAAGGGTCTAGACTTTGGGCACTTCCATTGTTTTCACCAAGTCTAGGCTTTTTCAGCTCTGGAGGACTGACCTGAGGTTCTCCAGACATCTCTGACTGAATTTCTTCTGTGGACAGGTTGGGAATTATGCTGAGTGGTACAGAATTTGGTGAAGTATCTGTCTTTAAGGGTATTAAGTTTATCCTCTGGGGCATTGTCTTGTTCCAGGCTTACAATATGTTCAGAGTAACCCTGCAGGATGGGTGGGCTTTTGTGTTTTGACTACTAGGCTACAGGGTCTTCTCCTCTGTTGGCCCTGTCAAAGAGTTTTTGACACCAGGAGTGACTGAGTGAGTGGAGTGTCCTTGATTGCTGTTGGGGATTGTTTTGCTGGAGGAGGGGTTGTGCAGGGACTGCTAGGCTCTTGTATTCTGCTGGTGGGGTTTCCTTCTACTGGTCTGGGTGCCAGCGAAGACCCTTGGTGCGTCTTGACTCTTAGTTCTCTTTGCTGTTTCAGGAGTTCTTGTGCTCAAAACTGGCTTCTCTTTCAAAGGAATTCCAAGTTCATCTTTCTCAAATGTCACAAATGAACAATAGCCATCCACGGATGAAATGTCCAGGAAGGCCCTGTTGTTGGGTCATGAAATATCACTCAGGGTGTGCCAGTGTACATTAGACATGTAACCGAAAGGGAAAGGCTGCTGGGTGTCATACAGAAGCAAAGAGTCCTCTGAAGCCATAGCAAAAATCAGGCAGTAGGGCAGACTCACCAGCTCCAGGTGTGGCTGTTTCCACCACTGGCCTGAATTCAAAGTGAACTGGACATCAGTGAACAGCAAATGTCGCTTTTCCAGGACATGAAAGATGAGCAATGGGCCTTTTATGATTTTTCTTGGAGAAAACATAAGTTGTATTCATTACATTTCCACCAGATTCCACATATCCAGCTGGTGTGAGGAGCAAAGACCTGGCCTGACTCCCTTCCAAGAGGCACAGGACAAGGCAGAGACAAGCCTCTGTCCCAAGGATGGGTTGACGTGCAGGCCAATCATGGTTCTGCCCTTTCCCTGGAAGTGACTGAGATATCTCTGTCCATTTCATAATTTTCATGCTTAGAAGAAGAGAGGATGGAAAGTCATCTCGTGGGAAATAGCCTGGGTCGTGAAGGGGCAAAAAAATTCCTCCCTCTGGCAGCTCTCTTTTTCCAAAGGCAGGAAAGAAAAAGAAAAATGGTGCAGGGACACGGCAGCACCTCTAAACAAGGTATACTTTCATTTACTGTAGCATAAACCATGCTTTGCAAACTCTACAGCTTTGTCTACATTTAACTCCTCTCTGCTGTCACTTAGAACAAGACATTTGATGCTGTAACCAAAAGAAACAATAAGATCTGAGAACTGTGAAATTTCTTAAAAGAACACAGGGATCCTCCAAGAAGAAAATCATGTCAAAAGTTGCCAACAATGGTCCATGACAGAAGAGTAGCCCTTATTTCTCTCCTTCTCCAGTAATACTTGACACCTTTGAGGAAACAGCCTTCACTCCTGGTTCTTAGTATACCATGGAAATTTTTTCCTGAGGGGGGAAAAAAAATAATAATTCCACTCCTTGTGGACTCATTTGAAGCTTCTCAGCAATCTCCTCCTAAGCAGGAAAATTATGAAATTGACAGAAATATCTCAATCACTTCAAGGGAAAGGGCAGGACCATGATTGGTCTGCACATCAACCCATCCTTGGGACAGAGGCTTGTCTCTGCCTTGTCCTGTGCCTCTTGGAACGGATTCAGGCCACGTTTCTAGAGGGTCTGTGAGTCTTGTGAACTTTATCTTATCCAGCAGTGGTGGGGCCAGACTCCTCTGCTCTGCTGAACTGCTTCACAGGCCTTTTCTCCTTTCCCATCATAAGACCCATTCTCCTTACATTGTCATCAGTCAAGTGTTTCACATCCATGTGTATATTCCTCTGAAGGGAATTCTTCACCACAGTGATTATTGAACCTTAGGAAGCATCTCTGTCAATTTCCCTGCTACTGATCCCAACTTTTTTCAGGACCCTGGATCCCAAGTATTTTGAGGCTCTTTCCTACTCCTGGGGCCTTAACCTCTTCTATAGCACAGTCCATGGCAGTTTTGATTTTCAGTGAGTCTCCCTTTCTCAACTCTAGTGGGAAAGATGAAACACTGGTCTTCATTGTTCTTTAATTTGTAAGAGAACATTTTGCTCTTCTGCATGGTGTGGTTTGTCACATTATCCTTCCTCTGGGGAGAGCATGGATATTGTTAAAAGGGGTTCTCTAATCTTATTGATGGTGTGGTGGGAGGTATGTACGTGGAAATAAAGTGGGTAATATGGCTGCTTAGGGAAGATGAAGCTCCCTCAGTAGGGTCTGGGCTGCTTCACCTCTCTTTTAGGGGCTGGAATCAGTCTGTTGATGTGCATGAGGATGTTTCCACATCCACGTGTCCTTCCCTGTTGCATACAGATGTTGTCGTCTTGATTTTGTTCTTCTTCCCTTTCCCTTTCCTTTTGTTCTTTAGCCAGGCTAAGGCAAGATGGAAAGTGCAGCAGCTAAAGCCATCGTGGACCCCGTGGTCCACGTGCACCTGCAGGACCTCCAAACTGGGGTAGACCCAGCAGCAGGCCATGCATTTGAAGGCACTGTCCAGCATCTCCGGTGTCCTGGCCCTGGAACTCTCCTCCAGAGATGGAGGCTCTGCTAGGCTGTCAGCCTCCTCCTCCCTTTCCTCTTGGGCTTTGCTGTCCACGCTGCACTCACGGTCAGTTAAGAGTTCCTTTGTAGACATGTCAGAGATGGTGACTTTTGTACTGATATTCTCAGGAAAGGTCATTTCTTCTACTCTTGTCTTCTTTTCAGGGCGCTCCAGTCCTTCCTCTGTATCTGACAAGACAGCCACACCCCTTTTCATTGGGACATGCAGTAGTAAATTTTCATGGCCCTTTTCTTTTTCTTATGTTCTGAGGACATAAAGGGCATATTGGTTAAGTAGGAATGAACAGAGATATGTGGTAGGGGGAGTAAGTCTCCCTTTGCTCCAAATCCTGGGGTCGAGACATCTCAGAGGATCCAAGGCAGGAGACATCTTGAGGTAACTGATGGATTCCTAGGAAATAAAATTTTAAACATAAGAAAACTTCAATAAGTATGTGTGAAATCTGCAGCAGTTAAGATGGCCATGAGAATATCCCATTCAGGGACATGGGGAACAGAAGCGCATGCATATATCTCAGAATTCTGCATTTGCTATGTGCTATTTGAGGTGTGAACTCATTGCACCTATGTAGATAACAAGTGTGTGGTGTGTCTCATGGAGTTGTGTGTTTGTTCTGGAACATATCTGGGGAGTGTTTCCAGTGCTGGTGGTAAGAGGAGATGGTGATGAGTGTGTGTAAGTGTCATGGGGTGTGACAGGACATGTGAACAAGTGCAGGAGTGGTGCATGCTCCTGTCAGGATGTGCTGCTTTGTGAGGTTCTTAGGGCCTTGTGGATAGAGTGACATGGGTGAGAAGCACTGCATGAAAGTGCCTTCTCTTCAGGGCATATGGGTTTTCTAGAGTCTGGTCTAGCATGGGGGAGTTAAAATAGGTTGTCTGTGTGAGGGAATATGAAGTATTTATAGGATTAGTGTAGAAAGTGGTGAGTGTGAGAATGATTGCGGGCAGGAATGAGGAGCTGAGGGTGTATCTCTGTAACCCTACTGGAGAATGAGAAAGATGGAGAGTGAAGGGATGTGTATTTGACAGAATAAGGAAAGGAAAGGAGAAATGGGCCATACTCAGTAGGAAGAAGTGTGTGTGAGTATGTGTGTGAGCTTGAGTCTGTGCCAATCTGAGGCAGAAGGTTCTGATCGAGTTCCCGTGCACTTGTCAGCCCTGCCTGCTGCCTCACCCACAGCTGTCCCAGTGTTCACCTGTGGGAAGTTTGTGCTGAGGACCTTTGTTTTATTCTTGAAGGCACATTCCCTCTGTATTTGTCCCTCCTCAGAGGCTTCAGTCCTAGTCCCTCTTCCCCAAAGCCCTTTCCTGTTTTTAAGGGGAAGGTAAGGTAGGAGTTGGGCTGAGCAGCTCAGGGCATCTCCTGCCCAAGCCCAGATCCCACCTTTGCATCTCCCTTACCATCCTCATCAACAAGAATGAGCTCGCTTGCCGAGGAGAGAAAGGAGAAATGTTCAGAAGCAGAGGAATTTCTGCCTGCTTCCTGATCCTGGGCTGGGACCACCACACTTATCTCAGGAGCATTCTCTTGAGACTTGCAGGATTCTGGGGAATAAAGTTTAAAAAGCAGAAAACAACATTGGGATATGGATAATCTGGGGTCTTTGTACATTCACAAAAAGATATGCTAAATGGATATATTGTGTAGGGCATCATTACTGCCCATGGGACTTGCTTTCACCGAAATTTAGGTGACTTTCCCATTCAAAACTCCAAAATATAAGTGAATAACAGTTATTAAAAATGTGTGTGTTTTGGATGTCAGTGATATTGGATATCTTGTATGTGATATTTTTGGAGATGTGTACAGAGTACTGGAAAGCATGAACCTTGCCTAAAATACAATATGTAGTAACTAAAGTTTAGCTATTATTATTATTGGCTCAATTTTCTTCATGGGAAATTATGCAAATAAGGGACATGAAGTGCAAATTTATGAAAAATTATGTATGTGTATCTATTAGTTTATACTGATGTCTACACTGATAGAAGGGTATATATAGAGATGTGCAGATATAAATAGTTAGATGGTAGCTGGATAGTTAGATATACAGATGCAAAGATAAAAATTTTTTGAGGACTCCCTAGAAAATGGGCCTGATGCTAGAGGTGTTCAAATGAAGACTTCACAGACTTGCTCCAGACTCCTCTTTTGGAAATATGCTTCTGATTTCCCTTGGGTTTCTAATCTTCCTGTCCATTTCATTTAGGAGTCTTTTCCAAAGGAGAAAGAGTACATGGTACATTTCTGCCCCTTGATTGGAAACAGAGACCCTAGGCAGTCCTTGAGAGAAGGGGTTGCTGAGCAAAGGAGCTTAGCTCCAATTTTAAGTCATTATTCTCTCCCCTTTCTATATGATTCCTTCTTAGCTTCCCATCTTCTCTACCCCCATACCATTGTGATCAAACTTGTCTTCAAAAGAGGCAGAGGATAAGTATTTTGAGTCTGAGTCCTCTTCTGTCTGGCTGTGAGTCTGGGTCAACCCAGAGGGTCCAGGCTGCGGAGTGTTTTCATCTGAGTCTATGATTCCTGGGAATGAGAGGGAAAATCAGATATGTGGTACTTTTTTGCATTCAACAAACATTCAAGAAGTACCATGTACAATAACACACATGGTACTTATCCTCACGAAGATTATAATCTAGTTACTGTTCAAAGTTCTAAAATCTAGGTATACAAAAATATTTGTTGGAATGATGTGTCTGGGTGGGCTGGATCACCCATGAGTGGTGTACTTGTTCTGTGCAGTGAATCAGAGGCTCACAATCTTGTCCAGCATATGGGAAGGTGCACATATTATATGTTATTACTACTTCTGTTTACACGAAGAATAATTTTGTTGTACGTTGTAGGTAACATGCTTCAGTTTGTCACCTGAGATTATATTATGAAAGTCCTGCTGCTTTCTCAAATAGAATTTCCAGGGGGGAAAAAACCCACTGGCTTTCATTTCTTGCCTCCAGTATCCTCTTCCAAATATCTGCTATTTTGGCCTCTGTTGCTAGAGTTCTGCAGGACCTGTGCCTTGTGATAACTCATTACCTCCGAGCTTGAGCAGAAGACTCCATTGGGATTTCTGGGGCGGCTCCAGAATGTACCTCCCAACGTTGGTCACAGCTCTTTTCTCAGGTGCTTACTTCTTACCTGCCACAACTACCACTTGGCTTGGCCAGTTGTGTCACCTTTCTTAGTGCTCTCTGCCCACAGAGGGCCCCCGACTAAGTTTTTTTTTTAAATCTCTACTCACTTCATTCAAAGCCTATCTTGGAACCTTCCCAATTATGAGTATTTTCAGAGTAGTTTGAGCAGTTGTTTTTTTCCCTAATCTGTGTATTTTTTGAATCAACTCTATTTGTACCATGGATTTAAACATATGAAAATTCCGTTTTATTATTTACTTCCTCTTTATATTTCCAAGGGAAAGGCCTGTAACTTTGAATTCACAAGCTTTAGTAAATAAATAGGCAAATTCTAGTTCCTGATCAAATAACTCATAAACACATTAAGTTCCATCCTCTGTTTAAAATCTTTGATTAAGTCTATAACCAAACTATTACTTCTCAAAATACATTCAATTTGCCTCTTAGGTTGCTGTAGAGTGTCTGGTGTGTTATTGTGGTGTGGAGATGGTGATGTTTAGTGCATGTGGTATACGCTTTACATAGAATTAGAGTGTCATGTTTGGTGAGTAAAGTCTGGTGTATATACATGTCTGTATATCTACTATGTTTTTTAAAAAATATCATGTAGTCAGTGTGGGGGTCAAATTGTCATAGTAAATGAAGGTAGCATGAGTGTGATGTGTTTGGGTGACTCGCAGCAATTCTGTATGTACAGGTATTTCATCTTCCATGTGTTATGTGAACTGCATGTCATGTGGTATTTAAATACAAGCAGTTATATAATAGCTTTTTGGTTTATATAAGGGACTGTGTGGATCTGAGTAATTTTGTGAGAGCTGAAGAGACAATGGAAGTGTTATAAATGGTTATGTCACATATGAATAAAGGGAGATCATGTGAGCTCCTAGATAGTGTGATTATGTGAAGGGACTAAGGAATTGGGAAGAGAAAGGAGTTTGAGAAGGGAGTATAAGATTGTGATACCTTCGTGCTTTGTTAATGTGAAATCGAGAGTTCTACAAGTGAATTATTTCTGTGAATTAGAGATTGTGATATTGTAAAAATGAGGTTACGAGAAAGCAAATTTGAGGAATATAATACATGTGCTGAGAAATGAAGTCATGACGGCTTACTGTGTGAGGACATGAGTTTACAAGTCTATCTGGGAGTATAAAGCAATGGGAGTAAGGAAAGGAGAATGAAGGGATGAGACTTTGCAGAGATAAGCCTGAGGTCATATCGTGTTGAGGATAATTGGGCATGATGGGGTAAAAATTCATGTGTGTTTATGAGGGTAGGAGGTTGTAATAGGCCAGAGTAAAAGGTCCCTTTTAAATTCTGCCTTATGAGGGGACATGGGCTAGGGAGCTTTGACCCCCTTTTGAAGACAAATGTAGAATCCACTGGTTCCTCATTAGATACTTCAGTCTCCACCTTTCCCTTTGTCAGAGACCCACTGACAGTTTTGGCCTGCAGAGTTCTACTTCTGAGGTACAGACTGAGTGAGTCTTCCCTATTACTCTGACAAGAACTGTCATTCTGCTAGGGTTCTGTCTTCTCAAATGCATCCCTGCTCTGATACGCTTTCAATTTTGGACACTCTTCCTTTTCAATATTTCCCTTGAATCTCGAGACTTTGGTTTATGTAGATGTAGTGAGCATCTCCCAGAGGAGAAAGAGAAGAACTTGTATTTTTGCTGTGGTCCGGGCATGGGCTGTATCAACTTAAATCTCCCATCTGTCAGGTTGTAGAGGAGATCTCAGCCAGACCTCACAGCCATGCTTCCATCTCCTTTCCCTACTCTCCAACCCTAGCTCCAGTTTAGACATCTCCACTTATGAATATTCCGAGGCTCCAAGGAGTAGCAGGAAAAATAAGATGAGTTACTACTTGTTTTCTGCTTTTTCTGCGGAATACGACCAGGCTGTGTATCATCCGGCTGCGTATGCCTGATTTCTGTTAAATCAAATGGAAATTAAAGACATATGTACAAGTAGATATAACAACCACAATTACCTGAAGTTGATACGACAAGCAAACAGAAAGGACATTGTTGGGGGGAGGGGGTGGGGGGAGGGAGGGAGGTTTTGGTGATGGGCAACAATAATCAGCCACAATGTATATCGACAAAATAAAATTTAAAAAATAAATAAATAAAGACATATGTACATTATTTTACCCATTTGTTCAATCTTGATAGATCACTATGTACCAGACACTCATGGAGACCACAGTCTATTTTCTGGCCAAAGCCCCCCAAAATAGGTATGTAATAATTTTCAGTATTACCCAGGTGTCAGTGGCTGGACAGACACAATGTGCATATGATGTGTATAGGAAGCTGCTTGTAGTGTATGTCTTGGAACTACGATGTCAAATAGAGTGCCGTTAATATCATATTTTAATATTTGTTTAGCTGATTGTACATACATATTGTGTTTAACATATTTCATGAAAGTTATGGAAAGTTGAATAATGGCCCCCTCCACCAAGATGTTCATATCTTAATCACTAGAGCCTGTGAATATTACTTGATATGCCCAAGGGGACTTTGCGAATGTGACTACATTAAGAGTCTTGTGATGGAGAGACCATCTGCGATTATATGGCTGGATCTTAAATGGAATCCCAAGAATACTTATAAGAGGGGGGCAAGTAAGCCAAAGGCAGGAAAACAGATGTGACATGGAGCAATAGGTTTAAGTAGAGAGAGAAAGGGGCTGCAAACCAAGGAGTGCAAGAAGCCCCCACAGCTGCAAGTGGTGAGGAAGTTCTGAAGCATCCAGAAGAAACCAGCCCTAACAATACCATGATTTTAACCACATAAAACACATTTTGGACTTTTGACCTCCAACACTGTAAGAGAATACGTTTATGTTGTTTTAAGCTACTCATTTGGTGTTGATTTGTTATAGCAGTTAATAGCAAATAAGTAAACACATCAACCTTAAATTAAGGATTGCCATGTACTCTGTATTGAGCTAGGGTTTTTCTCATGAGTAGGCCCTACTTACATAATTTCCCTACTTTCCTGAGTGCAGAGTTGCTTATTTGAGTCAATGGCTTTACCCTTTTTGGAGCAAAATGAGCAGCTGTGAATACTTTAACTTCCATTCACTGTCTCATGTTCATTTCATCCAATACTTAAATTACACCTCTTTTATCAGTTCTGAGTTAGTGATTATTAGTTTTTGGTTCTTAAATCATGAATGTTTGTTTATATTCAGTTACAGACTTACCAGTTTTTTAGCTCTCCAATTGCTCCTGGCTGTCATGCTTCTTCTGTGTTTAGCTTAATTTTTCTGTATAGGTTCTTTCCATTAGTGTTTTTTACATCTTTCTATGGTTTTTATCTTCAAATGATTTTATTTCATCCTTATTTGTGTGATTCAGACTGTCCTTCATTGTCAGCACACTATTTCATAATGTTGTCATTAGGTTTCTTTGATAGTTTTTGAATAGTTTACTGCGTGACAAATCACTCTTTAGAAGATATTCTTGTGTTAGTCTGTAGTTGTTTTAATGTCTTTGTTATTAGGGGTACATATTTTTGGTAGAGCGAACTTAGGTGTGAATTTATTGTGCCTTTCTCACAGTGAGCTTATGCTGTTTCCTAATTCTATAAATTTTAACCGTTTTGAAAAGTTCTCCACCATTATTTCTTTGATCATGTCTGTCTGACTATTTTGTTTTATTTTTCAGAAACCTCAATTTGATATACATCATACTTTCACATTTATCCTCATTTATTTTAATTCCACCTTCAAATTTTTCAGCTAGGAGGAAAGGAGGAGATTATGACTGTGTCCAAAGTATACCTTCCTTTGTATCATTGTCCGAGCAGAGATTTTCTGCTGGATTTCTGTGTATGCTCAGATTCCTACTCTGATGATCTGCCTAGTCTTTACCAATCTACCTTTCTCCCTACCAGCATAAGAAGGAATGGGTAAAGAGGAGTCACAAGAGAAATACTCTTATTGAGAATTTTTATCTCTTGCCTCATGGACCAGTGTATTGTCCTCCAAAGAGTACCCAGATTGTTTGTCATTTTTGTGTATGTTTGAGATTCCCAGAAAATGAAAGAATGGTTATAAAGATTAGTGGGTGTCTGTTTCATTCATTTGTTCAACTGACAAATATTCTGAATTATGTGCTTAGCTCTAAGAACAGACATGAACTATGAGTTCTTTGAAAATAAAATCTATATCCTGTTAAAAACCCTCACACACACGTACAGGAAAACATTTGTATCATCAGAGTGCTGGAGTTTGGATTAGACATCCTCCATTTGGATTAGTTTGCATACCATCCACTAATGCTGTGTCCCTGATTGTGTCAGGAGTCATGAAGTGATAGAACTATTGACTTCCATTATTTTGCCAAACTTTTCTTCTGCAAATCCACTCAGATAGAGCCTAGACCTTTTCACAATCTAGTTCTTTGTTCCCAGGGTATAATTCTATACGCCGAGGAACCAAAATTCCTGAGGAACCTACAGAGTTCCATGCAGAGACAAGAGCTTACAGCTAAAACCGTAATTTCCATTCTGCTCTCCTCCTACCATTCTTCTCTCCAACATACGACTGCCTCCTCCCAACACACACACACAGGAATACGTATTTTGTCGTGAACACATCTCTTGCTTGGGCAGGGAACTGGTATACTTCAATATGCTGTTCTTATATCTTGATCTTGCCCTCAAGTCTCGTCATTCCCACCAGCTTTGGTTAAGAGTTTTGGTACAGTTTGCCTTCCACTACATTTTTCATACTTTAACTCTTTGCATCCCAGATCCTAGAGTTTCACAACCTCAAAGAAAACAAGTGGTATTTTTTTAAAGAAACTAAATATTCATAATCTTATTATGTTACTGTCCCTGTCTCAAATGTTAGTGAAGCCCACCAATATCATTTAACTGTTCAAAATAATCAAGTATCGTGAATATGTCTGGCATGTGTATTATGCACACATTGCAGTAAAATTTTGCGTGGTGAATGCAGTGTGCTTGGTGTGTATAAATTCATAATGTGTTGTTGAAAATTGGGTTAGAGTTTAATGTGTGATTGATTTGGTGTTTGCAAATGGGAATACTGGGTGAGTTTTGTTTGAGTGGGAATGGTATATGTGTTATTTGTCTGTGTTTTAGTTGGAAACATATCTATGCATGTCCATTGCATGTACTGTGATTATGGATTTGTGTATTTTGTTGTTTATTGTTATATGGCTTTGCTGTGCAATGTAATTAGTGGAAATATTCTCTTTGAGACTAGAGGAATTAGCATATTGTCAAATTTAAGGGAATAAGGCAAGAACATAAGGATGTAAAAATCAAAGGGTAAAATAAAAATAGTATGAGTTTTCAGAATGCATGGCTATGTGAAGAGCTAAAAATAGATGAGTGTGCAGAGAAGAATGTGTAAGAGTAAGTGGATAGTGATACATGACTGCTTTAGAAAATAAAAGTATTACAGATTGAGTTCCGAAAGAGTTAAGACAGAAATATGGGAGCTCAACAGTTAGACAGGAAGAATAATTTTTGGTGCCCTAGGGTGACAATAGCTAATGATATTGTACTGTTTGTTTCATGATAGCCAGAAAAGAGGCTTTGAATGTTATAACCACAAAGAAATGATAAATGTTTAGGTGATAGATATGCTAACTATTCTGATTAGATCATTATACAATATATGCATGTATTAAAATAACAAACCATACCCCATAAACATGCACAATCTAAAATAAATTAAAATTTTTTAAAAAGTTGGGGTGTGGTGTGTTTTTCAGAGGCAAATAATCAGACCTGGTACATAGTAAGTGGGCAATTATGTTAGATATTAATATTTACCTTCCTCTGGCTTATTTATGTTTTATGTGTGTATACGCAAACAGGTGTGAGTATGTGTTTTGCATGTCTGATAGTTTATCCTCAATAACATCTTTGAATATTCACTAATGTTATTGATGGCAGAATGAAGACAGCCTCACTCTCCAGGCCTTTCTCCAAGCGACTACCCAAATATGCAAAGCCCCCAAATTTGCTGGAAATATCAGATTCTCCTCAGGGACATAAGCCACTATTTTGAACTTTGGGGCTGGCTCCAGTCTGTCCTCCTCCCACCACAGAGCAATTGTCTTCCCTCATAAGAGTAACTTGTTTACTGTTAATCTCCATGGCAACCACAGCTATCTGATTTCTTACTTTCCAGAAAGAGCCAAACCCCATCTCCTTGATTCAACAGCCCAGCTAAATGATGTTTTGTGTGTGTGTATGTTTGTGTGTGTGTGTGTGTGTGTGTGTGTGTATGTGTGTGTGTCATTTCTTTCTTATGTTTTACATAGGAGCCTCACATTTACATCTTTATAGTCTGAAACAAAACATTTCTTTTTTACTACTGAGTAAAATCTTTATGACTATATATTCCCATCCCTGCACAACTAGTATTTAAGTGCTCAAACTTGCTTTTTCAATGTTTCCCTCAGCTCTGTGAGCCACACATTCTTCATTAAAAGGAGAAAACTTATCATAATGTCATTTACTTCCTCAATACCCTCTGAAGTCAAATAAAGAGAAATGAATTTTTTAAGAAAAATTAGTCTAGACTAACCAATCACTGTGTCTGTGTCAGAGTCACACAGAATGACTTTATGTAGGTAGTATGGGCCCTATGACATTGAGACAAGTACCTGGGTCATCTGAACCTTCTCTTTACTCTCAGACTACCTGGGCCTTTGGGAGACCAGCATACAAGCATACATCTCTCCCTCCCTCCTTCAGTCACTTCCTCTCTCCCTCTCTTTCTCTCTCTCCTCTCCTCCTCTACCACATCTAGGAAGCCTAGCTTCCTCCTTTTTTGAAGGCAACTCCTCCTTATCCTATTCCCAGAGAATATGCTAACTCATACCCGTTGACATCTCTGCAGTTTGGAGGGAGTGTGTGCTTTCCAGATGTTTCCTTTTTCCTTTCCACTTCATGATTCAACTCTTTGGAGAGTTACTCAAATCAGGTACCTTTCTTTCTGAATCTCTTCTCTCAGAGAGACACTTGATGATGGCAAAGAATGAAATTTGAACGTTCAAGAATAACAAATCATTGAATAGGCTATCTCTTCACCAAATCACTGTCCTGACTAGTGTTCAGTATGTCGTCAGTGCAAGTCATCACTAAGGCCTCAGCAGTACATTGTGACCTATGGATGACATCACTGCATTCTAAGGACTCAGCTAGTAGTCACAGGACTGCAGGATTGCTACAACCCACTGCCTGTGGTGATTCCTTTTATTCACTGCAGACTCTATCTTTAACTTGAATTTCTATATTTTGCACTTGACACCAAAAGTACAAGATAGATGACTTGTATTAAACAAAGGAAATTCTTTAATGTGTCTGGGAATACTGCATTACAAAATCTCTCTGGTGGAAATGATAAGGCGGTACCTGACAGGATTAGTATTTGAACCATGCTCGTCTCCTACAAATAATAAATACTATATCTTATTAGTACTATTTTACTTATGTATAAACATAAATATGTGAAATGTATGTTGGTATACAGATGTGTATTTGAGAACATGTCATAAATTTGTACAATAACATTTATTGAATTTCCTCTGCTGTTGAGAATAATCTATATCTTCACAAAGAGACATGTCTCTTCTGCCACTCTTCCTCATCACTGTCCCATTGGTTTGGAAGAAACGATGACCTTTGGCTTTACAACTCTTGGCCCTTGTCAGGAATTCTGCTTTTCTCAAGTCTGAAGGTCTCACTCTCCAGGCTTCTATTTCAGGCCCCAGATTATGTCTTCTGAAAACACCTGGGTCTTGTATAGGACTTGAACTCTGGGACAGCTCCAGTCTTCCTCCCACCCACCACAGACCACACTTCATCTCTTAGGGTCACTATGTGTTTACTTTCAGTGTTAGTAATTATCATAAGAACCAGGCCATGACCTAGCCCCCTTCAGTGTCCTTTACCTGCAATAGGCCCTGCCTCTGGATGTTCCCCTCACACATCATGGCCACTGAATGAGAGGCACATTTATCAAGAAATTCTCAGCTTTGTCAGCTGTTAGAAAAAAGTAAAATTAAAGCAAAAAATAGATACTATCTTTCATGTATCAAATTGGTAAAAATTAGAGGGTCAAACTATACCAAATGATCATAGAGATTATGGATGAAAAGAGGAATCTTTATAAACTAAAATCCAGTATTGACCTATGTAACCATACTGGGAAACAATTAGGCAAAATTTTATAAAATGAAATAAGCATGTAACCTATGTCTGTATTATCTCATTCTATAAAGGTATATGTACAAGGATGAAATTCCCAGTATTATTTATGCTACCAGGGAGTTGGAATTTTCAGTTTCAAACTCAAGAAGAAAGGATAAATTATGGTAGGTACAAACTATAGAATTAATTTCCAAGAAGAAGTCAAGTCAACTAAAATATATGCCTGTGGGGAGGAGCATCAGGAAGGGACTGGTGGTTAGAGATAAAAGAGAAAATGTAACTCAATGAAGTAACCAAAAGTGGTTTCTTTAACAGGCTAATGTCTGAGAGTATTATGAATTCAATAGTCTATAATTTTTAAACTGGAAAAAAATGAATAATTTCCCCCGAAGTAAAAATGGCTCTGACTAGGTCTAGATCTAAGAGAACAGATTGTTCTTACTATATTGGCTTTCTTTTGCTACTATAGAAATTACTGCTAATTGAATGGTTTAAAATACAAATTTACTGTCATTCTGGAGGTCAGAAGTACTATATGAGCCTTAAGTCCTCAAATCAAGGTGTTGGCAGGGCTGGTTCTGTCTGGAGGCTCTTTGGGAGAATCGGTCCCTTGCCTTTTCCAGGTTCCGGAAGCTGCCTGCACTCCCTTGCTCATGTTCACTTCCTTCATCTTCAGGAAGTGTCGCTCCAACATCTGCTTCCACTCTGACTGGCACTCTCTTGGTTCCCTATCATAAACACCTTGTGATTACATTGT